>NC_079191.1:226928524-227238767 GCF_029499605.1 Hyla sarda
GCACTAAAGAAAAGGACTGGTGAGGGCAGCCTATTTCTTTCTACAATTGATATTAAAACAGGAATTCTCTCTTTGCTTTTTTTCTATCTTCGTTATGAATACACTTTTGAATGCAACATTTTCTTATATAGACATGCACAACTTTTAATATTTTCTTTTTTATATTTACAGGTATTAGAAGAAAAGAAAAAATGTCCCAGCACTAATCCTGTAAAAAAAAATCTACAACTTCCTAGAACAATTCCAACCAGATGCTACTGTTGTTTTGCTATTTAACACTCTAAAATAATGGTAATGCATGACTTAATTCTTAGGGTAGATTCGGGTTCCTGGTTTTTGGATTGTGGAAGAGGGATCCCAGCAGTCAGATCCACCATTAAAATACAGTTATTTCTTAATGTGAATTCAAATATAGAAAAAAATAGACATGGTCGCACATTTACAAGTTGCACAGTGATCCTAGGTGGTGGTGGTCACCACTCAGTGCGGCACCATTTAATGCTAGGGTTTTTAGGGACCCGCTATTTACAGGTGGCCGTGACACGGCTAGCGGGCTTGCACTTCATGATCATCAAGTACACTAGCAACCTGCTAGTTTTATCATTCTTTTAAATGTATGGCTTTTATATGACAATTTTTTTTAACTTACTTTTGCTTATATGCAACCTATTTATCAAATAGTCGCACAACCTTGATAAATGAATCACACTTAAGCAAAACCATGGAAACCCGCTTACAAAAGCATTTTTTAAAGCAGAAAAGTTTTCTCTTATGTTAATAGCCGAAGTTCTTTATCTACCCTTTATTACCAGTAGCGTTGCTAAAGAGTGACAGGGAGGGGGGGTAGCGCATCGGGTGACACTCTGACTGGCCTGCCTGGCACTAAGTAGCTGCACTCCAATTATCCCACAACAACCCATCCACCCTCCTCAGAAATAAAAAAATATTAAAAACATACTATACTGCACCATGAATATCCGTACTCTGGAGGATTTTTTGTTTAATTTTGAGCACGCATTTTGTGACATTGGTGGGTGGAGTCTTGCATTGCTACAATGAGTTTACGTCAGGAAAGAAGACGTTACCCACCCCAAAATGTGCATGAAGCTGTATTACTATGGATGTTTCTTTTTTTTAAGGAAAAATGTTAGTGCCACATATGGGTTATTTACGTAGTCTGTAAAAATTCTTACACAATTACGCTCCTACGCTCCTTTCACACTATGAGCATTCATCCGTTATTAAATGTCCATTTTCTGTGTAAAAATTATGTATAATAATGGATGAAATAATTGGTGCTCACGGCTGAATACATATTCATCCGTTAAGACCCGTTATAACATCCTCCATGTACAGCCGTTTTAACACTCTGCCTACAGACTCCCACAGCCGGGACTACTACTACTCCCATAATGGAACAGACTTCTTTCCATGATGGGAGTAGTAATTCCCTGGCTGCTGGAGTCTGCAGAGGAGAGGCTACATTATTGTTTGTACTACTACCCCCATCATGGAACAGAGTCTGTTCCATGATGGGAGTTGTAGTACAGGGGCTGAGGGATTGATCGCACCAGGTCTCACTTCTGAGACCCGATGCAATCAGAAGTTATTAAGCAGGGGAGCGGGCGGCATGGTCGCGCTATGAAAAGTATATTTATTAGCAGCGCATAGGGCAAGCAGCCGTCTGCTGGCCCTATGCACTGCTAATAGATATAGTATAGATATAGTGTTATCTGCCCCCCACAGCGCATCTATATACATATGCCGCCGCAGCGCTATGAATGAAAAGTATTTCTATCAGCAGCATCGGGCCGATCAATAAGTCCTATCAATGCAAAAATGGTAACGCTAAAAACTTCAGATCACGGCGCCAAAAATTAGCCCTCATACGCGGAAAAATAAAAAAGTTATAGGGGTCAGAAGATGACAATTTTAAATGCATAAATTTTCCTGCATGTAGTTACATAAGTAGGGTATCATTCGTATGGACCTACAGAATAAAGAGAAGGTGTCATTTTTACCGAAAAATTTACTGTGTAGAAACGGAAGCACCCAATAAGTTACAAAATTGAGTTTTTTTCACTTTTGTCTCACAATTATTTTTTTTTCCCATTTCGCCATAGATTTTTGGGTAACATGACTGATGTCATTGTCACGATGCCGGCTGGCAGGAGGTGGATCCTCTGTGCCAGAGAGGGATTGGCGTGGACCGTGCTAGTGGACCGGTTCTAAGTCACTACTGGTTTTCACCAGAGCCCGCCGCAAAGCGGGATGGACTTGCTGCGGCGGTAGTGACCAGGTCGTATCCACTAGCAACGGCTCAACCTCTCTGGCTGCTGAAGATAGGCGCGGTACAAGGGAGTAGACAGAAGCAAGGTCGGACGTAGCAGAAGGTCGGGGGCAGGCGGCAAGGTTCGTAGTCAGGGTGGATAGCAGAAGTACTGGTACACAGGCTTTGGACACACAAAACGCTTTCACTGGCACAAGGCAACAAGATCCGGCAAGGAAGTGCATGGGAGGAGGTCAGATAAAGGCAGGGAGCAGATGGAAGCCAATTAAGCTAATTGGGCCAGGCACCAATCATTGGTGCACTGGCCCTTTAAGTCTCAGGGAGCTGGCGCGCGCGCGCCCTAGAGAGCGGAGCCGCGCGCGCCAGCACATGACAGCAGGGGACGGGAACGGGTAAGTGACCTGGGATGCGATTCGCGAGCGGGCGCGTCCCGCTGTGCGAATCGCATCCCCGACGGCCATGACAGTGCAGCGCTCCCGGTCAGCGGGACCGACCGGGGCGCTGCGGAGAGAGAGACGCTGTACGCGCTCCGGGGAGGAGCGGGGACCCGGAGCGCTAGGCGTAACAGTACCCCCCCCCTTAGGTCTCCCCTTCTCTTTGTCCGGTAACTGCCTCCCCTGGGATGAGGACACCGGGAAAGGATGGAGGGATTCCTCAACGGCAGGCAGTACAGCAGGAGTGGGAATGGGGAGGGAGGGCAGAGGGCGAGGCCTGGCACGGGGCAGTGTGACACCAGGACGAGGGCCATGAGGAGGCACCGAGGCTTGCCTGACTGGACTGGGAGGGGGGGAGAGGCACTTCTTAAGGCGGGCAGAGTCCATAACGACCTTAGGGAGACCGGATACAGGAGGAACCACAGGGTCACGGCAGGGAGTACTGGTAACCGGTTTAAGGCAGTCCTTGAAGCAAAAGGTACCCCAGCTCTTGATCTCCCCTGTGGACCAATCCAGGGTTGGGGAATGGTGTAGAAGCCAGGGTAGTCCAAGGAGAACTTCAGAAGTGCAATTGGGGAGGACCAAAAACTCAATTTTCTCATGATGAGGTCCGATGCACATTAGGAGGGGCTTCGTGCGGAAACGCACGGTGCAATCCAACCTGGCTCCGTTGACCGCGGAAATGTGGAGTGGCTTGACAAGACGGGTCACCGGGATGCGGAATTTATTCACCAAGGACTCCCGAATAAAATTCCCAGAGGCACCAGAGTCCAGGCAGGCCACGGCTGAGAGGGAAGAGCTGGCTGAAGAAGAAATCCGTACAGGCACCGTGAGACGTGGAGAAGCCGACTTAGCATCAAGAGACGCCACACCCACGAGAGCTGGGTGCGAGCGTGCGTTTCCCAGACGTGGAGGACGGATGGGGCAATCCACCAAAAAATGTTCGGTACTGGCACAGTACAGACAAAGATTCTCTTCCTTACGGCGATTCCTCTCTTCCAGGGTCAGGCGAGACCGATCCACTTGCATGGCCTCCTCGGCGGGAGGCCTAGGCGCAGATTGCAATGGAGACTGTGGGAGAGGTGTCCAGAGATCTAAGTCTTTTTCCTGGTGGAGCTCTTGATGCCTCTCAGAAAAACGCATGTCAATGCGAGTGGCTAGATGAATGAGTTCATGCAGGTTGGTAGGAGTATCTCGTGCGGCCAGAACATCTTTAATGTTGCTGGATAGGCCTTTTTTAAAGGTCGCGCAGAGGGCCTCATTATTCCAGGAAAGTTCAGAAGCAAGAGTACGGAATTGTATGGCGTACTCGCCAACGGAAGAATTACCCTGGACCAGGTTCAACAGGGCAGTCTCAGCAGAAGAGGCTCGGGCAGGTTCCTCAAAGACACTTCGAATTTCCGAGAAGAAGGAGTGTACAGAGGCAGTGACGGGGTCATTGCGGTCCCAGAGCGGTGTGGCCCATGACAGGGCTTTTCCAGACAGAAGGCTGACTACGAAAGCCACCTTAGACCTTTCAGTAGGAAACTGATCCGACATCATCTCCAAATGCAGGGAACATTGCGAAAGAAAGCCACGGCAAAACTTAGAGTCCCCATTAAATTTGTCCGGCAAGGACAGGCGGAGGCTAGGAGTGGCCACTCGCTGCGGAAGAGGTGCAGGAGCTGGCGGAGGAGATGGTTGCTGCTGCTGTAGCTGAGACTGAATCTGCTGTAGCTGCGACTGGAGTTGCTGAGTCATGGTGGTCAAGTACGACAGCTGGTGATCTTGTTGGGCAATCTGTCGGGCTTGCTGGGCGACCAGTGTGGGGAGGTCGGCGACAACAGGCAGAGGAACTTCAGCGGGATCCATGGCCGGATCTACTGTCACGATGCCGGCTGGCAGGAGGTGGATCCTCTGTGCCAGAGAGGGATTGGCGTGGACCGTGCTAGTGGACCGGTTCTAAGTCACTACTGGTTTTCACCAGAGCCCGCCGCAAAGCGGGCTCTGGTGAAAACCCGTAGTGACCTTAGACCGGATCCACTAGCAACGGCTCAACCTCTCTGGCTGCTGAAGATAGGCGCGGTACAAGGGAGTAGACAGAAGCAAGGTCGGACGTAGCAGAAGGTCGGGGGCAGGCGGCAAGGTTCGTAGTCAGGGTGGATAGCAGAAGTACTGGTACACAGGCTTTGGACACACAAAACGCTTTCACTGGCACAAGGCAACAAGATCCGGCAAGGAAGTGCATGGGAGGAGGTCAGATAAAGGCAGGGAGCAGATGGAAGCCAATTAAGCTAATTGGGCCAGGCACCAATCATTGGTGCACTGGCCCTTTAAGTCTCAGGGAGCTGGCGCGCGCGCGCCCTAGAGAGCGGAGCCGCGCGCGCCAGCACATGACAGCAGGGGACGGGAACGGGTAAGTGACCTGGGATGCGATTCGCGAGCGGGCGCGTCCCGCTGTGCGAATCGCATCCCCGACGGCCATGACAGTGCAGCGCTCCCGGTCAGCGGGACCGACCGGGGCGCTGCGGAGAGAGAGACGCCGTACGCGCTCCGGGGAGGAGCGGGGACCCGGAGCGCTAGGCGTAACAGTCATTACAAAGTAGAATTGGTGGCACAAAAAATAAGCCATCATATGGATTTTTATGTGCAAAATTGAAAGAGTTATGATTTTTTTAAAGGTAAGGAGGAAAAAATGAAAATGCAAAAACGGAAAAACCCTGGGTCCTTAAGGGGTTAAAGTGGGTGTTACTGTCCTTTTCTGCAGACGTATACACTTTCTGTAAGCCAGGTTGGACATATGCGACTTAAATGGAGATGCAACTTCTTTTTTTTTCTTCATAAATAGCAACTATTGCATTTGATAAATATATGACCACTGCAAAGTGAAAAAAAAATTACTACGTGAGCAGATTTCAGAGATGTGCTTTGGAATAAGCAAAAATCAAAAAGTTGCAGCATGTATAGAAAAGTCGCACGGGCGCAAGTACTTGCTACTTTTTTACGCAAAATAAATCTACTACGGAGCTTGATAAATCTCCTTCATAGTTGTACTAATGTATGCATATGTGAAAACAGCAGTGGCTATTAAGCACCAGTGTCCATCGATGGGCATTAATAATACCATAAGCTCTTCCCAATTGGTTTTGCTCTGGGGCTTTCATAAACATTTTTTAAAAGTGTTTATTTAGTTTTTCAGTTTAATTAACAAACATTATCAACAAGGTAAAAACATAAACAACAACCTCCGGAGGTCCCTGAAACCGACTCAATCACAATGACAGAGATTCAAGCTATACATCTGAGACCTGGCCGGAGAAAGCCCAACACAGACAGACAAACAAACACTCACACAAGCACACCTCAACCCCCCCAACCAGACCTTCTTCCTTAAAGGACAACAGAACGCTATAGGAAACCTACTGGGACAATCTATCCGGGAGGGTCAGCTGACACATCAAGTAAAAGCCAGGGGGTCCATACCTTGTCAAATTTTTTAGGGCACGTACGACTCATATACAATGCCTGATACAACAGAACATATTTGTTAATTAGATTTAACCACTTAGACAGAGGATCCTTCCAAGTCATCACTACCACTTTACGGGCACAGAATAGAAGGAAGCGAATCAGTAGGCGTCCACTCTCTATGTGAACCAGAGACAACATCATTAACAACTCCCAACAGGCACACTACAGGCGTGATATGGAAAGGGAAATCCATTTTCTGACAGAAAGACCATCACCTCCCTCCAGAAGGAGGCGATGACAGGACACTCCAAAACAGCATGCAAAAAGGTACCGACCTCTGAAGAACAACGAAAACACAGATCAGACAGGGAAACACCTACACGCTTCAGCTTAGCAGGGGTATTATACAATCTCAAGAAATATCTAGATTGGATCAGCATATCTCTACTACTAACCACAGTGGAATAATGAGAACTTTGAACCTCCTTCCACTGACATTCAGACAAATGAGGGATATCAGCCACCCATTTATGAAAGGCTTCTGAGAAAGGGCTAAGCCCCCGCGACTGTAGGAGAGCATAGGACTGAGTAAGGGGTTTAGAAAGATCCGTGGTGCCCAGGAGAAGCTCCATATCAGAAAACACAGGAGTAAACGTCAGGGAGCCAACCTGCGACCGAGCCGCATGCCTAAGCTGTAAAAGACATTTCCAGGGATGCTGTAACTTTCCTTCATGTACGAAAAGGATAAGAAAACCTTATCCTCTCCAAACAAGTGGATCATGAATTTAACTCTTTGAGAACCCAAGAAACCGGCCTCCTGTATCCAATGTTACATTCCCCCCACAAGGGTGCCCTAGGAGATGCCAGAAGCTGCGGAAATTTACTCGACACCACGGACTACACTTTAGCTATAGTTTGAAGGGGAATAAGAAAAGAGCAGTGAGAGTAATACCTGTAGAGTGAGTTAGTAAGAGTCTCATAGGAACCCATAAGCGCTCTAGCCAAGGCTGTTGCCGAGGTCGACAGATCAAGATCGATCCATCATGCTGCATAGACCAGTTGAGAGGCAAGAAAATAGTTATACACATCAGAGGTAGCTAGGCCACCATGCCATTTAGGGGCCTGGAGAAGAGCCCAACCAAGTCTGGGAGGCTTTCCCTGCCAATAGAAGGATCCCAGGGCACCACATAACTAAAATATTTCTTAGGGGGAATCATGGGAGCTAAATGAAAAAGGTAAAGAAAGTTAAAAAGGTAAATGATTTTAAATATATTAATCCTGCCAGCTAGGGAGAGAGGTAGCGAGAACCAGGCAGTCAATCGCTCCAAAGTGGAGCTTAAGAGCGATTCCAAATTCAGGAAAAAATATAGTCCATCATGGAACGCTGTAACCTCCATCCTTAGGTATCTAAAATGTGAAACCACCTACATCCCTGAAGGAGGAGAGGATGGGAGGAGAACCCCAGGTGAGAGTGCCATTAAAGAGGACTTAGCCCAGTTGACCCGCAAGCCCGAAATCAAACTGAACCGGTCAAGTAGGTCAATTAACGACGGGAGAGATCCCCCCCACATCCGCCAAATACACTAGCGTGTCATCCGCGTTAAAGAGATATTCCATTAATTTTTTTTACTTCACTATGCTACAGGGGCTGTAAAGTTAGTGTAGTACATAATATAGTGTCTGTACTTGTTTGTGACGGTTTTCTCACTATTCTTCTGTGATTTTCACCTCAATATTTATTTTTACCAGATTCAAAATGACTGTTGTCTCGGATTTTTCCCAGCTTGAAATGCGACAGAGACCTGACTCACTGGTCAGCTGATGACAGGGAGCTTGTCTGCTTCAATGGGTGTAGCGATCGTTTGGTGGGAGAGAGCTCAATCTCCAACTAATGCAACAGCTGGAGGCACCCTGATTGAAAACCACACTGATTTGAATGGATGCAGCTCATTTATGTTTCAATGGGTCGGTTGGCTGATGTGTGGGAGGGAGGAAAATAAAATTATGGGATTTGTAGTCAAAAAAAGTAAAGTCAAACAGGAAATACTAGTTCACAAACAGCAAGCCACAGTGTTATGGTAATCTCACAACATAGCCATTTAGCCCCAGGACAAGCGCAGATCTTTCCTAAGCATGTCCATTACTGCCTGCCAGGTATGTCCTAAAATCACCTTATGCTGGATAACCCCTTTAAGGGAAACCTTCTCTACAATAGACCCCCTGGGGATGCCACAGATAGTGGGGTCTTTACGGATGGCCACTGCCAAAGGTTCAACTGCTAGCACAAATAGGAAGGGAGATAGCGGGCACCCCTGCCTCGTCCCACGACCCAGGGGGAAGGGAGCAGAAACATAAAAATTAGTGCGAATATGGGCCCTAGGGCTATCATATAACAAACGAACCCAAGCACAGAATCGGGACCAAACCCAAACGCACCCAGGACCTCCCACAGATAGGGCCACACCACCGAGTCAAAGGCCTTATAAACATCCAGACTAACTACCAACCAAGTAGAAAAACCCTCCCCCCCCACTGCAATGTTGAGTTGCAAGTGCTTCACATTAACATCAGTAGCTCTACCCAGCATAAGCCCAGTTTGGTCAGGATGAATGATGGAGTTAATGACACCATGTAGACAAGTAGTCAGCACTCTAGCCAAGATCTTCTTAATATCTACATTCAAAAGGGAAATACGTCTATAAGAATCAGGCAGCAACAGTCCTTGCCAAGCTTGGGAAGCCCTAAAATTGACACCTCCCTCATAGAGCCTGGAAGAGAATCTTCAACAGCCAGCGAGTGAAACAGTTTAAGGAGTATAGAGGCCAGTCGCTCCTGATTCATCCTATACCAATCGCCAATCATCCCATATTGACCCAGGGTTTTCCCATGGGGAAGTGTACGTATAGCCTACTCCACCTCTTCAACTGTAAAGGGGGCATCCTACGCCTCCACCTGAGCGTGACTAAGCAAGGGAAGGGATAGTGCCTGTAAGAAAAACAGAATTTCCCCCTGACAGGGCCTTGAAGGAGAAACATTCAAAGAGGAGTAAAAGTCCTAGAAGACAAAGTTAATCAACTGGGGGTCAGACACCACAGAACTATCCTCACCCCTAATACAATAGATAGAGGCAGCAGGATGACTAGCCCTCACCATGTATGCCTACAACTTCTCATTCTTGTCCCCATACTTAAAAAGGGCAACTTCTCTGTCCGAAACTGGACCCTATCCTTTTGAACTATAAATAGAGACCTCTGAGCCTTGGCCCACGCCCTCTCATTATCAGGAGATGGATCTCTAATATAAGTAGTCTCCAAGGTGCTCACTTCCTGCTGCAACCTACCTATGGAAGCTGACCTGATTTTCCTCTGTCCTGCTACACCCGCTATAAAAGTTCCCTTGTCCGTGGCCTTGTATGCATCCCATTGAATTAAAGGGGCCAGATAGGAAGCATTATTCTACCAATACTAAGCATGGGCAACCCCCAAAGCCTCCGCAACTGCCTCGGCCTGCATCCAGCCAGGGTGCATGCACCAAATACGGGAAGGGGGACTTGGACCTAGGTGGAGAACTAACAGTACAGCAGAGTGGTCTGAGATCCCCCTAGTGGTGTAGGAAACATCTCTTACCACCTTGGACGCCAGAGCAAGATCAATGCGAGACAAGGACCTATGAGGCGCAGAGTAAAAGGAAATGGAAGATGCAGTTAGGTATTTCCATCTTCAGAGGTCAGTCAGGCCCAACACCAAGCACCAGGTATTAAAGGAGGAGGAACCAGGGTCAGCAGCCGCGGTGTGGTCGAGCACAGGATCAGGAGCCACATTGAAATCACCTATGAAAAGGACAGGGTCAGAGGGAAAAGACAACAGTTTGTAGTAATCGACTACAGCACAGAAACCTGAAAAAAAGGGGGAACATAAATGGAAACAAGAACAAATGAGAAGGGACCCATAGAACAGTGCAATATCACAAACTTCCTAAAGTGGTCACAAGCTGCCTGAGAAATAACCAATGGCAAGGACTTAGTAATTAAAACAGAGACACCTCTAGCATCATTAGAAAATGAGGCATGGTAGCCCCGTGCTATCCATGTCCTTTTCAGGGCAAGAATCTTCTGGCCTGTAATATGTGTATCCTGAAGACATATAATGTGTGGAGACTGACATTTCACAAAGTCTAGACACAAGGCCCTCTTAAACCTTCAGTTAAGTCTCCGCACATTCCAGCTAACAACCTTCAGTGCCCCCATCACTAAAGATAGCTATAGAGAGAAACAGGAAGAAACAAAGGAGGACCAGGACAAGGCAGGAAAGAGGGACCTGGCACACCTCACACAACTAACAAAGAGACAAACAGGGCACAAAACATAGAAACATAGGCAACAAAGCATAACCAAGACATTCCCAGGAATACCCTGTCTAACACTTAGCGGGACATGGTAAACGTCTACGCCCTAACACAGTGCAGGCCTAGACCCTAAATTGAACTTCTATGAAGCATCCAAGGAATGCCAAGTTAATCTAAAAAACTATCATTACCAGATCCCTCCCGCCACCCCACCATAAACTAAAACGGCCGGTAATGAAGGGATACTACCCAGAGAGACCTTAGGGAGAACTGGAACCTATGGAGACCCTAAGGGAAAATCTATCTCCCTAATCACTATCTAATGACAATGGGGTCTGAGCAGCCATGAGCAGGTCAGTCAAGGACAGTTCAATCCGGAGGTCTGACAGAGGGGCTGCATTAGCCCAGTGAAGAGTCGGAGAGGTAAAGAACTTAGTAGAGGTCCCATTCACCACTCTCAGGCGAGCAGGATATAGCATCGAGTACCGGTAGTCCTTGGCACGCAGCTTTGCCCGGACTTCTGTGAATTGCACCCGCTGCTTACATAGCTCCACTGAAAAGTCAGGTAGAAAGACATTCTTCTCCCATTGCAAATTACCTGTCCCTTGATTCGCACTGCACGAAGAACAGCATTTCTGTCCTTAGAGAGTAGAGGTTTGGCCAGGAAGGAATGTGGAGGACCCCAGGAGCAGGAGGTCGAGCCGGGACTCGGTGAGCCCATTCAACTGAGAAATAAGGAGAGAAGGTGTCAACTGGAAGGATCCCCTTGTCATGTCTCCGGGAACAGCACAGGATCATTCCCTTCCATCTTTTCAGGGAGGCCCACAAGACAGATATTATTGCGCCTCAGGCAGGTCTCTATATCATCCATATGGCTCAGAATCCCTGTAACCTGGTGTTGCAGAGAGTCAACCCGCTCAGGCAAAGGATGTAAAGCATCTTCCACCGTAGAGACCCTATGCTCCACTTCTTGCGTACGCTCACGTATCTTCTGGGTCTCATGTCGTAGGATAACAAATTCCTGCCGCAGTTCATCCACTTTGGTCACTATAATTGATTGGCAGGAGGTAAAGGCAGCCATAAGTTCAGAGAACCAATGGTCCATAGTAGCAGCATCACAGACATTCCTTTCAGGGAACTGTCGCTGCTGCAGAGTTGGAGATCCCTCAAACAATGACAGAGGAGGATCATGAGAGTCGCCCCTAAGATGGTCCTGAGCTCTGGAGAACTGGCTCAGCACAAGTCCCAGCAAGCACAGGAGGCAGCCCAGCAGGGAGGGAGGTTAGCAGGCAGTCCAGCAAAAGTGAAGCAAAAGCCATCTAAAATGTAGACCAGGACTGAAACAGGGCACCAGAGGGTGTTACAAGGCAGCAGATGGCAGCACCACAGTGTAGGGCAGAGGAGAAGTCTGCAGCCACACAGGTCCCCACAGCAAGAGGAGCTGCACCACAGTCAGGGATCTCACCAGAGGCCGCACTCCCCAGTGGGAGTATCCACTGCAACCAGGGCTGGCAAGACTGGCCCCGCCCACGAATGCTGAAGATGGCGCCCGCTCAGGAAAGGCCGAAAAGACAGGATCCCAGGAGAGCCAGCCAGGACCGCACAGCGCATACTCCAGAATGTCCAGGACCAGGGGGAGCCGCACGACCCGAGCAGCCTCACCACCGGAGCTCTGCAGCGTCAAGCCGACCAGAACCCACAGGCCGCAGAAGTCAGAAGCCGCCCACACCACCAACAGCCACTGGGACTGGACCGCAGACAGCACCGGAGGATCTGCAGTACCAGAGGGACCAGCAGCGGGAAGACCGACCAACCAGGGTGAGTTTTGACAGGGTTAAATAGCGGGGTCAGCGGGAGCTCTCACCACACGTGTCCGCTCACTCCGGCATCCAGGCCACGCCCTCAGGTTTTCATAAACATTTCATATATATGTAATTTCTCTGATAATAGACTCTCTTGATGATTATTAAAGGGTACCTCTCATCAAAAAAACTTTTGATATATTATAGATTAATGTATGCAGAATACCTTTACAATTGCATGTTATTAAAAAAATATGCTTCTTTCTACTTAATTTTCCACTTTGAAGAAATGACCACTAAGGGTGTCCCTTCCAGTCCTGGCACCAAGCATTTCAGACTCATGCTGGAGTCCTAAACACTACGAGCTGCCAGTCAGCTTTGTTCACAAAGGAGAACACTCAGAGCTGCCAGCCTGCTTTGTTCACAGCTTGTTTGGTTGTGAACACAGAAGGCTGGCAGCTCTGAGTGTTTAGGACTCCAGCATGAGTCAGAGATGCTTGCTGACAGGACTGATCGGGAAAAATACAATAGAAAGAAGCATATTTTTCATTAACATGCTATTGGAAAGTTATTCAACATTCATTGCTCTAAAATATATCAAAAGTTTATTTGATGAGAGGTACCCTTTAAGGAAGTACTCTGCCCCAGAAATCATATCCCTTATCCAAAGGATCATGGGGGATCCGGTCACTGGGATCTTCCGTGATATCCGTGCCAACGCCGCAGCGTTCTAAACATGGAAGCTTGGGGCTTCCATGTTCGTGACGTAATGCCACGCACCGTCCAGTCATGTCTAGGGGAGTGAAAGAGTGCAAAAAAAGCGAGGACAGTGACTCGTGTAATCCTTTGATGGCAACAAGGGAAAATGTGGGGGTCTGAGTTATGGACTCTCACCTGGATAAACCTTGAGTTAGTGCATATCACCCCTGTATGCGGGGTATTAGAAGGATTGTAGGCCGTAGGAGTTTACACAGGAACCGTGGCACCGGATCCAGTATAGAGAAAATCAAGGCAATAGGAAAAAAACTCAAAAAAATGGCACTATCCCATAGAAAGCACAGATGTATATCTTGGTTAGCAAACCGTTCTTTATTGAAAAAGACAATCTACATGTACATCCATAGGCAAGACACATTTCGGATATTTTATTGCCCTTTATCAATTGCAGATGTGTGTCAAAGCAGATTCATAGCTTCTATATATATTCAAAAAGAGAGGGGGCATGATTTGCCCAACATAATAAATGTACACATAAATAGACAAAAATAGAATAAGAATGTCATTACAGAAAACAATTATTAAAAAAGAATACTTTAAAAACTTTATATAATAGAGTAACTGGTTACGTGATTTAACCCGGATGTAATGAAGTCATATCCTTCCAGATAAAATGTAAAAAATTAAGATTTGCTAGAAGAAACCATCCAATAAAAAGTATAAAATAAAATGTATATATATATATATATATATATATATATATATATATATATATATTTATATATATAAGGACATCTGCAAATTTAGTAATGAACCATATAAAATGCTGGAAAATAACAGAATATATATTGCGTTTGTGCAAATGTAATGGCAGTAAGATTTTCTGAGAGTAACAACGCAGAGTACCAATGCAGGCCGGTAACAACGCAGAGAAAAATAGACTGAGATCTCAGAGGAGGAGGTTACAAATGCAAGGGAACGGCTTAGAATGAAAATATGAAGATATGAAAGAAGACCTGTTGGTGAGTAATTATAAATAATACCATAATAGAGTAATATAAGGTATATTTAGTAATAGAGTAAATGGTTAGGATGTATCAGTGTAAGAAGGCATCTAAAGTAAAATAAAAGTACATAGAGCTCATAGTACGAAACTATATAATATATAATGACAGATATCCTAATAAAGGAAATATATATATATAACCTTTATCTCCAGGAAAATAAGAGTCCGGCACCGACACTTACGTAAATAAATGGTCTATAATACAGATCGGCGTGTTAAACCATCTAATGTCACAGTAAAATGGCAATTTGATATTAGTGCAATAGTATGGCAGTGGCAGTCCACCATAAATATACATAGGCAGCCACGTCATAGCAGCAAGACATAATGCAGTAAAAAATATATATTAATTAATGGAATCCTAGTAAAATAGCAGCAAACATATCATAGCAGCGCAATGATATAGAATAGTATGTCATGTTGGAAAGCATATTGTCAAAGATAAGTAAAAATAAAATATACTAGGGGACATTCTGCAATATATGTGGTTTTATATTAATATTACATAAAGGAAGAGAAAGGGAAGGTATTATGCGAAGCAGGTAGGGTGGAATATTATCAGTGTATATTTTCGATATTTTCGTTGAGGCCAGAAGGAACCAGTGTTTTTAAGCGATATTTCCAGTAATTTTATCTCTTTTTCAGAGAACTACAACACTGGTTTGTACCCCTAGATATGTGTTCAATAGGTAAAAACGAACACGCTAAAATCACGGTTATGTTGTTTAGCAGCATGTCTAGATACACTATGTAACAAATAACCATTAGTGACGTTAGCCCGGTGTTTGTTAATCCGCCATCTATAGGGTTGGATGGTACGGCCAATGTACTGGAGGCCACATTGACACTCCATAAGGTATATGACATAGATGGTACTGCAGTTCATGAAGGACTTAATCTGGAATAATTCACCGGTGACTGCAGAATTAAATTCTTTTGTACCGTGTGCAATATTAAGACAGCACTTGAAAGTGGTGATACTGCACTTAAAACAGCCCAGAGGAACAGGAAAAAAACTGTTAGCTGTGGTCTGCTTATCGGTCTGTTTCAGTTTACTGGGAGTCAACATATTCTTTAATGATTTTGGTTTGCGAAATGTGATATTCGGTTTCGCTGGTAAGATTTTAAGTAGGGGTCTAGTTTTAAGATACCCCAGTGTTTCAATAAAATCTGTCTAATTTCTTTATGATCAGAACTGTAATGGGTAATAAAATAGCTTTTAAAGTTATTACTATTGTTTATAAGGTTTATTTTTTCTTCTTTTTCTTTTGGCCATAAGCAGGTTTGTTGGTCTAGTGTAGCTTCTCTCTGTCTCACATTTATGACCAGAGATTTTGGGAAGCCTTTCTTTTAAAATCTTTCCACCAGAGTATTACTCTGTTTTAGATATATCTCCTTTTTGGTGCAATTGCATCTGATTCTTTTGAATTGACCATATGGGATATTTTGCATCCACTTCTCATAATGTGCGCTGGTGTAGTCCAGATAGCTGTTGCTATCAATACGCTTAAAAAAGGTTTTTGTTTCTAGCTGGTGGGATTTATTTTGTGACACTGTGATGTCTAGAAACTCAGCATCGTTATTATATATTATAGGTGAATTCTAGATTCCATGTATTGACATTAAGGTCTGTCACAAATTTAACTAATTGTTCTTTGGTACCACCCATTATGATGAAGATATCATCTATATATCTATAATAAGAAACAACTTTGTGATGCAATGTGTGTGTATAGATGTATTGTTTCTCATAGACGCCCATAAAACGATTCGCTAAACTTGGTGCGAATCGTGACCCATCGCGGTACCGCATTCTTGTTTGTAACTATGACCGTTAAATTCGAAGTAATTGTGGTGGAGAATGAAACAGATGCCATCCAAAATGAAATTATGTTGTGAAGGTGGCATATTACAATCTGATTCCAAAAAGTGTGAAACTGTGGATATTCCAAGTTCGTGATCTATAATGGTGTATAAGGATGTTACGTCCATTGTAAAGAAAAGGTAGTGAGATTGCCAGGGAATGGTGAGTATATTTGAAATGAAACTGGATGTATCCCTGTTTTTGTGGACCTTGGGCAAATAATAAAACAGGGGGGTGTTGGGTTCTGTAATGGACATATATTGTAATTCGTGTTTATTAATAACTCCATTTACAAAGCCATCCTGTTATAGATTTGTAAGCTTGGCTGAATATTTAACAGTAGGATTATGATCTAAACGTATGCAATATTTCTTGTCTGACAGAAGACGATTGGCCTCATTGACATAATCATCTCTATTTAGCAGGACAATGTGCCCTCCTCTGTCCGCTGCTTTGATAACTAAATTATTGTCATTAGACAGAGATGTAATGGCAGTTTTTTGAGCTACAGTAAAAATTTGTGGGTATTTGATTTTAGAGGAGCACAGGCTCTCTAGATCAGACATCACTGCAGCAGAGAATGTGTCAACAAAATTGCCCTTATGTTGTATTGGGTAAAAAATTGATTTTGGCTTTAGATTAGTCAAGATCGGGGGAGGATCTAAGAGAGTCACATAATCTTTTTTGGTGTTAGTGTTACCTTCCTCATGTGGCTCCTTATTAGGTTTTGTAAGTATATTAAAATGACGTTGCAGGGTTAATTTGCAAATAAATATGTTCATGTCCATGAAAAGATCAAAGCTATTTGATCTGCCAGAGGGGAAAAATGACAGTCCCTTTTCAAGGACACTGATTTCAATTTTAGTAAGATTGTGTCTTGATAGATTAAACATTTTTACTGTATTTAAATTGTTATTATGGTTCACTGGGAGTGAAACAGAGACTTTCTTTTGTTTTTGCGCTTGTGATCTTTTGTGTGTCCCTCCTCTGCATCCTCTCTTATTTTTCTTTTTGGCTTAACGGTGCTGCCACATCTACCGTTTCCGTGGAAATGTTTTTCTGGGATAGGACCGACAGCAAGGGAGGAGTGGGTACGCTTGGAGGGATTCCTAAAAAAGACACATTATCGCAAATAGGTGGAGATCTCACATCAGGACCTCCTAAAGCCTCTGTTTGTGGATTAAAAAAAAATTCAGGAAATTCTGGTGACCTTCAGTAGGGGAAATGCTCCCATGTATGATAATTAGAGAGTCTTCAAAGGATGTATTAATCTCTTCAATAATATCAAATCTACCTGTTGGTAGTGGGGGTTTCGAGGGTTTATTGTTCCGATATTGCAGAAGTTCCTCAGGAACTTGCTGTACCACTTCATGTGCTTCACTACATGGCTCACCTCCTTACACACTGGTACAGCAAGTTCCTGAACGCAATTGTACCAAAAAGGAGATGTATGTAAAAAAGAGTAATACTCTGGTGGAAAGATTTAAAAAGAAAGGCTACCCAAAATCTCTGGTCACGAAAACAGAAAGCAGCTACACTAGACCAACAAACCTGCTTACGGACAAAAGAAAAAGAAAAAGAATAAAAATGCTATAAACAATAGTAATAACTTTAAAAGCAATTTTATTACCCATTACAATTCTGATCATAAAGAAATTAGACAGATTTTATTGAAACACTGGGGTATCTTAAAACTAGATCCCTACTTAAAAGACATCTTACCAGCGAGATCAAATATCACATTTTGCAAATCAAAATCATTAAAGAATATGTTGGCTCCCAGTAAACTAAAACAGACCAATAAGCAGACCACAGCTAACATTTTACCCTGTTCCTGGGCTATTTTTTTACACGAGTGACAGCCCTGTGCCAGCGCAGCCGGCGTATGGTGGACGGAGACAACAACAAGCGCCAGGAGCGGGTGAGATACACTGTGACAGCAGCATCTAATACAGACCAGTAAGCCTGTACTAGTCAATAGACTGATAAAATCAATTGTACAAGTGTATACACTACTGGTCCATTTATTCATCACTGGGATATTTCATCAGCTGCACCAGAAAAGGACTCAATCCCCTTTTTCCAGACCGGTATATTTTTTAATAATTTTTTCACATTTATATATATTTTTAATAATTTTTTTTTCCCACCATTTATGATTGTTAGAATCAAGTCTTTTCATTCTTGTGATCAATACCACTAGGGCCCAGTGGATTGTTCACCTATATATATCTGTGCCAGGATTAGATTAATTTTATGCAATTTTATCAATTGTTTTATACATGTTTAATAAAATTTATATCAATTGAAATTTCTCTTTACTATATTTGCATTCATTGTGTACCCTTCGGGGTAAAATCCTAGAAGGATTGGTTATATACTTTCTCTTCATATTATTTATTTCTGGCCGTTTGGGGTTTCGGCATATAACCAATTATATCCTCGGATTGTAGATTTGTGAGCTGCACACATTCTTTTCCTTTTTACATATTTGTAAATTACTTCTATTAAAAAATCTTAATCCTTCCAGTACTTATTAGCTGCTGAATACTACAGAGAAAATTCCTTTCTTTTTGGAACACTGATGACATCACGAGCACAGTGCACTCTGCTGACATCTCTGTCTGTCAGGATTCGAACCCGTGACCAGCCACATCCCAGGCAGTAGCCCTGCTTACTAGGCTACCGTCTTCTCAGGACAGTCCTTCCTGAAACCTATTATGTAACCTTAGTCTTGCCAAGTCTTGCTCATCACCCTTGATTCCCCACACCTGGTACTTCCCTATATAAGTCCAGCCCCTTGCACTCTAGCTTGCTGATTATTGAGCTCCTGAGCCTTGATCAAGCTTCTCCTCATCTGCTGCTCTTGCTACTACTGAAGTCCACTGCTGACCAGGAATTGCCTACCGACTACTCTTCTGCTTTGTCCCTACTTACTGAACTGCTACCACCGTTGCCATCCGGATTGTCTGACCACGTTTATTGCTGCCTGCCCTGACCCACCGCCTGCCTACTGACTACGCCTCTGCCAGACTTCCTGCACTTACTACCTGCCTGCGGTCCTTGCCACTGGGCTCCACTCCTACTTCCAGCCAGCGGTCCTCTAACTCAGGTGAGCCCGTAGGATTGTTACAGAATAATCAGCCACACTATGGAGTCCGCAATGGCCACTCTGCGTAAGCAGGTCTCCGAACTTCAAGAATTTGGCACTACATTTCAGGAGAAATTTGCCCAGCTCCAAGGCGTAGTCCAAAGCCAACAGAGGGAGATTATTGAACTACAGAGGCAACTCCTGGACGTCCGCGGCGCGTCCGCAGACACCCGCATGCCACTCCCATCAAGATTCAGCGGCGACAGATGCCAGTATCGGGGGTTTCTAAACCAATGCCGCATCTATTTTCAAATGCACCCGGCCCCCTTCACCACCGAGAAAAAGAAGGTGCTATTTGTGGTCAATCTCCTGACGGATGAAGCATTAGCATGGGCATCACCATACGTAGAGACTAACAGTCACCTCCTGGACAACCTTAACAACTTCATCACCGCCATGAGTCAAGTCTTCGATGACCCCAACCGCTGTGCGACAGACGAGGCGCGACTACATGGTCTGCGGCAAGGGAGACGCTCCTTCGCCGAATACACCGCCGAGTTTCGCCGTTGGGTCACGGACACCACCTGGAACCCAGCAGCACAGAGAAGCCAATTCCGGCGAGGCCTGTCCGAATTAATAAAGGACGAACTCGCCAGAGTTGAGGCCCCGGACGATCTGGATGACTTCATTCAGTTATGCATCCGGATAGATCAAAGACTCTCCGAGAGGAAAAAAGAAAGACTCTGGTCCTCGGACCACAGACCCACTTACTCCTTCTCTTCCACCACCCAGCGCGACCCCCCAGTCATTAACTGAACCTATGCAGGTCAACGCTCTACGTAGGTCTCTATCCACAGCTGAGAAGGAGAGAAGGCTGGCCGAAAACCTCTGTCTCTACTGTGGGGAGCCAGGTCATTTTGCCATCAAATGTCCTCATAAGATCCGAAAGACTATTGCCGTCACGGAGCTAAAGGAGCGATTACAGACTCCAACTCCGCCTGCAGCCCCCGAAAATAACAACACGGCGGCTCATGGATCCCACTTCATCGTCCCCATCCTCATCGACATTGAGGGGCGACAACTTTCCTGTTCAGCGATGTTAGACTCCGGGGCGGGAGGCAACTTCATGGATTTAACCTTAGCCCGCGAAAGGAACATTCCACTGACAATCAAGGCAGCCCCCGTTGACCTGGAAACCGTTGACGGATCCCCACTCTCCTCGGGGCCGGCCACTCACGAGACCACTGAACTACAACTCCTCATAGAACCAGATCACTGTGAAAAGATCCAGTTCTCTCTGATCGCCTCCCCGAAGTTCCCAGTGATCTTGGGCATCCCATGGTTGGCCACCCACAACCCCTCGGTGGACTGGGAAACCCGCTGCATACGATTCCCGTCCGAGTTCTGCTCGCTAAATTGCTCCCACAAACCCGTCCTTCCACCCGAAGACACCAACATCTCAAAACTATCGGTCAAGGATCTGCTACCCCCTCAATACCGCGAGTTCCAGGATGTCTGTGAAAAGAAAAACGCAGACAAGCTGCCACCACACCGACCCTACGACTGCCCTATAGAACTGTTGCCCGGGGCCGAAATACCCTTTTGCAGTATCTACTCCCTCTCAGAGCCTGAACTCAAGGCTCTGAAAGAGTACCTGGACGAGGACCTGAGGAAGGGGTTCATCCGGCCCTCCACCTCCCCTGCGGGAGCCCCCTTTTTCTTCGTAGAGAAAAAAGACTCCTCCCTGCGTCCCTGCATAGACTACAGAAAGCTTAACGACATAACCGTAAAAAATCGGTACCCGCTCCCACTGATTTCAGAACTCCTTGAGTGACTCCGGGCAGCGAAGATCTTCACTAAACTCGACCTTCGAGGGGCCTACAACCTCGTCCGAATCCGCCCTGGGGACGAATGGAAGACAGCTTTCCGGACACGCTATGGTCATTTCGAGTACCTGGTCATGCCTTTCGGACTCTGCAATGCTCCCGCCACATTCCAGCACTTCATTAACGACGTCCTCAGGGACATGCTGGATCTGTTTGTAGTCGTTTACCTGGACGACATCTTGATCTTCTCTGAAGACCTCAAGCAGCACCGCGAACACGTCTGCAGGGTTCTGCAGAGACTCCGACAGAACTCTCTCTACATCAAGCTAGAGAAATGCGAGTTTGAGCGAACCACCACTCAGTTCCTCGGATACATCATCTCCCCAGAGGGCATAAGTATGGACCCTGGGAAGGTCCAAGCTGTAATGAACTGGCCCGTTCCGAAAAATGAGAAGGAGATACAAAGATTTATTGGCTTCGCCAACTTCTATCGGAAGTTTATCCGGAACTTCTCCAAGGTCATAGCACCAATCACCCAACTCACCAAGAAGGCAGTCCCCTTCTCCTGGACACCCGAGGCCCAGGAGGCCTTCACCAAGCTGAAACTCCTCTTCACTTCTGCCCCAATCTTAATCCACCCGAACCCCGAGCTCCCATTTACAGTCGAAGTGGATGCATCAGACTCTGCGGTGGGGGCAGTTTTGTCACAACGGACAGGGGAGAGAATGCTATTACACCCGTGTGCATTTTTCTCCCGCCAGATGTCCCCCTCCGAGAAGAACTATGACATTGGGAACAAAGAACTATTGGCGATCAAGGATGCCTTCTCCGAGTGGAGACACCTGCTGGAGGGAGCCACCAACCCCATAAACGTACTAACTGACCACAAGAACCTCGAGTTCATCCGCAGCGCTAAGAGACTCTCGGCCAGACAGGCCAGATGGAGCCTATTCTTTTCCCGCTTCAACTTTCTCATCACCTATCGTCCCGGATCAAAAAACGGCAAGGCTGACGCCCTCTCCAGAATGTTTTCCGAGCCCTCACAGAGTAACAAGGGCCAAGATAACATCTTACCCGAGAGAAGGGTCGTAGGGGCCACCTATTCTAAAGAACTCCTGGGCACAATCAAAGAAGGATATGAAAATGATCCCTTCCTCGCCCACCCCACAGGGAATATCAGCCTTACGTTTAAGAACGGCCATTGGTTTCATCAGGACCTACAACTATATGTACCAGAAATCGCACGGCTCGAAGTGCTCAAACTCAACCATGACTCCAAGCTGGCCGGCCATTTTGGCACAAGAAAGACCCAGGAGCTTCTCTCCCGCTCCTTCTGGTGGCCAACATACAAGGAGGACATCAAGAGGTACATCTCCTCATGCGCGGTCTGTGCCCGTAATAAGACTCCTCGTTCCTCTCCCGTGGGTCTGTTACAACCCCTCCCTATTCCCTCCCACCCCTGGGGCTCGATCTCCATGGACTTTGTGGTAGACCTTCCTCCTTCAAAAGGGATGAACACCATCCTGGTCGAGGTCGACCGTCTCACCAAGATGGCCCATTTCATCCCCTACAAAGGCATACCCACCGCCAAACAGACGGCCGATCTAATTCTCAGAGAGGTCTTCAGGCTGCATGGGATCCCGGACGAAGTGGTCTCTGACGGAGGCGTACAATTTGCCTCAAAGTTCTGGAAGAACTTCTGCCTGGCGCTCAGGGTTAAAGTAAACCTGTCCTCCGCTTTCCACCCTCAGTCAAACGGGCAGACTGAGAGAACTAATCAGACCCTAGAGCAGTACCTACGCTGTTTCAGCACCCACCTGCAGGATGACTGGCTTGACCATCTCCCCACGGCCGAGTTCGCCTACAACAATGCTGAGCACAGCTCAACCAAGCACAGCCCCTTCTTTGCTAACACAGGCTCGCACCCGGTATTCATTCCCCACCTGCCCGTCGCCTCCACCCTCCCAGCAGTGGCCGAACGCATAACAACCCTACAGGAGGCACAAAAGAACATTATAGACAACCTCCAGCTCGCCCAGAGGCGTTTTAAACAGGGAGCAGACAGACGTCGCAAACCCACCCCGGGCTTCCATGTGGGAGACAAGGTGTGGCTGTCCACCAGGAACCTCAGATTGAAGGTCCCCTCCAAAAAGTTGGCCCAAAGATACATGGGTCCGTTCCGGATCACCGCACAAATCAACGAGGTCACGTTCTGGATTGACCTTCCGGACTCCATTAGGGTGCACCCTGTCTTCCATTGCTCACTCCTCAAGCCATACGTGGAGAACACCTTCACAGGCCGCCACTCGCCCCCTCCACCACCCGTGAGGGTACAGGGTGAAGAAGAATACATGGTCGCAAAGATCCTCGACTCCAGGATCCACAGGGGAAGACTACAATACCTAATTGGGTGGGAGGGTTACCCTCCCGAGGATAACTCCTGGGAGCCAGAAGAAAATATCCACGCCCCCAGACTGGTAAAAGAGTTCCACCAACGGCACCCCGGTAAGCCTGCCCCTGCAGTGCCCGGAGGTCACCTTGGAAGGGGGGGAGTACTGTCAGGATTCGAACCCGTGACCAGCCACATCCCAGGCAGTAGCCCTGCTTACTAGGCTACCGTCTTCTCTGGACATTTCTTCCTGAAACCTATTATGTAACCTTAGTCTTGCCAAGTCTTGCTCATCACCCTTGATTCCCTACACCTGGTACTTCCCTATATAAGTCCAGCCCCTTGCACTCTAGCTTGCTGATTATTGAGCTCCTGAGCCTTGATCAAGCTTCTCCTCATCTGCTGCTCTTGCTACTACTGAAGTCCACTGCTGACCAGGAATTGCCAACCGACTACTCTTCTGCTTTGTCCCTACTTACTGAACTGCTACCACCGTTGCCATCCGGATTGTCTGACCACGTTTATTGCTGCCTGCCCTGACCCACCGCCTGCCTACTGACTACGCCTCTGCCAGACTTCCTGCACTTACTACCTGCCTGCGGTCCTTGCCACTGGGCTCCACTCCTACTTCCAGCCAGCGGTCCTCTAACTCAGGTGAGCCCGTAGGATTGTTACACTGTCCATTTTAGCAACCATGCATAGCAGATGTATGCTAAGGGCAGCATGGTGGCTCAGTGGTTAGCACTGCTGCCTTGCAGTGCTGGGACTTGGGTTCAAATCCCACTAAGGACAATAAATAAAGCGTTATTATTATTATTATATTATTATAATAACATCAGCAAAGAGAACTGTGCTCGTGATGTCATCAGTGTTCCAAAAAGAAAGGAATTTCCTCTGTAGTATTCAGCAGCTAATAAGTACAGGAAGGATTAAGATTTTTTAATATAAGTAATTTACAAATATGTTTAACTTTCTGCCACCAGTTGATTTAAAAGAAAAAAAGGTTTTCACCGGAGTACCCCTTTAAGTCCATCATGAACTGCAGTACCATTTATGTCATATAGCTTATAGAGTGTCCATGTGGCCTCCAGTACGTTGGCCGTACCATCCCACCCTTTAGATGTCAGATTAACAAACACGGGGGTAACGTCACTAATGGTTATTTGTTACATAGTGTATCTAGACATGCTGCTAAACAACATAACCGTGATTTTAGCGTTTTAGCAAGTTTTTTTCCTATTGAACACATATATAAGAGAGAAAATTACTGGAAATATCGCTTAAAAATGCTGGTTCCTTCTGGCCTCAACAAATATATCGAAAATATACACTGATAATATTCCACCCTACCTGCTTCGCGTAATACCTTCCCTTTCCCTTCCTTTATGTAATATTAATATAATACCACCTATATTTCAGAATGTCCCCTAGTATGTCTTATTTTTATTTATCTTTGACAATATGCTTTACAACATGACATACTGTGATAAGCCTCGGGGGGTGTAGGGTAGCTGAGGCGTTGCTGAGCAGGTATTAGGGGTTTATTAACCCTTGTCACTCGTGACGCCAGGGTGAGGGTTAAATGCTGAGGTAATGCTGGGCCTATCGCCAGCCTTCCCAAGAGCGATAGGTGAGTGCAGAATAACGAATTGTCCACAACCAGTGCTTAGCTGAAAACTTGTAGAAACTTTACTGAAGATTTTCAGTAACATGCAGCAATAACAACAGTCCAGATAAGAGAGTCTATATACAGCTGAAGCCGCGATTGACAGGTGGTTGGGACCTTGTAAGTTCTCTTTAGTTTTGGAGGATTTTTGTAGCATAGATCCGCTGGTCTTAGGGGTAGGTTTAGGTCCAGTGGTCTTGCGGAGATAGCGGGGAATAATAAGAACTCAGTCTTTAGCGTAGGCCGAGGCTGCAAGGCTTAGGCCTAGTAATTGTCTTTGTAAGTTGCGGAGGTCCTACCTCCTCCAGAGTCAGCAACCCAAGAGAAAGATTAATGGCCTTATATGGGCAGGAGCTGAGCGGTTTTGGATTGGTCCATACAGGTGTCACTCACCGTTATATTGCATTGTGGGTGAACACCTGACACAAGAACCACCAAAGGTCCTTCAACAAACCATAGAGTTCTGAATACCGAGTCACATGACCTAAGCTCCTTCAACGTTATCAGGTAGGCATTTAAATGTACATATTTACATTTATATTTAGATGAATATTAACTATTTGAGGGGTGATGAGGGGCTAACTAGAAAAGAGGGACCCCACCGTTCCGATTAACTCTGACCAAGGTACGGTATGCACCTCTACCAAGGTACGGTATGCAAATGGTACCGGGACACCACAATACTATTGTTCTATATCATTGCGCTGCTATGATATGTTTGCTGCTATCTTACTAGGATTCCATTAATTTCTATATATTTTTTACTGCATTATGTCTTGCTGCTATGACGTGGCTGCCTATGTATATTTATGGTGGACTGCCCCTGCCATACTATTGCACTAATATCAAATTGCCATTTTACTGTGACATTAGATGGTTTAACACGCCGATCTGTATTATAGACCATTTATTTACCTGAGCGTCGGTGCTGAACTCTTATTTTCCTGGAGATAAATGTTATATATATATATTTCCTTTATTAGTATATCTGTCACTATGTATTATATAGTTTCTTACTATGAGCTCTATGGCCCACATTTATCACTGCAGTGCAAGTGAAGCATTTTTTTTTACTCCTTTTTTTTTTGTGTGCTGATAATGTGTAGGAGCACCAAATTTATTAAAAGTTAAAAGAGCTTTGATAAATTTTGTGCAGGTCCACATTTTCTGAAATTTCTGTCTACACATACACCAAAAAGCTACACCATGTCTGGGCTGGTGTAGTTTTAGAGACTTTTCAGTGGCTTTGTGCCTTTTTTTGCTCCTTTTTACAAAAAGGCGCAATGATAAATCCCTTCCATATCATGTCTATTGCCAAAATCAGTGGATTGCAACTCAAAATCAGTGGATTGCAACTCAAAATCAGCAGAAATGTGTAAACAAAAAGGGGCAAAAAAAGGCGCAAAATACCCTGCTTGCGCCTTTTTTGCCCCTTTTTTAGACACAAAAAACTGTCTAAAGACATTGACAAATGTGGGCCATTGTACTTTTATTTTACTTTAGAAGCCTTCTTACACTGATACATCCTAACCATTTACTCTATTACTAAATATACCTTCTAATACTCTATTATGGTATTATTTATAATTACCGGTACATAGAAGTAGAAGGAGTCGGCACTCGCAGCTGTGGTGTGGTGCACGTGGACCAGTTGTCATGAAATAGGTAGAAGAAATCCTGGCACACACAAATGGATGCAAAATCACCTTCAGTGATTATTAATGAATATGCATAGCAGTATAGCGACACACAGGACGCGTTTCGACCACCTCGTGGCCTTCATCAACTCATCTACCTGTACACTGAAGTCAGCAGGTATAAATGGGGATAGGTGGAAACACCTGTCAATATACCGGAAGGCGTCTTCACTTTGCAGATAATGGGGGGTGTGAATAAATCCCAAACACAATGAACCCACAAAAGACAAATAAATAACAAATAAAAAACAAAAGGCATCAGAATAAACAATGTAATATACAATACAACCTGATCTGAGGCTATATAGTGATTCATGATAGACAATGTAATCAAAAAACACTGGTATCTACCTAACAGATCCTTCCCTAGGATTGAGGAATTCACAAACCCTCCACTCATCTATAATAAAAGGGCAACTAACTTGCGTGACAAATTAGTTAGGGCCGACATTGGCTCCACAGTTACCACTACACGCCAGACCTTTTAACAGAGTAGAAAAAAAGGGACATCCCCATGCCTACACTGTGCCCAGTGTAGTCATGTCATCAAAGGAGACACTTTACTGCATCCACAGAGCAGGGAGAATATAAAAATCAAATCCTTTTACACCTGTGACTGGAAAAATGTTATATACTCCATCAAGTGTTCATGCGGTCTCCTATAAGTGGGTGAAACCACACAGCGTATAGGGGACCGCATTAACAGACATGAATCTACAATCCATTGTAAGAAACTAACATTTCCTATCCCATACCATTTTGACAGAATGGGCCACAACATTTTACAGTTGAGGTTCCAGGTAATAGACTACGTGGAGAAACCACGTAGGGGTGGTAACATCAAAAAACTATTACTCAAGAAAGAAGCTTATTGGATTAATCGTTTGAACGCTTTAGAACCAAGGAGCCTCAATCAAGGCTATGAACTTAGCCAGATTCTACAAATCATGCTCTTGTATATATATTTTCCCCATTTTTTAATGACTTTTTCATTCCTTTGTAGATTCACCGTTGATATCTCTCCAAGCATAGAGCATGGTCAGAATGGTTCCTCATGAATAACTATATAGCCTCAGATCAGGTTGTATTGTATATGACACTGTCTATTCTTATGCCTTTTGTTATTTATTTGTCTTTTGTGGGTTTATTGTGTTTGGGATTTATTCACCCCCCCCCCCCCCATTATCTGTAAAGCGAAGACGCCTTCCGGTATATTGACAGGTGTTTCCACTTATCACCCAGAAGGGGATGGCTTCCTCTTCCCATTTATACCTGCTGACTTCAGTGTACAGGTAGATCAGTTGATGAAGGCCACGAGGTGGCCAAAACGCGTCCTGTGTGTTGCTATACTGCTATGCATATTCGTGAATAAACACTTAAGGGGATATTACATCCATCCGTGTGTGCCGGGATTTCTTCTACCTATTTTATTTATAATTACTCACCAACAGGTCTTCTTTCATATCTTCATATTTTCATTCTAAGCCGTTCCCTTACATTTATTACCTCCTCCTCTGAGATCTGTCTATTTTTCTCTGCGTTGTTACCGGCCTGTACTCTCAGCATATCTATCTGCCAGTAAGATCTGTCATGGGCCCCCGTCTACACTATAAACTTCCGGTGTAATGCCTATTCATTCATAAAAATCCCCAGCTTCCTGGCTGCTTACACACCGATTTTACAAGCATTTCATTCATAAATTGCTGCTATTACATTTGCACAAACACAATATATTTTCTGTTATTTTCCAGCATTTTATATGGTTTATTACTAAATTTGCAGATGTCCTTTTATATATATAAATTTTATTGTATACTTTTTCTTGGATGGTTTCTTCCAGCAAATCTTAATTTTTTACATTTTATCCGTAAGGATTTTACTTGATTACATCTGGGTTAAATCTTGTAACCAGTTACTTTATTATATAATGTTTTTAAATAAGTTTTCTTTTTTAATAATTGTTTTCTGTAATCTTATTATTTCTTGTACATGATGTTTTTATGACATTCTTATTCTATTTTTGTCTATTCATGTGTACATTTATTATGCCAGGCAAATCACGCCCCCTCTCTCTATTGGTGCCTCTTTTTGAATATATATAGAAGCTATGAATCTGCTATGACACATATCTGCAATTGATAAAGGGTAATAAAATACCCGAAAAGTGTCTTGCCTATGGATGTACATGTAGACTGTCTTTTTCAATAAAGAACACTTGGTTTGCTAACCAAGATATACATCTGTGCTTTCTATGAGATAGCACCATTGTTGGGAGTTTTTTTCCTATTGCCTTTATTATGTCTATGGGAGGGGGTGGAAAGCTAGTACACAGTAGTCATAGCCATTCTCACAGCCCCTCCCTCCCACAGCCCCTCCCATCACTTACATGAATAAAGGGGGTGTGCGGCTGTGGTCGCCCATCATCCGGCACAGAGCAGAGATTTCTGTGTACTGCGGCGGAGATCGAGAGGGGTTCCAACGGTTGGACCCCCAGCGATCAGACATCTTATGCCCTATCCTTTGCATAGGGGATGAGATGTCTAGGTGCGGAGTACCCCTTTTTTTGCATAGGGGATGAGATGTCTAGGTGCGGAGTACCCCATATTTTGTTGACATTTACCATTCTAAGCTTAGCTCCTTTATACCATCTGTTATATTCATATTATTACCATGATAAAATTGTTGTGCCTTAATGATTCTGTTAGTTTGTTCTCTTAGTTGTTTTTGCCTCATTCAACCCTTTCTTTCTGTTCTTTCTGTCTGTACTTGTCTGCTGTCAACCTCAGCTTATGCCTGACCTTGACTACAAATTGCTTTAGTTTTGTTCTTAGCTCTTTGTTCTTTGTCATAATCTGTCTATTGTTTGTTTTCCTATCTTTCATATCAATAAGCATGCCTGACACATGAACAAGACCTGTGAACAACTGAGAACCAATATAGAGAATGAGTGAAAAGTGCATAAAACTGTACATAGTATGCTCACAGTATCAATAAAGGTAGTTTTAACCTATCAGAAATTTCAATTTTCATTTATACTAAATATGAAAAGACCCAGATGAAAAAGACAAAGTAGCTAAAATGGTAAAACTTAGATCAGGTGTATCTTGTTCGTGTTAGTTGTGCATATTTTGGTACAAGCACCTTTGTATTATTTTCATTATAGAGAAAAGGAGGAAGAGAAAAAAGGAATTGATTTATTAAAGACGTAAAGGGTTACACACAGATGCTGTTGCTTGTAGTGTGTGTTCTACTATCTCACTCTAGTATTTGGTTCTTAGCTACACTGCTCATTACTTATGCATAATGTCATATATACTACTTCTGCTTCTATGTAAGGAAAAATAAAAGGATAGGATCTCTTCTTCCATGTGTTCTGTGTGATGGGGAAAATCACGGCAGTTAATCTCAACCTAATATGAAAGTGAATAACTATTAATCATATATTAGTCAGAAACAGTGTTACATTACATTACATACATACACATGACAGCTTATTCTACAAATCCACTAACATGAAAATGGTGCTTTAACATATCAAAATGATGCTATAGTGGATTTAATCTCTCATTTCCACATGGCAAAAACATATAAGGGTACTTTATCAAGGCTTGCATATTTTTGCACAAGCCCCATCCTGTGCAAAAATGGGCAACTACCTGTGTTTTTGGCGTGTTTGTACTTTGTATGGCAAAGGGGCATGGTTTAAATACAAAAGGGGTGTGGTTTAAGTGTAATGAAGTTTTATACACACTTATAATTTTTTTTAAAGATCCCTTTCATGAGTGGCATACAAATCAACTAGACAAGTGCACTGAAAAAAAATACACACATTTATCCTACATTGGCCCAGATTTATCAAACTGTGTGAGAGAAAAAATAGAGTTTTTATTTCCACAGCAACCAATCACAGCTCAGCTAATGAGCTCTGGTAAAGTGAAAGCTGAGCTGTAATTGGTTGTTGTGCAAAATTCACTCTATTTTTTTCTCTCACACAGTTTGATAAATCTGGGCCCTTGTGTTAGACATGAATGGAGGGGGGCGTGGCATGACGTCACGTCCCCAGTCCCAGAAACCCTGGAGACGCAGCCCTGCATAGAATGCGGGTGTTGCAGGGAGATCGCGGGGGGGTCCCAGCTGCGGGCCCACCGCGATCAGACAGGGGATAAGATGTTTTTGCCTGGAATACCCCCTTAACTATTGCATCAGGGCTGGAAGGTGAGGACAAGTGAGGAAGTGTGCCAGGCTGCGGCACTTGAGCAGCTTGGTTCTTCATTTTCACTTGGCTGAGAAGTATGAAGGCAATTTTATAAGTTTGGTGTGGTGTCCCGGTACAGAACACGGTTCTGTACAGTCCTTAAGTCCTCTCAGGTAGAGTCCCTCAGGTCCACAGGGCTCTCCTGCAGCGTCCTCCCTAAGTCATTCTATTGTATTCTGCTGTATATTAAGCGTGTTCATTTAACATAAGCATTGTACAGTGAATGTAAACTATAAATGAAGGTTGTTAGGATATTTACCATGTATAGGACCTTCCTAAGGTCAGGTGATGAGCAGGCCCAGACTGGCCTACCAGGATACTGGGAAAATTCCCGGTGGGCCGCGGCCCTGGGGCTGCTTTGAGATGTGGCTGCGCATTTTTCTCCCCTTCAGCGGCCGCCAGGGCCGGATCATTGGTTCTTATGGAGCGCCTGATCAGGGCCCCGCTTTCCGCAGGGGGCCCCTGTCACATTAGGGACATCCCTGTGTCCCGAAAAATCTTTTTGGGACACAAGGATGCCCTGGTTACCTCTGTGCATCCGCCGGCCCTGAGTTAACTTTAAAAACGCAGGGGCCGCCGGGAAGTAGCGCACGCAGGGAGCGGAGCAGTGAGGAGGACGGGAGCACATGGTAGGTAAGTGACCAGCGGGCAGCGGCACGTCATCTTCAGTATTCCGACCACCGCTCCGGGGTCACTATCATAGGCTATGGGCCATCACAGTAGATCGTGACCCCGGAGCGGTGGTCGGAATACTGAAGTGGGGCAATAAACAGGCATACAGCCTCCAGCCATTTACTGTATATGGCTAAAGGCTGTATGTCTGTGGGGGGAACATACTGCACCTAATGTGGGGGAGCTATACTGCACCTAATGTGGGGGAACTATACTGCGCCTAATGTGGGGAATTATACTGCGCCTAATGTGGGGAATTATACTGCGCCTAATGTGGGGGAGCTATACTGTGCCTAATGTGGGGGGATATACTGTGCCTAATGTGGGGAACTATATACTGCACCAAATGTGGAGAACTCTTCTGCACCTAATGTGGGGAAACTGTACTGCACCTAATATGGGGGAACTGTACTGCACCTAATGGCGGGGACTATACTGCACCTAATGTGAGGGACTATGCTGCGCCTAATGTGGGGGAGCTATACTGCACCTAATGTGGGGGAGCTGTACTGCACCTATTGTGGGGAACTATACTGCACCAAATGAGGTGGAGCTTTACTGCACCTAATGGCGGGGACTATACTGCACCTAATGTGAGGGACTATACTGCACCTAACGTGGGGAACTATACTGCACCTAATGTTGGGGGAACTATACTGCACCTAATGTGGGGGAGCTATACTGCACCTATTGTGGGGAACTATACTGCACCAAATGAGATTGAAGCTATACTGCACCTAATGTGGGGGGAACTATACAGCACCTAATGTGGAGAACTACACTGCACCTAATGTGGGGGGGGGAACTATACTGCACCTAATGTGGGGAAGCTATACTGCACCTAATGTGGGGGAGCTATTCTGCACCTAACGTGAGGCACTATATATTGCACCTAATGTGGGGGACTATATACTGCACCTAATGTGGAGGACTATACTGCACCTAATGTGGGGGAACTATACTTCACCTAATGTGGGGGGAACTGTACTGCACCCAATGTTGGGGAACTATACTGCACCTAATGTGGGGGAACTATACTGCACCTAATGTTGGGGGGGGGGGGGTGGGGGGGCTATACTGCACCTAATGTGGGGGAGCTATACTGCACCTAATGTGGGGAGCTATACTGCACCTAATGTGGGGGAGCTATTTTGCACCTAATGTGGGGGACTATATATTGCACCTAATGTGGAGGACTATACTGCACCTTATGTGGGGGAACTATACCGTACCTTATGTGGGGGAAACTGTACTGCACCTAATGTGGGGAACTATACTGCACTTAATGTGGGGAACTATACTGCACTTAATGTGGGGGAACTATACTGCACCTAATGTGGGGGAACTATACTGCACCTAATGTGGGGGAACTATACTGCACCTAATGTGGGGGAACTATACTGCACCTAATGTGGGGGAACTATACTGCACCTAATGTGGGGGAACTGTACTGCACCTAATGTGGGGGAACTGTACTGCACCTAATGTGGGGGAACTGTACTGCACCTAATGTGGGGGAGCTATACTGCACCTAATGTGGGGAGCTATACTGCACCAAATGTGAGGAACTATACTGCACATAATGTGGGGAACTATATGGCACATAATGTGGAGGAACTATACTGCACCTAATGTGGGGAACTATACTGCACACAATGTTGGGAAATATATGGCACCTAATGTGGGGGGAGCTATACTGTACCTATTGTGGGGAACTATACTGCACCTAATGTGGGGGAGTTATACTGCACCTAATGTGGGGGAGCTATACTGCACCTAATGTGAGGGGAACTATACTGCACCTAATTTAGAGAACTATGCTGCACCTGGTGTGGGGGAACTATACTGCACGTAATGTGGGGGAGCTATACTGCACCTAATGTGGGGGAGCTATACTGCACCTAATGTGGGGGAGCTATACTGCACCAAATGTGGGGGAGCTATACTGCACCAAATGTGGGGGAGCTATACTGCACCTAATGTGGGGGAGCTATACTGCACCTAATGTGGGGGAGCTATACTGCACCTAATGTGGGGGAGCTATACTGCACCTAATGTGGGGGAGCTATACTGCACCTAATGTGGGGGAGCTATTCTGCACCTAATGTGGGGGACTATATACTGCACCTAATGTGGGGGACTATATACTGCACCTAATGTGGGGGACTATATACTGCACCTAATGTGGGGGACTATATACTGCACCTAATGTGGGGAACTATACTGCACCTAATGTGGGGAACTATACTGCACCTAATGTGGGGGAATTATACTGCACCTAATGTGGGGAACTATATGGCACCTAATGTGGGGGAGCTATACTGCACCTATTGTGGGGAGCTATGCTGCACCTAATGTGGGGGAGCTATACTGCACCTAATTTGGGGGAAACTATACTGCACCTAATGTGGGGGGAACTATACTGCACCTAAATGGGGGGGGGGGGGAACGCTACTGCACATAATGTGGGGGAGCTATACTGCACCTAATGTGGGGAAGCTATGTGCACCTAATGTGGGGGTGCTATACTGTACCTAATGTGGGGGAGCTATACTGCACCTAATACAGGGGAGCTATATTGCACCTAATGTGGGGCAGCTATTCTGCTCCTAATATACTATATATACTAATATAATATATATGCACTTAATGTGGAGAACTATACTGCACCTAATGTGGGGAACTATACTATACTATACTGAACTATATTGTGACATACAATGGTCCCCCAACATACAATGGTAATTCGTTCCATACGAGCCATCGTTTGTCGAATCCATCGTATGTTGAGGGATTCGTGCAATGTAAAGTATAGGAAGCTGTACTCACCTGTCCCCGCCGCTCGCGATGGTGTCCCCGCCGCTCCCAATGGTGACCCTGGGCCTCCGCTGGGCTCTCCTGGTCTTCTCCGGTCCTCCGCTGTCTTCTCCGGTCCTCCGCTGTCTTCTCCGGTCCTCTGCTGTCTTCTGCAAGGCCTTACTGGGCCTGCGTAGCGACATCATTACGCCGCTGCGTACGCCATTCCTATTGGATGACATGCGCAGCAGCGTATTGACGTCATCGGAGAGGGCCGAGAAGACACCGGATGACCAGAGCTGGACTCGAAGGGCACCCCGGGGCATCGTGGAGGGGTAAGTAATACTTACCGCACCACACGGGGAACATTAAGCTGCTATCCGGCAGCAGCTTAAGCATTTTGCGCTGCCGGATAGCACTTAATGTGATGGCCCCGACATAAAAAAGCATTGTATGTCGATGCTGACATCGACATGCGATGGCCTCTGAGAAGCCATCGTATGTCGATTTGATCATATGTCGGGGCCATCGTAGGTTGGGGGGTCACTGTATCTGTATATATATTTATATATATATATATATATATATATATATATTTATATCCATGTAAAGTAATACGCCTGCGCTCACGGTGGCTGATGGCTGGCACAATGTGTTGTGGGGCTGGTATGCAATAATTTCCAGGGCTGGTTTTAATCCCCAGTCCGGCCCTGGTGATGAGTCATGTGATGTGTGATCACATGATATACCCAGAGTTCCATGGGCACAGGTAACCACAGGCAACCAGCAACCAATGGGCTTTAGTCCAGCTCCCCTGATATATAAGGGGCTGTAGTCTATACATTCACTCTCTTATGTCCTAGACATTAAAGAAAGCACAGGTCCTATACAAGTCAAGTCCAGCATATCTAGGCCAAAGCCTATAAACCGAAAATTGGAACAAATCCCGGCACTCGTTGAGAATTCAATTTCTTTTGTAATTTTATTGCATACGGCACAAGTTAACAAACGCATGGCTGAGATCTAACGAGAGCAGGCGCGTTCAGCTTAGGATGGCCTGCTGCCACATCAAATCTGTGAGTTCAAGTCAAATCTGTGAATACAAGTCCCTGCTGTCCCTACAAAGTGATAACAGTAGTACAGTGGCCTGCATCAGCATTATAATAACTACAAGTCCAAGCAAGCCTGAGAGGTTCCCGGTGTCCCGGTCACCTCTGTGGAAGTTGGCCATTTGTAAAGACTGTTTTATGCCTTCTCCAAGTAAAAGTACAAGTTGCATCAAATCCCTGCTTTGGACTCTCATTCATCACATGCCGTTTTTGGGCTGGTTGTCGGCGGTGCACTACACCACATCCTGGCGTCACGAACACTAGGGGTTAACAACATCTTGTCCCAGGGGTTAATACCATCCGACCCCACCACTCACTGAAACACCCTGTGGTAACCACATTGGTGACCACCATCAGGAAAGGTACAGTTTGCTTTTAAACCCTAACAATTTAACTGTGTCTGTAGCTCTTATTAGCTCTTAGATTCTGATCAACCTTTTCTTTGTGAGATTCTCTTTGAAGATGTGAACCTCCTTTGGAGTTTTTGATTCCTTCTTTCCAAGAAAGGGTGAGTTCACACGGAGTAATTCAAGAGGAATTTACTTGAGTAATTCCTCTTGAATTCTCCGCTACAAACTAATGCACATCTCCTCTGCCCATTGACTTTAATGTTATTTCTGCTGGCCTGTTCACACTGCGGAAATTCTGCTAGCAGAATTCCGACTCTGAATTCTGTTCCCGCTTGAAGAAAGAACATGTTCATTCTTCAAGCGGAATCCGTAAGCAGAAATCAATGGTAAAAAAAATTCCGCCCGACATCGTTTTCGCGCGGAATTCGTGCACAATTTGAGGGCAATTTGCGCAGAATTCGCATGGAAATGGCTGAAAAACCCTTCACTTCTTTCTCCCCCATGTCCATGCACATTTCCATGCAAATTGCGCGCAAATTGCGCGTGAATTTCCCGCGAAAATAAAATTCTTTTTTCTGCCCGTGAATTACTCTTCATTTACTCCGTGTGAACGCACCCAAAGAAAGAAAGTCGGTTTTCTCCAAAACTCTGCAACTTTCAAAACCGAGTGCACCTTTAAGATGCACACAGTGTTGAATGTGCGCCGCGACGGCTGACGAGACAAGAAGGAGCCAGCAGTTACATCCTGTCACTCCAGCCCAGGATTTCTGTGCATCAGCGGCTCCTAATGATGCTGTACACCCATGAGGCTGATACAGAAGATGAGTGACAGGAGCTGCGGGTGAACGAAGGAGAGGTGAGTGGTGTGGTTTTTTGTTTTGTTTTTTATTCTTTTCAATGGGGGCAATGTGAGGAGGCCTAATAATATTCTATGGGGCAATGTAAGGGGGCCTAATAATAATCTTTGGGGGCAATGTAAGGGGGCCTAATGCTATATGGGGGCAATGTAAGGGGGCCTAATGCCATATGGGTACAATGTTTGTGACTTTATGGGGGCAATGTGAAGGGGTTGCTACTCCGAGCAGTGGCGTAGCAACCAGGGTGCGGGCAACACCAGGTGACACCAGCTCGATGGGGTGACACCATGCCTCCCCATCAACTACCCCCCATCCCTCCGTCTTTGGGTGGGGTGACACCATGCCGCTCAGCACCCTGTCTCCCCCAATTCCAATAGGACCCTATTACCTTCGCAGTTGCGTCTCATGAGGCACACCGCGCAAGTGACGTCCCTCCACAGACCTGCGCAGGAGGATGTCAGTGACGTCACTCGTGGGCCACCGCCAGAGAGGAGATGCGCTGCGCAGGCCAAGTAAGTGTTTCTGTGTGTGTCAGTGTGTGTCTGTCTGTCTGTGTATGTTACATAGTTACATAGTTAGCACGGTCGAAAAAAGACATATGTCCATCAAGTTCAACCAGGGAATTAAGGGGTAGGGGTGTGGCGCGATATTGGGGAAGGGATGAGATTTTATATTTCTTCATAAGCATTAATCTTATTTTGTTCCAGGAATGTATCTAATCCTGTTTTAAAGCTGTTAATTGTTCCTGCTGTGACCAGTTCCTGAGGTAGACCGTTCCATAAATTCACAGTCCTCACGGTAAAGAAGGCGTGTCGCCCCTTGAGACTAAACTTTTTCTTCTCCAGACGGAGGGAGTGCCCCCTCGTCCTTTGGGGGGGGTTTAACCTGGAACAGTTTTTCTCCATATTTTTTGTATGGGCCATTAATATACTTATATACGTTTATCATATCCCCCCTTAAACGTCTCTTCTCAAGACTAAACAATTGTAACTCCTTTAATCGCTCCTCATAGCTAAGATGTTCCATGCCCCATATTAGTTTAGTCGCGCGTCTCTGCACCCTTTCCAACTCCGCAGTGTCCCTTTTATGGACAGGTGACCAAAACTGAACAGCATATTCCAGGTGAGGCTGTACCAATGCTTTATAAAGGGGGAGTATTAGGTCCCTGTCCCTTGAGTCCATGCTCTTTTGATACATGACAATATCCTGCCGGCTTTGGAAACAGCAGCCTGACATTGCATGCTATTCTGTAGTCTGTGATCTACAAGTACACCCAGATCCTTCTCTACCAGTGACTCTGGCAGTTTAATCCCCCCTAAGACATACGATGCATGCAGGTTATTAGTACCCAGATGCATAACTTTACATTTATCCACATTGAACCTCATTTGCCAAGTGGATGCCCAGACACTTAGTCTATCCAAGTCATCTTGTAACTTATGCACATCCTCTATAGACTGTACCGTGCTACAAAGCTTGGTGTCATCTGCAAAGATAGAAACAGAGCTGTTAATACCATCCTCTATATCATTGATAAATAAATTAAACAACAGCGGTCCCAGTACTGAACCTTGGGGTACACCACTAATAACCGGGGACCAATCAGAGTACGAATCATTGACCACCACTCTCTGGGTACGATCCATGAGCCAGTGTTCAATCCAGTTACAAACTAAAATTTCCAAACCCAAAGACCTTAACTTACCTGTCAGACGTCTATGAGGGACAGTATCAAACGCTTTAGCAAAATCCAGAAACACTATATCCACAGCCATTCCTCTGTCAAGGCTTCTACTCACCTCTTCATAAACGCAAATTAGATTGGTTTGACAACTTCTATCCTTAGTAAACCCATGCTGGCTATCACTTATAATACAATTATCCCCTATGTATTCCTGTATGTAATCCCTTATAAGTCCTTCAAACAATTTACCCACAATGCACGTTAAACTTACCGGTCTATAGTTTCCTGGGGAAGACCTAGAGCCCTTTTTGAAGATTGGCACCACATTCGCCTTGCGCCAGTCCCTTGGCACAATACCAGACACCAGTGAATCTCTAAATATCATGAACAGGGGTACAGATATTACTGAACTTACCTCTCTAAGAACTCTTGGGTGTAGTCCATCCGGTCCTGGGGATTTGCTTACATTTATATCACTTAACTTACCTTGTACCATCTCTACATTAAGCCAGTTCAGTACATTACATGATGTGTTACCAGCACTGACCTGGCCAATGTCAGCTCCTTCTTCCATAGTGTATACAGAACTAAAGAACCCATTCAGTAGCTCCGTCTTCTCTTGATCGCCTGTGACAACCTCCCCATTATCATTATTAAGGGGTCCTACATGCTCTGTCCTTGTTTTTTTTGCATTTATATATCTAAAAAAATATTTAGGATTAGTTTTGCTTTCTTTGGCCACCTGTCTCTCATTTTGAATTTTTGCTGTTTTTATTACATTTTTACAGATTTTATTAAGCTCCTTGTACTGTTTAAATGTTATAGCTGACCCATCAGATTTGTATTTTTTGAAGGCAATTTTTTTGTTGTTTATTGCTCTTTTAACATCATGTGTCAGCCATGTAGGATTTAGTTTTAATCGTTTATATTTGTTCCCCTTTGGTATATATTTAGCTGTATAGTTATTTAGAGTTGATTTAAAGATGTCCCATTTACCTTCTGTATCAGTATTTGACAACACCTCCCCCCAGTCTATGTCCTGTAGTGCAGCCCTCAGCCCAGGGAAATTTGCCTTTTTAAAGTTATATGTTTTTGCCTTCCCCGCCTGTCTTTGTTTTCTACATTTTAAGTCAAAAGTAACTATATTGTGGTCGCTATTACCAAGGTTTTCCCGCACAGTTACATTACCAACCAGCTCTGCGTTGTTGGAAATGATCAGATCCAGCAAGGCATCACTTCTTGTTGGGTCCTCCACAAACTGGCCCATAAAATTATCCTGCAAAAAATTTAGGAATTGTCGCCCCTTTGTAGTTTTAGCCAACCCCGGACCCCAATCTATATCTGGATAGTTAAAATCTTCCATTATTACCACTGTACCTGCCCGGGCGGCCCTCTCTATTTGTTTATGAAGCCGAACTTCTATCTCTTCAGTGATATTAGGGGGTCTGTAGATTACACCAAATACTATTTTTTCAGTATTTCCCTCCTTTTGTAATTCTACCCACAATGATTCCACATCCTCAGAATCATCACACACTATGGCATCGTTCCCACTGACTTTCATACCACTTCTTACATACAGACAGACGCCACCACCTTTTCTGTTCATTCTATCCTTGCGAAACAATGTAAACCCCTGCAGATTGATAGCCCAGTCATGCGAGGAGTCCAGCCATGTCTCAGTGACCCCAACTATATCAATATGTTCCTCCAGTATCAAGGCCTCAAGCTCCCCCATTTTATTTGCTAGGCTTCTGGCATTTGTGAACATACACTTTACATTTCCATCCTTTATGTTATTGGGGTTAATGGGATTCAAGGGTGTAAGTTTTATTTTCCTATGAAGCCTAATCCTATTAACTATTCTAACCCCTCCCTCCGCTCCACCCCCAGGTACATTTATAATTCCCACCTCTCTATCTACACTATCTTCCCCCTCTTTGCTGTAGGTTCCCTCCCCCCAAGTCCCTAGTTTAAACACTCCTCCACCCTTCTAGCCATCTTCTCCCCAAGCAAAGCTGCACCCTCCCCATTGAGGTGCAGCCCGTCCCTACGGTAGAGCCGGTAACCGACTGCGAAGTCAGCCCAGTTCTCCATGAACCCAAACCCTTCCTTCCTACACCAGCTTCTGAGCCACTTGTTTACCTCCCTGATCTCCCGCTGCCTCTCTGGTGCGGCTCGTGGTACTGGTAGTATTTCAGAAAAGACTACCTTGGAGGTCCTTGCCTTAAGCTTGCGGCCTAAGTCCCTGAAATCATTTTTAAGGACACTCCACCTACCTCTTACTTTGTCATTGGTGCCAATATGTACCATGACTGCTGGGTCCTCTCCAGCCCCGCCCAACAACCTGTCAACCCAATCCGCGATGTGCCGAACTCGTGCGCCAGGCAGACAACACACTGTTCGGCGATCCCGGTCTTTGTGACAGATTGCCCTGTCTGTCCCCCTAATAATTGAGTCCCCCACCACTAGTACCTGTCTGGCCTGCCCTGTACTGGCGGTCAGAGGCGGTATCCTGCTGCAGTTCTGCTAGCTCTGTAATGGCATCCCCCTCATCTGCCAAGCGGGCAAACTTGTTGGGGTGTGCCAGTTCAGGACTAGCCTCCCTAACACTTTTTCCCCTACCCCTCTTTCTAACTGTAACCCAGCTAACTGCCTGACTGTCCTGCAACTCCGTCCCACTGTCCTCCCCCACCTCTATTCCCGAGAGTGCCTGCTCAGTGAGCAGGAGACTCCTCTCCATGTTGTTAATGCTTCTCATTGTTGCCAGTCGCCCCTCTAGATGCAGGATCTGGGCTTCCAAACGGACAACTAGCACACATCTCGCACAACAATATGCACCCTCAAACTGTTGTTCAAGGATTGCATACATTGAACAGGATGTACATTGGACTGCATTTTCCAACATGGAGGCCATCTAATTATGGGGATTTCACAAATGTATAGGAAAAAACACAGTCAAAATTACACTTAAAATTTTTTGTAGACCTTGTGGGTTCAAAAATTAAAACTCACAGCGATCTCAACCTCCTGCTTTCAAACTCCAGTTTTTGAAACTCCTCTTTCACGCCCCCTCACACAGCAACACTCAGAAAGAGCAAGCTCTCAATAAGAGTCCCAAGCTAAGATTTATACACCTGTGCCCAATCTACTCCTCCTCCCCCTAGAGGTGGAACAAAGAGAAAAAAAAAATGAAAAAGGGTGTTTAAACTCTAACAGTTATCCCACTATGTGCAAAAGAGAAAAACTTACCCAAAATATGAATGTGGGCTATAGGCAGTCGCACCCACTCCACAGATTCACTCCGCACAACAGATAATCACAGTTTTTGAAACTCCTCTTTCACGCCCCCCTCTTACACAGCAACACTCAGAAAGAGCAAGCTGTGTCTGTCTGTGTATGTGTCTGTCTGTCTGTGTGTGTGTCTGTCTGTGTGTGCCAGGGGGGGGGGAATGGTGGGGACTATGCTACCTAATGTGGGGTACCTCCTACCTAATAACCTAATGTGGGGAACCTCCTACCTAATGTGGGGAACCTGCTTCCTAATTACCTAATGTGGGGAACCTGCTACCTAATGTGGGAAACCTGCTACCTAATGACCTAATATGGGGAACTTTCTACCTTAAGTGGGGAACCTGCTAGCTAATGTGGTAAACCTGCTACCTAATGACCTAATGTGGGGAACCTGCTACCTTAAGTTCAACATAAAAACTTTAAAATCCAACTTCATAATTTGTCACTTAGACTTTCTGAAGTGAAGTCCATCTCATCATTGGGCCATTCTTTTTGTGGAGAACCTCCTACCTAATGTGGGGAACCTGCTACCAAATGTGGGAAATCTGCTACCTAATGACATAATGTGGGGAACCTGCTACCAAATGTGGGAAACCTGCTACCTAATGACCTAATATGGGGAACCTTCTACCTTAAGTGGGGAACCTGCTAGCTAATGTGGTAAACCTGCTACCGAAGGACCTAATGTGGGGAACCTGCTACCGAATGTGGGAAACCTGCTACCCAATGACCTAATGTGGGGAACCTGCTACCTAAAGTGGGAAACCTGCTACCTAATGACCTAATGTGGGGAACCTGCTACCTTAAGTTCAACATAAAAACTTTAAAATCCAACTTCATAATTCGTCACTTAGACTTTCTGAAGTGAAGTCCATCTCATCATTGGGCCATTCTTTTTATTTTCCAATTCCAACACCATCACCACCCGACACCTTTGCAACATATCTCCATTTTAGAAACTTCCATATCCCTTCTGCATCCTCATCCCCAAACTTCTTCTTTTCATACAAGTACACAACATATAATTTATGTAAAATCCTCCTCATACTTCCCTCTACTGACAAATCTTTTCTTTTAAATACACATAAATTCCTAACATCCACAAGTACTTCCTTGATTATTGCTAATAACACAAATAAAACTCTTTCCTTCTCTCTCTCTACCATGCTAAGCCCAAACATAACCACTTTATACGACAGATATTAAAACCAATAAATTCTTTAAACAACAAACTCATCCCTTTCCACACACTTTGAGCCATTTCACAGTGCATGCATGCAAAACGCATGCATCACACTCTCAATCCCATCACATCCCTCTCTCGGACACCTCTCATATCCCACAATCCCTCGGTTCCTCTGAAACTCTCTAACGGGTAAAGCACCATGCAAACTCTGCCATACTATCTCACGCTGTCTATTTGTTATTCCATCAGTCATTATACTCTTCCACACTTTTCACAAATTTGCACCTTTGACCATATTAATTGGACATTCAACTTCCTCTTTTTTAATATACCCTATCATATTCTTTTTGCTCACAAACACCTCTTGACCTACACCAATCAACTTGTAATTTTCAAAAAATTTCACCACATATACATACCAACTAGGACACACAAAATCACGAGGCACTCTCAGATCTCTTTCCAACCAACCCAATTTGCATAACACACTGCCATCCAAATATCTCACCATGTATGCAAAATTCATTTGACCTCCCATCATTCTTCTCAAAGCAAAGACTTTATTCACCCCCAAAAACACATCAACATCCGGAAAACCTATACCTCCATTCTTACTATCTTTCATTACAATCTCTCTTTTCACTCTTTCCATCTTGGAACCCCACAGAAACACAAATAAGATTCTTTTCATCTTTCTCAAAACCATATAACTCGGCGGAAATGCTACAGCAACATATAATAGTATTGGCAAAATCACACTCTTTACTATCATAATTTTACCAACCATTGACAACTCTCTTAGTCTCCAAAAATTCTACTTATTTTGCACTCTCTTGCCCACATCATCCCAGCTATCCCTGCCTCATCCCAACCCACATCATCCCAACTATCTCACACATTTATCCTTACGCAACAATTCTAATAACGGCTCCATAGCACAGATAAAAGTAATAGGTGACAAGGGTCATCCCTGTCTCACCCTTGAACATGCCTTGATCTTCTCAGTCATCCATCCATTAATCAGAATCTCACTATACACCCATTCTCACAATATTCACAAAATCACCAGGAAACCCCATTTTAACTAATACCTTAAACAAAAACCCATGCGCCAAACGATAAAACACTTTTTCAAAATCAATTGAGAACACACGAACCTTCTGCTTTCTACTCATACCATCCCACAAAATATTTCTCAGCAAACACAAGTTCTCACTAATTATTCTTCCTGGTACACCACATACTTGCTCTTCCCCAGTCACTTGTTCTATCACATCTCTCATTCTATTTATCATCTTTGCAAATATTTTATAGTCCACATTCAACAACGTTATCGGTCTCCAATTTATTACATCGTTCACATCCCCTTTCTTATAAATCAAAACCACAACCCCGCTCTTCATACTTTCCACCAATCTTACATGCACCCACATATACTTAAAAATTCCCATCATATCATCCTTCAATACATCCCATAATTTTACATAAAACTCAACCGCAATCCATCCTCTCCAGGTATCTTATTTCTGGCCATACTATCAACAATCCTCTTAATTTCTTCCATTCCAATCTCTCTCATCAACATCTCATATTTGTTACAATCTACCTTCTTGCCAATCACAGCCAACACTTCCTCACCCAAACCCTTATCACACTTTTTAAAGGAAAACTGTCAGATATTTTCTCCCGCACTATACACACTACTGGTGATTAAAACGAGCCTTACCTCGCCCGGCCGTTTGCCCGCAATTGTAGTTTTATTCTATGTGTATATCTTGCTGTAACTGGCACGGGCGGGCCAGGTTAACTGGCACTGAGGTCAGCGCCGCTTATGAATATTCATTCCCCCCCCCCCCAGTTCTCCCTCACTTCGTCCGCTCCTAACTGGAGGGAGGGGGGATGAATATTCATAAGTGGCGCTGACATCAGTGCCAGTTAACCTGCAGAAGCCCCGCCCATGCCAGTTACAGCAAGATATATACATAGAATAAAACTACAATTGCGGGGCGAATGGCCGGGCGGATCTGGGTAAGGTAGGACTAGTTTTAATCGGCGTCTCCCACACTATCCACCAATACCTGTGGCTAGTGCGGGAGAAAATATCTGATAGTTTTCCTTTAACTGCATACAATTCCTCATAATATTCTTTCACCACATTCAGTACTGTCTTACCTCTCACCAATCCCCAATCCTTATCATACACACTCACTAAATCATCCTTTCTCCCGATCACTTTCTTAAAAAAATATCTTGAACACTTTTCATAATTCTCCAATTTATCCATTTTAGCTTGGTACTTTAATTCCTTTCCTCTTTCATACAACAATTCCTTCATATCTCTTTTCACAGCATCAATCTTACCATCCACTCTCCCTCCCTTCCTTTTCAACTTATTGAGAAAACCCAACCTTTTATTCAGCCACTCATACTTCTTTCTTTCCCCAGCTTTCCTTTTATAACCTTCCCTCCTGAAAAACACCTAAGTTCTTTCCTTAACCCACTCCCGCCAACATAATAGATCCACAAATTCTTTTTTCCTCCCACCCACATCTTATATTTTTTAACATACCTTTCATATACCCCATTTTCATCCAACAGTGTCACAATAAGCTTCCAATAACCCCTCCCACTTAGACAATCCTCGTCCAAAACCAACCCACAACTTACACACTTATGATCCGAATAAACCATTCTTTTCTGCTTATACCACTTACATCCTATCATTTTTGATACAAAACACATATCTAATCTTGACTCATTCCTTCCACTATCTGCATGATACATTGCTAATACAGGGTTCACACCACACACTTCAGCCACATCTCTTAACTTGAAGTCACACAACAAACTCTTGAGCACATTCCCTGAAACATCCGTATTCTTTCCAACCTCACAATTGAAATAACCTGCCAACACCACCGGTTCTTTCCCAGACAGAAACCCCTTAATTGTTTCAAACAACCCCACCCTATCCTCCTGGCCATGATAATAAACACTGCCGGTTTCCGGCAATTGAGAAATTGGCCGGCGGGTGTTTCATTCCACCAATACTTTCTGAATCCAGCCTAAATTTTACAAAAAACTTCCATGTACTGTTGAAAACTCCAAAGCTACTGGTTTGCTTAATTCCACCATTCACACTTGCACAGTAAATACTCAGGAAGATCTTAATTATGACCGGGTCTAAGAACTGGTTATATATGTGCACAAACAGGGTTTTCACTCCCATCTCAAACAGAGGGAAAAACTTTTCATTCTTCAAGGCAGGGTTATTGGCATTTCTCTTCAGACATTCATAAAAGTTCTGGCAGTCAACCTCATAGAGGAAAGACACATGATATAGTCCTTGCTTCCTTTTCTCTTGCACACAAAACAAACTATCCATTCCAAAACCACCCATTTTCTACACAATTCTCTTCCAATATACTCAATCCAATTCTTACCCCAGTCAGAAGTTTCCACCTCAACATGTACAGTCAAATGCAGGGAGGTATTCTTTACCAGCCATTGTTCTTCTCTTGGCTGTTGACTCCACAGAAAGATCACCACTCCAGATTCCTGCTCAGCAGAACACCCGCAGCCCCAGCCCAGACCGAGAAACCCCTGATCTGAGCCAAAAACCTGCTACCTTAAGAGGAGAACCTGCTACCTAATGACCTAATGTGGAGAACCTGCTACTTAATGAACTAATGTGGGGAACCTGCTACCTAATGTGGGGAATCTATGCTACCTAATGTGGAGAAACTATGATACCTAATGTGGGGAAACTATGCTATCTAATGCAAGGAAACTGCTACCTAATGTGGGGAAACTATGCTACCTAATGTGGGAAACTATACTACCTAATGTGGGGGAACTGCTACCTATTGTGGGGGAACTGCTGCCTACCTAATGCTTTCCCCCCCGGCAGTAGCAGCCTCATCATCCATCAGCAACACCCCCCCCCCCCAGCAGTGGCACACCAATCAGCAGATCCAGCTGGTGGATGATGGGGTGCTACTGCCAGGAGGATGATCCTTCCAATGGATGATAGGGGTGCTACAGCAGGGGAGGGCGTAGTAGCACCCTCTTCATCCACCAGCAACCCTCCCCAGCAGTAGCACCCCCATCATCCACCAGCAACAACACCAATGCCCCCCTCCCATGGTAATAGCATCAGCTAACGGATAATGAGGGGTGCTACTGCTGTTGAGGTATTGTATTCAGAGGGTGCAACTGTATGGCAAGGTTATATTCAGAGGGCGCAGTGTTTGGTAGTATATTAAGTGGGTACAGTGTGTGGTAGTATTATATTCAAAGAGCAGAGTGTATGGTAATATTGTATTTAGAGGGTAAGTGTGCGGCAGGTTTATATTCAGAGAGTGCAGTGTGTGTTGGTATTATATTCAGTGGGTACAGTGTGTGGTAGTATTATATTCAGTGGGTACAGTTTGTGGTAGTATTATATACAGTGGTTACAGTGTGTGGTAGTATTATATTTAGAGGGTACAGTAATTGGAAGATTTATATTCAGAGGGAGCAGTATGTGGTAGATTTATATTCAGTGGGTATGGTGTGTGGAAGGTTTATATTCAAACAATGCAGTGTATAGTAGTATTATATTTAGAAGATATAGGGGGATATTTATCAAAGTTGTCTATGTCCCGCATCAATATAGACCAAACTACAGAGGGTTAGTCTGGTCTATTGTGCACCTAATTTATCAAATGGCGCACAGCTCTTGATAAATTCTGTGCACAGACTGCATGATCTATGCTTTAGTCTATATTTAAACCTGCTCCAACATGGTCTGACATTTTGGCGTACTTTCAGCCTATGCGACTTGTTGCTGAAAAGTCGCTTTTGATAAATTCAGCACCAATGCATTTTTCAATGCATTTCAGCCTAAAATAGACTAGCATGCATCATATTCTAAAAATCCTCTAGAGCAAAAGTCGCGGAAAAGTCGCACATATTTAGACTGCGACTTTCTGTGCGACAAATTTAGACAAGAAAAACCAGTCTAAATCCTTTGATAAATCTCCCCCATAGTGTCTGGCAGGTTTATAATAATAATTGTTTTCATATGGAGGATCAGAATCCGCTGAAATAGTGATGAGCCATCTGGGCGTCACATTCTGCAGAGAGAAGATTTAGCTGAAGTCATGGCGATATGTACCATCTGAATTAGATAAGGAAGGACTATAGAGAAGATGTCACCTGTAGTCACTGACATCATTGTGCAGTCACTTGTAAGTTCTACAGTTATGATGAGTGAAACTACAACTCCCAGCATAACCTCACCACGGCTTAAAGGGGTACTCCACTGGAAAAAAAAATTTTTTTTAAATCAACTGGTGCCAGAAAGTTAAACAGATTTGTAAATTACTTATATTTACAAATCTTAATCCTTCCAGTACTTATCAGCTGCTGTATGCTCCACAGGAAGTTCTTTTCTTTTTTAATGTATTTTCTGTCTGACCACAGTGCTCTTTGCTGACACCTCTCCATTTTAGGAGCTGTCCAGAGTAGGAACAAATCCCCAAAACAAACCTCTCCTGCTCTGGACAGTTCCTGACATTGACAGAGGTGTCAGCAGAGAGCATTGTGGTCAGACTAGAAAGGAAATTCAAAAAGAAAAGAACTTCCTGTGGAGCATACAGCAGTATTGGAAGTATTAAAGGAAAATGGTCACCCGTTTGGCCGTACTATAACTCAATACACTTGGTTATAGTGCAGGTGAACAGGAGACCGATGCTGGGTCTCGGACTGCTATACCTACCTGCAGTCCGGACCCCCGATCCTCCAAAGGTCCCCCTCTTCCAGCGCTGACTTGCGCTTTGAGGCTGACCTGCTGGCTGGATTTAAATATTCATAAGCACTGGTCACATGAGCGATCATGCCTACTGAGCGCTCACGTGACCGACGCTTATGAATATTTAAATATAGCCGTCTGGAAGAGAAGGATCTTTGGAGCATCGGGGCTCCGGAATGCAGGTAGGTATAGCAGTCCGAGACCCCACATCGGTCTCTCCTGTTCATCAGCACTATAACCCAGTGTATCAGGTTATAGTGCAGGTAAACTGGTGACCGTTTTCCTTTAAGATTTTTAAATATAAGTCAATTACAAATCTGTTTAACTTTCTTGCACCAGTTGATTTAGAAGAAAATGTTTCCCAGTGGAGAACCCTTTTATATTATTCTGGGAGCTGTAGTTAAATGGTGAAAACTTCTTTAGCGCTTTCCCATTCTGTGACAATTGGTATATTTGATTATTATACTGGAATTTTTCACCATGCGCTACACCACTGCTTATAATTATTTATATAAATGTCCACATAATGATGCCAGACTGCCTAGAGCATTTATAGGAGGAACATCAAAAGGGCAGGGGCTCAAGCCCCCTTTCTAGTCAACCTGTGCACGTCCCTGCTAATACTATACGGAGACAGATGGCCTAATGTTGTACAGGGGGAATGTGAGGGGCCTAGTACTTTGCAGGGACACGTAGGAATCTAATACTATATGAGGCAGTGTCATACATATAGGGGGGTTGTTGAGAGGGGAGGAGTGTACTGTAAGAAGCCTAAAATATTTATCTGGCAGATACGGTGGAGACGAGTTGTGATTGGAAAATGTCTTCATGATGACCTAGGACAGATGGAGAATAAAAAGAAAAGTGAATGACTCAGATAAGAGAAGACGCCCCCAGTGAGTATGTAACTGTAATTACTTATATGGTCTGCAGAGCCCAAGTACATGTGGTGATATTCTGTACGGTCACTATATGGGTAGGGCCACTTTCAGCACATCCGCAGTATATTTGATGTTGAGGATGCACTGTTGGCAGTCACAGAGGGAGCTCCCTGAAGCTCTGTGGGTCTACTCGTAGGGGCGGATTTCCCGATGGGAGTCATGAGCCAACACACAGAGCTACCCGACGGCAACAGGGAGTGCGCTCTGCAATCACTCTGTGACTGCCGGTAGCTTATTCTGCAGTCAAATACATTGCAGATGCACTGCGTGTGACCCTACCCTTAGAGGGGTATTGGTCTTTGTATAGTTGTTTTTATTCAATAACATTATAGCAGTATTAGTCAGTGGTCATGGTGTGGTGCAATTATTTGTCCCTTGTATAGTGGTGTTATTAGTGATGGGTATAGTGGTTTTATTTCCTTACCGTATGATGGTATTATTTAGTCACTGCTGGAGTGATATGTTGTCCTGAAGTGGAGGTATTATTTTAGGTTTCTGAGCCAGGGGAGAGGAGGCAGACCTTGAGCTATGTTAGGGGCCCCAAAATTTCTGATGGGAGCCCTGTGTGTGAACATGTTATATGCATAAAGAGATCATCTTAACCCCTTAGGGACTGAGCCCTTTTTCCCCTTAAAGATGCAGCCCTTTTTTGCAATTCTGACCAATATCAATTTATGCATTAATAACTCTGGGATGCTTTTACCGATCATTCTGATTGCGAGATTGTTTGTTCGTGACATATTCTACTTTAACAAAGTGGTAAATTTTCGTCATTACTAGCATCCTTTCTTGGTGAAAAATCCCAAAATATCATGAAAATTTTGAAAATGTTGCATTTTTTTTAACTTTGAAACTCTCTGCTTGTAAGGAAACTGCATATTCCAAATAAATTATATATTGATTCACATATACAATATGTCTACTTTATATTTGCATCATAAAGCTGACATGTTTTTACTTTTGGAAGACATCAGAGGGCTTCAAAGTTTAGCAGCAATTTTCAAATTTTTCACAAAATTTTCAAAATCAGAATTTTTGAGGGACCAGTTCAGTTTTGAAGTGGATTTGAGGGGTTTTCATATTAGAAATACCCCATAAATGACCCCATTATAAAAACTGCACCCCCACAGTATTCAAAATGACATTCAGAAAGTGTGTTAACCCTTTAGGTGTTTCATAGGAATAGCAGCAAAATGTAGGAGAAAATTCAAAATCTTCATTTTTTACTCTGATGGGTAAAAGGAGAAAAAGCCCCCCAAAATTTGTAACCCAATTTCTCTTGAGTAAGGAAATACCTCATTGGTGGATGTCAAGTGCTCAGTGGGTACACTACAAGGCTCAGAAGGGAAGGAGCGACAATGGGATTTTGGAGTGTAAGCTTTTCTGAAATGGTTTTTGGGGGGCATGTCGCATTTAGGAAGCCCGTATGGTGCCAGAACAGAAAAAAAAAAAACCATGGCATACTATTTTAGAAATTACACCCCTCAAGGAATGTAGCAAGGGGTTCACTGAGCCTTAACACCTCACAGGTGTGTGACGACTTTTCGTTAAAGTCGGATGTGTAAATAAAAAAAAATTTTTCACTAAAATGCTGGTTTTACCCAAAATTTTACATTTTTGCAAGAGGTTATAGGAGAAAATGGCACCCAAAATTTGTAACCCCATCTCTTCTGAGTATGGAAATACCCCATGTGTGGACGTCAAGTGCACTGCTGGTGCACTACAATGCTCAGAAGAGATGGGGTCACAAATTTGCTTTCCAAAAGCCAAATGTGACTTCTCTTCTGAGTATGAAAATACCCCATCTGTGGATGTAAACTGCTCTGTGAGTGAACTACAATGCTCAGAAGAGAAGGAGCACTATTGAGTGTTTGGTGAGAGAATTTGGTTGGAATAGAAGTCGGGGGCCATGTGCGTTTACAAAGCCCCCCGTGGTGCCAGAACCCCCCCCCCACATGTGACCCCATTTTGGAAACTACACCCCTCACAGAATTTAATAAGGGGTGCAGTGAGTATTTACACCCTACTGGCATTTGACAGATCTTTGGAACAGTGGGCAGTGCAAATGAAAAAATATATTTTTCTTTTTCACGGACCACTGTTCCAAAAATCTGTCAAATGCCAGTAGGGTGTAAATACCTGTGGGGTGCTCACTGTACCCCTACTTACATTATGTGAGGGGTGTAGCTTCTTAAATGGGGTCACATTTGGGGGGGTCCATTGTTCTGGCACTATGGGGGCTTTGTAAACACACATGGCCTTCAATTTCGGACACATTCTCTCTCCAAAATCCCAATGGCGCTCCTTCTCTTCTGAGCATTGTAGTGCAACCGCAGAGCACTTTACATCCACATATGGGGTATGTTCTTACTCAGAAGAAATGGGGGTACAAATTTTGGGGTGCTTTTTTCCTATTCTCCCTTGTGAAAATGAAAAATTTAGGGTAGCACCAGCATTTTAGTGACATTTTTTTTTCATTTTAACTTCCAACTTTAACGAACATTTTTCTAACACCTGAGGGGTGTTAAGGCTCACTATACCCCTTGTTATATTCTGTGAGGGGTGTAGTTTCCAAAATGTGGTCACATCTGGGTATTTATTGTTTTGCGTTTATGTCAGAACCGCTGTAAAATCAGCCACCCCTGTGCAAATCACCAATTTAGACCTCAAATGTACATAGTGCACTCTCACTCCTGAGCCTTGTTGTGCGTCCGTATTCAGGAGAAATTGTGTTACAAGTTTTGGGGGTCTTTTTTTCCTTTTACCGCTTGTGAAAAAAAAAAGTATGGGGCAACACCAGCATGTTAGTTTAAAAAAAATTTTTTTACACTAATATGCTGGTGTAGACCCCAATTTTACCTTTTCATAAGGGGTAAAAGGAGAAAAAGCCCCCCAAAATTTGTAATGCAATTTCTCCTGAGTACGGAGATACCCCATATGTGGCCCTAAACTGTTTCCTTGAAATACGACAGGGCACCAAGGCGAGAGAGCGCCATGCGCATTTGAGGCCTAAGTTGGGGATTTTAATCCGCCACAAAAATACCCCACGGCAGTGTTTCCCAAACAGGGTGTCTTCAGCTGTTGCAAAACTCCCAGCATGCCTGGACAGTCAGTGGCTGTCCGGCAATACTGGGAGTTGTTGTTTTTCAACAGCTGGAGGCTCTGTTTTGGAAACAGTGCTGTACAAGACATTTTTTTTTGTTGGGGGGGGGGGGGACTGTGTAGGAGTATGTGTATATGTAGTGTTTTACTTTCTATTTTGTGTAGGTGCAGTGTAGTGTAGTGTAGTGTTTCTAGGGTACATTCACATGGACGGGTTTACAGTGAGCTTGAGCTGGGAGTTTGAGCTGTGACTGAAAATTTGCCGCATCTCCAACTTGCAGCAGAAAACTTGCTGTAAAACCACCCATGTGCATGTACCCTGTACATTCACATGGGGGGGGGGGTAAACCTCCAGCTGTTGCAAAACTACAACTCCCAGCAAGCACTGACAGACCATACATGCTAGGAGTTGTAGTTATGCAACAGCTGGAGGCACATTGGTTGCGAAACACTGAGCGTTTGTTACTTACCTCAGTGTTTCGCAACCACTGTGCCTCCAGCTGTTGCAAAACTACAACTCCCAGCATGTACAGTCTCTCAGTGCATGCTGGGAGTTGTATTTTTGCAACAGCTGGAGGTACACTGGTTGCGAAACACTGATTTAGGTAACAAACTCGATTTCACAACCAATGTATCTCCAGCTGTTGCGAAACGGCAACAATCAGCATGCATTGACAGTCGAAGGGCATGCTGAGAGTTGTAGTTTTGCAACAGCTGGAGGCACACTGCTATAACTCTTAGCCTGCCCTTTGGTAGTCTGTGCATGCTGGAGGTTGCAGTTATGCAACAGCTGAATGCACACTTTTTCATAGAAAAAATGTGCCTCCAGCTGTTGCATAACTACAACCCCCAGCATGCACAGACTACCAAAGGGCATGCTGGGAGTTGTGGTTGGACCTCCAGCTGTTGCAAAACTACAACTCCCAGCATGCCCTTTGGGTTTGCATGCTGCGAGTTGTTGCTAAGCAACAGTAGGAGGTGAACAGGCCTCACCTCCTGCTGTATCCTGTTGCCAGGACCGCTGCCGCTGTATCCTGCCGCCAGGACCGATCCTGCTTCTCCTGTTGCCGCCACCGCACACGAAGGGACCCCCGCTGGACCAGGGCAAAGTAGGAGACCTCCGCCGGCCCCGATCGCTGCCATGATCGCTGGTCGTTCCGCAATCAATCACGCAATCGTGAGGCGGCACCCGTGCCACCTCACTCCTGCTGGGTAAGGGTGAATGGGTCTGTCTCAGTCCCATTCCCCCTTTTTTTTTTCTGGGTCACCTGAGACCCGATTGTCCTGGAATAGCGGCAAATCGTCGGTCTGAATTTACCGGTGATTTGCCGCGATTGCCGACATGGGGGGTCTCAGGACCCCCCTGGGCGATATGCCAGGATGGCTGCTGATAGATATCAGCAGTCATCCCGTTCCGATCACCGCGTCCGGAGTCGCGGTGATCCAGGAAATCTGCACCGTAAACGTACGGTGCTGTGCGCTAAGTACTTCTTAGCAGTGCTGTACATTTACGTCGCTTGTCCTTAAGGGGTTAATATACTTCCTAAATAACATCAGTTTTCTCATTTATTTTAATAAGCCATTTTCAGTTTCTCAACATTGTTATATGCTTTATAGGCAATGTAAGATGCATTGCAACTGAGTGACTGTTTTTGACAAAGCTCTGTACTCCTGTTTTTGCTTTTGACAAATGAGAGAGAGAACAGGTGGGTATGTCAGTGGCTTTATTCGACTACTGATGACAAATCCACCTGTGCCTTTCTTTAGACATTCCTGTAAAAAACCTGCTAAGTGCCAACTGTTGGTGGATCACTCAAAGGTTACATGAGTGTCTTAAGTGTTTGGCACACATTTACATAATTCTGTAATTATGAAGACCAACCAATGTCTTAGAAATCATGCACATGTTTGCTTTGTGTCTATATTGTATCTTTCTGTGTGTTCTTTCAGCTACTGTACACTTCATTGGCATTATTTACCTCATTAAAGTGTTCTCTTCTAGGGTAATTGTTTCTACGGCACAATAGGCAGCATACAGTGTGCCTATAGTTCCAAAATACACACCTATAATAAAATTAGTTGATTAAAACGATAATAAACAGTTACTTTTTTTTGGGCACCTTTAAGCAATTTTCAATGACATATTTCTGCATCAGTAAGCTTTGTGGTGGGCACAATAGTGTTGCTCCCCATGCTATTATATCCAGTAACAGAATAAGTACAGCAAAGGCCTTGTGTATCTCTATACAATACCTGTAACAAGTCTGTACAGTGGTGTGCAGAAGGCCCAATTGCTATCTTTGTATTAAAGTTCTTTCTAGTCTGGTCATTATGCTAGTTAACAAATATGAAAATATATGACATATAAATATAGCCATTTTTCAGGATTAGCTTAACTCACTAAATTAACAGCCCATCCAATCTATTAGCCCATTTCACTTGCATGCTATATAAATCCTATGGGGGGACTTGACCAATCCAATGCTGGTAAATTTTGGGAAGACATGGCCCGTTTTCTTCTAGCTGGCATTGATTCAGGTGTTTCTGCAATAGTGTCAGTTGCATTTCTTCGATTTTATTTTATTATTACTTCAGGCAGATACAAGGGTTTTAGTAGTATTTGCAGGATCACATGTCTCTGGGCATTCCCTTGACTATTTAAAGGGGTTATCCAGGAAAAAACTTTTTTTTTTATATATCAACTGGCTCCAGAAAGTTAAACAGATTTGTAAATTACTTCTATTAAAAAATCTTAATCCTTTCAGTACTTATGAGCTTCTGAAGTTAAGGTTGTTCTTTTCTGTCAAGTGCTCTCTGATGACATGTGTCTCGGGAACCGCCCAGTCTAGAAGAGGTTTGCTATGGGGATTTTCTTCTAAACTGGGCATTTCCCGAGACACGTGTCATCAGAGAGCACTTGACAGAAAAGAACAACCTTAACTTCATAAGCTCATAAGTACTGAAAGGATTAAGATTTTTTAATAGAAGTAATTTACAAATCTGTTTAACTTTCTGGAGCCAGTTGATATATAAAGAAAGTTTTTGTCACGATTCGGCTGACTGGAGGTGGATCCTCTGTGCCAGAGAGGGATTGGCGTGGACCGTGTCGGTGGACCGGTTCTAAGTTGCTACTGGTATTCACCAGAGCCCGCCGCAAAGCGGGATGGTTTTGCAGCGGCGGTAGCAACCAGGTCGTATCCACCGGCAACGGCTCAACCTCTCTGACTGCTGAGATAAGCGCGGTACAAGGGAGTAGACAAGAGCAAGGTCGGACATAGCAGAAGGTCAGGGCAGGCAGCAAGGATCGTAGTCAGGGGCAACGGCAGGAGGTCTGGAACACAGGCTATGAACACACAAGGAAACGCTTTCACTGGCACAATGACAACAAGATCTGGAGAGGGAGTGCAGGGGAAGTGAGGTATAAGTAGGGAGTGCACAGGTGAAGGTACTGATTAAAACCTGCTGCGCCAACCAGTGGCGCACCGGCCCTTTAAATCGCAAAGACCCGGCGCGCGCTCCCTAAGGAGCGGGGCCGCGCGCGCCGGGACAGCACAGACGGGGAACGGGTCTGGTAAGGGAATCGAGATGCGCATCGTGAGCGGGCACGTCGGAGCAGCGCACCCTGTCGGCAGGTCTGACCGGGGCGCTGTGAATAAGAGAACGCTGTGAGCGCTCAGGGGAGAAGCGGGGACCCGGCGTAACAGTACCCCCCCCCCTTGGGTCTCCCCCTCTTCTTGGAGCCTGAGAACCTGAGGATAAGACTCTTGTCCAGGATGTTGTCCTAAGGTTCCCAAGATCTCTCCTCTGGGCCGCAATTCTCCCAGTCAACCAAAAATAATTTTTTACCTCTGACCGTCTTGGATGCTAGAATTTCCTTCACCGAAAAGACGTCAGAGGACCCGGAAACTGGAGTGGGAGAAACAACTTTGGGAGAGAAGCGGTTAAGGATGAGGGGTTTAAGGAGAGAGACATGGAAAGCATTGGGAATACAGAGAGAAGGAGGAAGAAGGAGTTTGTAAGAGACAGGGTTGATCTGGCACTTGACTTTGAAAGGACCAAGATAACGTGGTCCCAGTTTATAACTGGGGACCCGAAAGCGGACATACTTGGCGGAGAGCCATACCTTGTCTCCGGGAGAAAAAATGGGGGGAATTCTTCTTTTCTTATCAGCATATTTTTTCATCCGGGATGAAGCCTGTAAAAGAGAATTTTGAGTTTCTTTCCATATGGTGGAGAGGTCTCGAGTCACTTCATCAACAGCGGGCAAACCAGAGGGCATGGGAGTGGGGAGAGGGGTAAGAGGGTGACGGCCGTACACCACGAAGAATGGGGATTTAGCACAGGATTCGGAGACTCTGAAATTGTACGAGAATTCGGCACATGGTAGAAGATCTGCCCAGTCATCCTGGCGGGAGGAAACAAAATGTCGCAAATAGTCACCCAGGACCTGATTAATTCTTTCTACTTGCCCATTGGATTGGGGATGATAAGAAGAAGAGAAATTTTATTTGATTTTGAGCTGATTACAGAGGGCCCTCCAGAATTTAGACACAAATTGAACGCATCTCTCTAAGACGATATGCGTGGCAAACCCGTGAAGGCGAAAAATGTGTATAAAAAATTGCTTCGCCAACTGAGGCGCCGAAGGAAGACCTGGAAGAGGGATAAAATGTGCCATCTTGGAGAATCGATCAACAACCACCCAAACTGTGTTGCCATGGGAAAAAGGTAAGTCCGTAATAAAGTCCATACCAATCTGAGACCAAGGTCGTTCAGGTACAGGCAGAGGATGGAGGAGACCAGCAGGCTTCTGGCGAGGGGTCTTGTCCCGGGCACAGACTGTACAAGCCCGCACAAAATCAACAACATCCGTCTCCAGGGTAGGCCACCAATAAAATCGAGAGATGAGTTGGATAGATTTTTTGATGCCAGCATGGCCTGCGAGGTGAGAGGAGTGTCCCCACTTGAGGCGCTGGCGTGGAGAGACGAAGGTCTTCCCTGGAGGAGTTTGTCTGATGGAAGCTGGAGAAGTGGAGATCAGACAGTCCGGAGGAATAATGTGTTGCGGGGAAGCTTCCACTTCAGAGGCATCTGATGAACGAGAGAGGGCATCAGCCCTAATGTTCTTGTCAGCAGGGCGAAAATGAATTTCAAAGTTAAAACGGGCAAAGAACAACGACCACCTAGCCTGGCGAGGGTTCAGCCGTTGGGCAGACTGGAGATAAGAGAGATTCTTGTGGTCAGTGTATATAATAACTGGATATTTGGATCCCTCCAGCAGGTGCCTCCATTCCTCAAGCGACAATTTTATGGCCAGTAGTTCTCGATCAATAATGGAGTAGTTTTTCTCCGCCGGAGAGAAGGTCCTAGAAAAAAACCCACAAGTAACAGCATGCCCGGAAGAATTTTTTTGTAGGAGAACTGCTCCAGCTCCCACCGAGGAGGCATCTACCTCCAATGAGAAGGGTTTAGATGGGTCAGGTCTGGTGAGTACGGGAGCAGAAGAAAAGGCAGTCTTGAGAAGGCCAGGACTTAGGATTGGCGTTTTTCTTGGTTAGAGCCACGATAGGAGCCACAATAGTGGAAAAGTGTGGGATAAATTGTCTGTAATAATTGGTGAACCCCAAAAAATGTTGGATAGCACGGAGTCCGGAGGGGCGGGGCCAATCCAATACGGCAGATAGTTTATCTGGGTCCATTTGTAGTCCCTGGCCAGAGACTAAGTATCCTAGGAAGGGAAGAGACTGATATTCAAAGAGACATTTTTCCATTTTGGCATATAATTGATTGTCCCGAAGTCTCTGAAGAACCATGCGGACATGCTGGCGGTGTTCTTCTAGGTTAGCAGAAAAAATCAGAATATCGTCTAGGTAAACCACAACACAGGTATATAGAAGATCACGAAAATTTCATTTACAAAGTCTTGGAAGACGGCAGGGGTGTTGCAAAGGCCAAAGAGCATAACCAGATATTCAAAGTGTCCATCTCTGGTGTTAAATGCAGTCTTCCATTCGTCCCCCTCCCTGATGCGGATGAGATTATAAGCACCTCTTAAGTCCAGCTTGGTAAAGATGAGCCGGTTTAAGACAGTCCTTGTGGCAAGAAGTACCCCAGTTCTTGATTTCCCCGGTGGTCCAATCAAGGGTTGGTGAATGGCGTTGAAGCCACGGTAATCCAAGAAGAATTTCTGAAGTGCAGTTAGAGAGGACCAAAAATAAAAAATTTTCGTGATGGGGTCCGTTAAGAGAGGTTCCGTGCGGTAACGCACAGTACAGTCCAATCTTTCATTATTAGCAGAGTCGATGTAGAGGGGTCTGGCGAGACTGGTCACCGGGATGTTGAACCTGTTGATGAGAGAGGCCAAAATAAAATTTCCTGCAGATCCGGAATCCAAGAAGGCCATAGCTGAGAAGGAGAAGGTAGAAGAAGAAATCCGCACAGGCACAGTAAGACGTGGAGAAGCAGAGTTCACATCAAGAGCTGTCTCACCTTTGTGCGGAGTCAACGTGCGTCTTCCCTGGCGAGGAGGTCGGATAGGACAATCTTTCAAGAAATGTTCGGTACTGGCACAGTACAGGCAAAGGTTCTCCATGCGGCGTCGTATCCTCTCTTCAGGTGTCAAGCGAGACCGGTCAACTTGCATAGCCTCCACGGCGGAAGGCACAGGAACGGATTGCAGTGGACCAGAGGAGAGAGGAGCCGGGGAGAGAAACCGGCTCGTGCGAACAAAGTCCATATCCTGGCGGAGCTCCTGACGCCTTTCGGAAAAACGCATGTCAATGCGAGTGGCAAGATGAATAAGTTCATGCAGGTTAGCAGGAATTTCTCGTGCAGCCAGCACATCTTTAATGTTACTGGATAGGCCTTTTTTAAAGGTCGCGCAGAGGGCCTCGTTATTCCAGGACAATTCGGAGGCGAGAGTACGGAATTGGATGGTGTACTCGCCAACAGAAGAATTACCCTGGACCAGGTTCAGCAGGGCAGTCTCGGCAGAAGAGGCTCGGGCAGGTTCCTCAAAGACACTTCGAATCTCCGTGAAGAAGGAGTGTACAGAGGCAGTGACAGGATCATTGCGGTCCCAGAGCGGTGTGGCCCATGACAGGGCTTTCCCAGACAGAAGGCTGACTACGAAAGCCACCTTTGACCTTTCAGTTGGAAACTGGTCCGACATCATCTCCAAATGCAGGGAACATTGTGAAAGAAAACCAAGGCAAAATTTAGAGTCCCCATCAAATTTATCCGGCAAAGATAATCGGAGGCTGGATGCGGCCACTCGCTGCGGAGAAGGTGAAGGAGCTGGCGGAGGAGATGATTGTTGAAGCTGTGGTAGTAGCTGTTGTAGCATCACGGTCAGTTGAGACAGCTGGTGACCTTGTTGCGCTATCTGTTGCGACTGCTGGGCGACCACCGTGGTGAGGTCGGCGACAACTGGCAGCGGGACCTCAGCGGGATCCATGGCCGGATCTACTGTCACGATTCGGCTGACTGGAGGTGGATCCTCTGTGCCAGAGAGGGATTGGCGTGGACCGTGTCGGTGGACCGGTTCTAAGTTGCTACTGGTATTCACCAGAGCCCGCCACAAAGCGGGATGGTCTTGCAGCGGCGGTAGCAACCAGGTCGTATCCACCGGCAACGGCTCAACCTCTCTGACTGCTGAGATAAGCGCGGTACAAGGGAGTAGACAAGAGCAAGGTTGGACGTAGCAGAAGGTCAGGGCAGTCAGCAAGGATCGTAGTCAGGGGCAATGGCAGGAGGTCTGGAACACAGGCTAGGAACACACAAGGAAACGCTTTCACTGGCACAATGGCAACAAGATCCGGCGAGGGAATGCAGGGGAAGTGAGGTATAAGTAGGGAGTGCACAGGTGAAGGTACTGATTAAAACCTGCTGCGCCAATCAGTGGCGCACCGGCCCTTTAAATCGCAAAGACCCGGCGCGCGCGCGTCCTAAGGAGCGGGGCCGCACGCCGGGACAGCACAGACGGGGAACGGGTCTGGTAAGGGAATCGAGATGCGCATTGCGAGCGGGCGCGTCCCGCATTGCGAATCGCATCCCGGCTGGGAGCAATATCGCAGCGCACCCGGTCGACAGGTCTGACCGGGGCGCTGTGAATAAGAGAACGCTGTGAGCGCTCCGGGGAGGAGCGGGGACCCGGAGCGCTCGGCGTAACAGTTTTTTTTCCTGGATAACCCCTTTAATGCTGGTGCACTAAACTTTGTTTATTGCTAGGAAGGTCCATGAAAATTTATGTATATTTGGTGGGGGCCTAGGCCATCATACATTTATCCACAGGATAGTGATAAATCCTTTGAGGTAAATTCCTGTGATGTAAAACTCCCACTAGGGACATTATAGAGAAAGTACAGCATTTTCCCTTTATATTGCACTATAGTCTCACATAATATACCTGAATGGAGATACACTTTATAAATATATTCAATAAGAAATAATTAGGTACTATTGAATGGGTAATAATTTAATTTAGGCACAGATATTTTTTTCTAGTAAAGTTCTATGCCGTGAGTTCTATCCAGTCTCTCTCATTCATTTCAATCTCCAGCACAGAATAACACTAAGCCATGAAACTAGGAACTTACAGATAAAGAAGCCATAGAGAAGAACATAAAAATCTCGGCACAGATATTTAACCTAAATATTGCAGTGATTTAGTGGACTTTACCATAAATATCATTGTGTGACTATTGTGGTTTTCCTTAATCATCATAGACTGCCTAGAATGTAAAGGCTATTCCTCAGACAAAAAACACTAGGAACAACTAAATGAGGAAAAAGAACACTAAACTACATGATTATCTGGGCTCCACAAGCAATATTGGACCAACAGGAATAAACAATGGATACCTGGGCTACCAGGAAAGGGAAGATAGTCACCAAAGCTTTTGCATTGTGACACTGGATGTGGCTTTATAAGGAATAAGCCAAGGTTGCAATGGCAATGGAACAATTAGCCACATCTACATTGTTTCTACTAGAGAAGTGGTTCCCAACCTGCGGTATGCATACCCCCAGGGGTACATGGCAGTCCCCCTTTAATGTTTATTTACAAAACTGTTGCAAAAAAAATGGTTGCTATTTTACACTGACTATGTATTGTTTCAAAATTAGCAGTGTTTTTCTATTCCTGGATAACCACTAATATTCATAAATTGTAATATTATATTTTTCCAGAAAAACATCATGAACTTGTTTATTGAGTCAGACATCAAAACATCATGTGACAGAGAGTTCCACAGTCTCATTGCCACTACAGTAAAGAATGTCTGTCTATGATGATGGTGAAACCTTCTTTCCTCTAGACGTAAAGCATTATCCCCTTGTCATTGTTACCAGTCTAGGTATAGAAAAGATCACTAGAAAGAGCTCTGTAGTGTCCATTTATATATTTGCACATCCTGATCAAATCGCCCTTAAAGGGGTACTCCTGTGCTTACACATCTTATCACCTGTCCAAAGGATAGGGGATAAGATGCCTGATCGCGGGAGTCCTGTAGCGGGGAACGCCCGTGATCATGCACGCGGCACCCCGTTTGTAATCAGTCCCCGGAGCGTGTTCGCTCCGGGTCTGATTACGGTCGACCGCAGGGCCGGCGGCATGTGACATCCCGCCTCCGCCCCCGTGTGATGTCACGCTCCGCCCCTCAACGCAAGCCTATGGGAGGGGGCGTGATAGCTATCATGCCCCCTCCCGTAGGCTTGCATTGAGGGGCGGAGCTGCGGGACTCCCTCGATCAAGCATCTTATCCCCTATCCTTTGGATAGGGGATAAGATGTGTAAGCACCGGAGTACCCCTTTAAGGCGTCTTTTCTCCAGGCTAAATAACCCCAAGCATGATAATCTGTCTTGATCCTGTAATCCTCCCATACCATTAAATATCTTTGTCTCCGTCCAACCCTCTACAGTTCTGCCATGTTCTTCTTATATACAGGGGCTCAAAACTGAAAACAATACAGAGGCAAAACTATGTTCCTGTCATGAGCCTTTATGCCTTTCTTGATACATGCCATTTGTCATGATCGGGGGTGGACAGGGAGAGTGAGCCCTAAGCTGTCCATAGAAACACTTTCACTGCATACTTGCCCATCCACCCTAAACGGCGGATCGATAACTTGGAGCCAGTCCCTTCCTGCTCTAAAGTGCAACGGGCATAAAGGTACACAAAATAATACAGTACATAGTCGGGGACAGGTCAGAAACGTAACGGGAGTAATCAAACAACCAGATAAACCAGGAGGATATAAATATACAAACAGGGCAGGATATAGCATACTAATATACAGTTCAGAAACCGGAATCAAGCTTAACGGCAGATATGAATAAATGAACAAGACTAGACATGGGATAAGTACACAGCAAAAACCAGGAGATGCAGGGGATGAACAGATGAACTGAATGTCAAACACCACCTAGGTCAGGAAACACAGAACACTGTTCACACTGGACACAGAACAAAGAACACACTAGACACCCCACTCCAAACATGGAGGGACATCAATACCAAAACCAAATAGACTCCTAGCCAATGACACACTCCACCATGTGATCAGGATACTGGCCTAAAAGGAAACAGAAATATAATACACGGAATTCTGGGCTTAGAACCGGATGAGTCTGAACAGACTCCAGAGAAAACTACAAAAAACAAACTCCAAATCATGGAGGAATACGGATCAGGACTCTAAACAGGAATACTAAATATTGAACACGGGTACAAGCACAAGACTCACAGTGTGAACACTGACTAAGATAACAATGTTAAAGCAGAATGGACATACATAATCCTAAAAACCGACAGATGTACAAAAACCAAGCAGACTAAAATTTATATCATAAACAGGAATGTAACCATGAATAAACTCAGACAGACAGACAGACAGACATAGCAAAGGTGAGTCATAAAGCAGTCAGAGTAGAACTAATCAAAAGCACAGAGTAAAAGCAGAGCTCAGGTTTTAAAACCACACCCAAGCTGTCATAGGCTGAGAGCATTAACTCTTCAAACCCAAGGAAGAATTAGCACAGAAACTGTTCATACATAAAAACAAAAGTCTGAACACGACCTAAAACAGAAAAATAGAAAAACACAAAAATGGACTTCACACCATGACTTGGCAGCAGCTGCCTGGCACTGATCACTAAAGTTGAGCTTACTTCCCACCAGTACTGCTAAGTACTTCTAGGTAGAAGTTTTACCTAATGTCTTATTATTTAACACATAATTATTCATTTTGTTTTAATGGCCCTAGTGCATAACTGTTAGGATTCGGCAGGCTGGAGGTGGAACCTCTGTGTCAGAGAAGGATTGGGTGGACTGTACCGGTGGACCGGTTCTAAGTTGCTACTGGTATTCACCAGAGCCCGCCGCAAAGCGGGATGGTCTTGCTGCGGCGGTAGCAACCAGGTCGTAACCACCGGTAACGGCTCAACCTCACTGACTGCTGAGAATGGCGTGGGACAGGAGGACTAGACAGAGGCGAGGTCAGACGTAGCAGAAGGTCGGGGCAGGCGGCAAGGTTCGTAGCCAAAGGCAACGGCAGAAGGTCTGGTAACACTGGTAAGGCAAACACAGAAACGCTTTCACTAGGCACTGAGGCAACAAGATCCGGCAATGCTGGGAAGGGGAAGTGAGGTATTATAGGCATGGAGCAGATGGGAGCAATTACACTGATTGGGCCAGGCACCAATTAGTGGTGCACTGGCCTTTTAAACCTTAGAGAGCTGGCGCGCGCGCGCCCTAGAGAGTGGAGCCGCGCGCACGCCAGGAAGTGACAGCCGGGGAACAGGACAGGTAAGTCGATTGGGATGCGACCCACGAGCGGGCGCGTCCCGCTATGCGAATCGCATCCCCGCCGGCAGTGACAGTGCAGCGCTCCAGGTCAACGGGTCTGACCGGGGCGCTGCAGAGAGGAGAACGCCGCGAGAGCTCCGGGGAGGAGCGCTCGGCGTAACAATAACCTTACATTTATCCACATTATATTTAATTTGCCAAGTCTGTGCCAAAGCCCCCAGCTTACCCAGAGCCCCCTGTAATAATATTATCATCCTCCTCTATGGTGATCATGTTACCTAGATTATTGTCATCTGTGAATATTGAAATTCTGATTTGTAATCCCTCTACAAGATCAATAATAAACATATTGAAAAGAAGTGGACCCAGTACTGATCCCTGTGGTACCCCATGTGTAACTGTCACCCAATCAGAGCAAGTACCATAAGCCAGTTGCTAACCCATTTACATATATTCTGCTAAGTCCAAGCTTCCTTATTTTATGTACTAACCTTTTGTGTGGCTCAGTATTAAATGCCTTGGAAATGTCCAAAAATACAGCATCCACAGCTTCACCTAAGTCCAATCTAAAACTGACCTCCTCATAGAAACTGATCAGATTAGTCTGACAGGACTGATCTTGCATACACCCATGATGATTCTGTGCAAGTGTTGAACCCAGTGGTAAAACATTCCTTAGTTCCCACACAGCAATTTTTTCCGAAGCAGTATAACTTTTTGCTACTCTGAGCATTGTTCAAGTTGCTGTATCCTATCTCTTTAAATGTTTTTCTGTGCAAATGTATTTTTCTGTGTCTTTATATGTTTTTTTGCATACACTAAGCCTATACAAGTGTAAGCAGTTAAAGGACAACTGCAGTCGAACACTTTTATATATGCCCGTGGGGTATCACCGGCCGTCGCGATGTCCCGCCCCGGCTGGTGATAGGCTGAGCCCACTGTCATGTAAGGAGCTCTGGCCGGCTTCTTACATGACAGTGGGCTCAGCCTATTACCAGCCGGGGCGGGACATCGTTGCAGCAGGTGATACGCCGACGGCTCTGCAGCATCCCCGTCCCCAGGAAGTGGAATAAGGTCAGCAATGCCGGACCGTGAGGCCTGTGCCGGACCATCGGGGGCTCGTAGGAAGGTATGTATGAGTTTATTTTGTTTATTTTTGAGGCCAGGGCACGGGCATATATAAAAGAGTTCCACTACAGTTGTCCTTTAATTTTCTTTACCAATGAGGCAATGCTTTCTGTACAAGAACTGGTAATAAGTCTCATGGCTACCCCTCAGCCAATCAATCGCCAAGGGCTGTCTTGTCTCCACCCCAGTCCCCAGGGACAGGGGAGGGATCTAAAGAACATATTAGAGTTAGTCTGGCCTTGCCAGGGTAGGAGGAACATTACTACGCAGCAGCTCTCACACTTTCAATGGGAGTCAGCCTCTAACTACAAAATTCCAGGTTCAGGCAACAATCTGCAAGCTGGCATGTCCATCTCTCAACATGTAACACCCATCCCAATCCCAACCCTACTTCTGGCATCACAAACCTGATAACCTTGCCAGCTAAGTATCTATATTAACTATCTCTCACCATCCCGCCATATCACAAAATATGAGAAAAAAAATACTTTTTTTATCTATAAAATATGGTTCAAAAGACAGGGTGAACATAGCCTGACAGCATGATCCCCCCCAGGATCTATATCACTATGTATGCTCATGCTCCTGATTATTGTCAAAAAAGCAAAGTCTTGGCTGGATGATATCTAGGCGGGATAGTAAAGAAGAGTAAAAGTAATAAAAGAGTAAAGAAAAGCAACTATGTTAATTATATTGTATACCAAAGAAAAACCACTAGAGTTTGTGATTCCAAACAATTTCCACTTTATTCAAAATGTACAATAACAATAATAAAATAATATTAAAATTTTACAGGCAGGAATACCCATGTAAACACAGAGACGGATGTCACAGCTTGTTATTACACTCTATTTATGTTGCAACAGACAAATAGTATCCAATAGTATGCATATATTTCACCATCTCTCACGTTATAGATTGTATGTCCACAGGCACCTAAATATGAATCCCTGCACTATTTAGACAACTACCTCACAAAGTATCAGTGGTACCATTAATAATTTTAACATCTTAGCAGAATTGCTGTTAACTTCGATTCGCTCATCTCTAATCAGAATGAGTGGCCATTGGGCCTCATCACCAACACATTCCCAAGCAAAGATGGGAACGTACGCAAAGCTGAAGTCAAAGTGTGGAAGCTTGGCGAGTGCAAGTTATTCCTCAGGCCAGTGGCGAAACTTGTTTTGTTGTTTTCACCTGATCTACCTAGTAGAGGCGTGAGTTGACGCCAGGCGGGGAGTGTTCTGCCCAGCAGGTTTGAGAAGCATTTACAATTTGCTTTCTGCCTGTCACTATATCTGAGAGTTCATTAGTGTGGTTATAGCACCATCTAGTGGTGTTAAGTTGTATTACACCTTGCTTTTCTTGATATAAGAATTATGCCTTGTGGGTGGTGCCATGCATTGTGGGATGTTGCAAGGCATTCTGGGAAGAAGAAGGGGCAGTCCTTAGTCTTCTGGACACAAGACCAGAGCTGCTCTACATCTCTCCCTTCTAAAACTCCAGCATCTGTGTAACAACATATCTGGTAACATAGTAACATAGTTCATAAGGTTGAAAAAAGACCAGAGTCCATCACATTCAACCTATATCCCTAATGAGTCCCTACTGAGTTAATCCAGAGGAAGGCAAAAACCTCATACTAGAGGTAAAAAATTCCTTCCAGACTCCAAATATAGCAATCAGAATAAATCCTTGGAACAACTGTCTGCCCCTATAATTCTAATTTACATAGCCAGCAATGTTCTTACTCTCCAAAAATGCATCCAGACCCCTTTTAAATTCTTTTACAGTGTTCCCCATGACCACCTCCTCCGGGAGAGAATTCCACAGTCTCACTGCTCTTACAGTAAAGAACCCCTGTCTGTGCTGGTGTAGAAACCTTCTTTCCTCTAAACCGAGGGGATGCCCCCTTGTTATAGATACAATCCTGGGTATAAATAGATCATGGGAAAGATCTCTGTACTGTCCCCTGATATATTTATACATAGTTATTAGGTCTCCCCTAAGCCTTCTTTTTTCTAAACTAAATAACTCTAATTCTGATAATCTTTCTGGGTACTGTAGTCCTCCCATTCCCTGCATTACCCTGGTTGCCCGTCTTTGAACCCTCTCCAGCTCCGCTATATCTTTCTTGTACACTGGTGCCCAATACTGTACACAGTATTCTATGTGTGGTCTGAATAATGATTTGTACAGCGGAAGAATTATTTCCTTGTTGTGGGCATCTATGCCCCTTTTGATGCACCCCATGATTTTATTTGCCTTGGCAGCAGCTGCCCGACACTGGTCACTACAGCTAAATTTACTGTTAACTAAAACTCCCAAGTCCTTTTCCCCGTCAGTCGTCCCTAGTGTGCTCCCATTTAATACATAATCCCAGGCAGGATTTTTCCTCCCCATGTGCATTACCTTACAATTATCAGTGTTGAACCTCATCTGCCACTTCCCAGCCCAAGCCTCCAACCTATCCAGATCCATTTGTAACAGTGCCCTGTCCTCTATTGTGTTTACCGCTTTACAGAGTTTAATATCATCTGCAAAGATTGCTACTTTACTATTCAACCCCTCTACAAGGTCTTTAATGAATATATTAAATAGGACAGGACCCAATACTGACCCCTGTGGTACCCCACTAGTTACAGTCACCCAATCAGAAAAAGTACCATTAATAACCACCCTCTGTTTCCTATCACTGAGCCAGTTACTTACCCACTTACAAACATTCTCCCCCAGCCCAATCCTTCTCATTTTATGCACTAACCGTTTATGTGGAACCGTATCTAGCTTTGGAAAAACCCAGATCTACGACATCCAGCGATTGCCCATGGTCCAGTCTGGAGCTCACCTCCTCATAAAAGCTGATCAGGTTAGTTTGACAGGACCGATCCCTCATAAAGCCATGCTGATATGGGGTCATACGTTTATTTGTATCTAGATATTCCAAAATAGCATCTCTTAGAAAACCCTCAAACAATTTACATACAACAGAGGTTAAACAGGCCTATAATTTCCGGGGTCACCTTTTGTCCCCTTTTTAAATATTGGCAGCACATTTGCCATGCGCCAGTCCTGCGGAACAGCCCCTGTTACTATAGAGTCCATGAATATTAAAAATAGAGGTCTGTCTATTACACTACTTAATTCCTTTAGAACATGGGGGTGAATGCCATCTGGACCTGTTGATTTGTCTATTTTTGATTTTTTTTTAGGCGGCACTGTACTTCTTCCTGGGTTAGACAGGTGACCTGTAAAGGGGAGTTTGCCTTATCTCGCTGTATTTCACCTGGCATTTCATTTTCCTCAGTGAATCCAGTGAAGAATTTGTTTAATATATTTGCTTTTTCATTTTGGGGTTAGTTTTACTCTCTTTGGCAATGAGTCTTTCTGTCTCTATTTTTGCGGCTTTTATCTGTTTTTTACATATTTTACTTTTTTCTCTATACCTTTTAATGCTTCTTCACTGCCATCCTGTTTTAGTAGTTTAAATGCTTTATTTTTGTCATTTATTGCCCCCTTAACATTTTCATTCATCCATATTGGTTTTCTTTTATTTCTGACCCTTTTATTCCCATAAGGTATATACATCTTACAGTGAGAGTTTAAGATATTTTTTTAAAAGTCTCCCATTTAGTGTCAGTATTCTTGTTTTTGAGGACATTATCCCATTTTATATTGTTAAGGGCTTCTCTGAGTTGGTCAAACTTTGCCTTCCTAAAGTTTATTGTTTTTGTGGCCCCTCGAGAGATTCCCTTATTGAAGAACAATTTATAATGCATTATATTATGATCACTATTTCCTAGGTGTCCTTCAACTTGCACATTAGTTACTCTGTCAGGTCTGTTGGTTAATATTGTCTTGTACGGCGCCCCCTCTGGTAGGGCTCTGCACCATTTGGGACAGATAATTGTCTTTAGTTATAGTCAGAAACCTGTTTCCTTTATGAGATTCACAGGACTCAGTCTCCCAATTTATATCAGGATAGTTAAAGTCCCCCATTATTATCACCTCATTCTGGTTTGCTGCCTTGTTTATTTGCCTCATTAATTTATCTTCTGCTTCATCAATTATGTTAGGTGGCTTATAGTAAACCCCTATCAGAATTTTATTCTTTTTATCTCCATATATTTCTACCCATAATGACTCCACAATATTGTTTCCCTCCCGTATATCCTCCCGCAGTGCGGCCTTCAGACTGGACTTTACATAAAGACAGACTCCTCCCCCTTTCCGTTTTGTCCGATCCTTCCTGAATAGACTATAACCCTGTATGTTGACCGCCCAGTCACAGGTATCATCCAACCAAGTCTCTGTTATACCCACTATGTCATAATCCTCCTCAGACATCAACCACTCCAGTTCATCAGTTTTATTGGTCAGACTTCTGGCATTAGTCAACATGCAATTTAATGGCATATGGTTTTTCTTCTTTTGAAGCCTATCCCTATTAACTATTCTAACCCCTCACTCCGCTCCACCCCCAGGTACTTTAAAGGGTACCTCTTATCAAAAAAACTTTTGATATATTATAGATTAATGTATGCAGAATAACTTAACAATTGCATGTTATTAAAAAATATGCTTCTTTCTATTTAATTTTCCACTTTGAAGAAATGACCACTAGGGGTCTCCCTACCAGTCCTGGCAGCAAGCATTTCAGACTCATGCTGGAGTCCTAAACACTACGAGCTGCCAGTCTGCTTTGTTCACAAAGAAGAACACTCAGAGCTGCCAGCCTGCTTTGTTCACAGCCTGTTTTCCTGTGAACAAAGCAGGCTGGCAGCTCTGAGTGTTTAGGACTCCACCATGAGTCAGAAATGCTTGCCGACAGGACTGATCGGGAAAGATACAATAGAAAGAAGCATATTTTTCATTAACATGCTATTGGAAAGTTATTCAACATTCATTAATCTAAAATATATCAAAAGTTTATTTGATGAGAGGTACCCTTTAATAAGTCCCCCTCTCTATCTACACAATCTTCCCCCTCTATGTTGTAGGTTCCCTCCCCCCCAGTCCCTAGTTTAAACACTCCTCCACCCTTCTAGCCATCTTCTCCCCAAGCACAGCTGCACCCTCCGCATTTAGGTGCAGTCCGTCCCTACGGTAGAGCCGGTACAGCGAAATCAGCCCAGTTCTCCATGAACCCAAACCCCCTCCTTCCTACACCAGCTTCTGAGCCACTTGTTTACCTCCCTAATCTCCTGCTGCCTCTCTGGTGTGGCTCGTGGTACAGGTAATATTTCAGAAAATATTACCTTGGAGGTCCTTGCCTTAAGCTTGCGGACTAATTCCCTGAAATCGTTTTTAAGGACACTCCACCTACCTCTTACTTTGTCATTGGTGCCAATATGTACCATGACTGCTGGGTCCTCTCCAGCCCCACCCAGCAACCTGTCAACCCGATCCGCGATGTGCAGAACTCGAGCGGCAGGAAGACAACACACTGTTCGGCGATCCAGGTCTTTGGCGAACTAGCTCTGGAATGGCATCCCCCTCATCTGCCAAACGGGCAAACTTGTTGGGGTGTGCCAGTTCAGTACTAGCCTTCCTGACATTTTTCCCTCTACCCCGTTTTCTAACTGTAACCCAATGGGTCACTTACCTCTGTTACTAGGGCATTATAGTATCCAGAGCTGTGCAGTTATTTGTATTACTACTCAGGGAGTTAACTGTGTAGATGTTAGACTGTTAGCTAACCATGCAATTCTATGTATAGGCATCCATTTTGCCATGTGCTTCACTGTTATGTAATGGATGATACATGCAGTTGTTATACTTATACATGTACTTATACATATTGTTTGTATTCTTATAGTTTTACCCAGGGGTCAAGTACTGGAAAAAAAAGTGTGGAAACTCACCCAAGATTTCTAATACACCCCCCCCCCCAGTTTGCGCAAAAAAAAAAATGTCCAAGTTAAAACTTTACATCCTGCACGGTTCCAGGATTCTTACAGGCCACAGGCATACAGCTGCCTATGGAGTATAACAGTGACACATTGTAACAAACCTACTCCTCATGTAATCTCCTTACTACTGGGGTGATACTGTAACAAACCTCCTCCTCATGTAATCTCCTTACTACTGGGGTGACACACTAACAAATCTCCTTCCGTGTAATTACCTTACTGAGGTGACAAACTGTAACAAACCTCCTCCCCATGTAATCTCCTTACTACTGGGGTGACACATTGTAACAAATCTCCTTCCATGTAATTAACTTACTGGGGTGACACACTGTAACAAACCTCCTCCCTATGTAAACTCATTACTACTGGGGTGACACACTGTAACAAATCTCCTTCCATGTAATTACCTTACTGGAGTGACATGTGACCTCTCCTCAAGCTCAGCCCCGCCTCCTCCGCAGCATCACACAGGTCCTTCAACCACGATCTTCCCTCTCCTCCACTGCTAAGCTCCGCCCCAAACATGTGATGGTGACATCATCACAGGTCCTACATCTCCAGCATCTAGCAGTATGAGCAAGGGGAGTAAGACAGAGGGAGGGTAAGAATAATTCAGAGGTTGGTTCTGCAGGACTAGTGTAACAGGGACAGTGTTGCTCCTCTGGAAAAAGCAAAGGAACGCCGTTCCTGTGCGTTCCTGCAGGACTCGAGCCCTCGTTTTACCACTTATTACAACCTGTTGACCAATAAACCTGTTGAACTACGAAGAACAGTCCTCTTATTTGGAAGACAGGGATGGATTATGCTGAATGTCAGACTACACAGTGTGAATGTATAGGAAGACAGAACACATATAGTGTAACTAAGTTTATATTACATTAATATGCATGTATGTTTTCAAAAGGCAAAACGCATCCTTCAAGGCTCATAACCCAATCTCATCAAACATAACTTCAATTCAGTTATAACACTGCCTTCTAGTGGCTATATGTGTTAAATCACATCCTACTTGTTCTAATAATTTAGAAAACCTATTGTAGATGGTTTGTATAGAAAAGTAAACTAAACTGTGTATAACAATGTAAACCAACAACCGAAAAAAAAAAAATCATATATATATATATATATATATATATATATATATTATATTATCTCTCTCTCTCTCTCTCTCTCTCTCTCTCTCTCTCTCTCTCTCTCTCTCTCTCTCTCTCTCTCTCTCTCTCTCTCTCTCTCTCTCTCTCTCTCTCTCTCTCTCTCTCTCTCTCTCTCTCTCTCTCTCTCTCTCTCTCTCTCTCTCTCTCTCTCTCTCTCTCTCTCTCTCTCTCTCTCTCTCTCTCTCTCTCTCTATATATATATCTATATATATATATAATATATATATATATATATATATATATATATACAAAACACATACATACTTGGTGCACCAAAGGAAGATTAAAAAAAAGACTTTGTTAAAAATTCATAAAATACATAAATACCCCACAGAGAAAATTTAAAAATGGTCTGTTAAATACAATAGACACCATGGGGGAGATTTATCAAAACCTGTCCAGAGGAAAAGTTGCTGAGTTGCCCCATAGCAACCAATCAGATCACTTCTTTCATTTTTCACAAGCTTTATCAAAAATGAAAGAAGCGATCTGATTGGTTGCTATGGGCAACTCAGCAACTTTTCCTCTGGACAGGTTTTGATAAATCTCCCCCCATATGCATAAATAACTATGTAAGATATCATGTTAGATGTCCACAATGTGAACAGTGAGGATAATAACTAACCTAATTACAAGTCAAATAAGTGCTGTAAGTAATGAAAAATACTGCAACCACTATGGACCATACATTAACCCCTCAAGGACGAAGGACGTACAGGTACCCCCTGGTCCCGTTACTGGGGTTTGAATCATGCTCACGAGCTGAGCACATTTCATACCCAGTGGATCCCAGTTGATATGAGCAGCCAGGACCCACAGTTAATGCTGGGCATCGCCGGTTGGGCCAATTAACCCTTTAGACACCTTGATCAAAGTTAATGCATCTAAATGTGGGAGTTAATGTGCCGGTTAGCTCAGCGGAGCTGATTGGGACATCAGCAGTGAAATCGCGGATCCCAATCAGCTAAGTGGATGGCAGGAGGGCCCTTTCCTGCCTCCTTGCCATCCGATCGATGCTCTGAAGCTCTGGTCAGCCATGGAAGGCTGGACCAGAAGAGCACCAATATCACTGATCAATGCTGAGCCAAAGCTTAACATTGAACAGTGTATGCAATCACAAGAGTACATGTTATAGTCCCCTATGGGGATAAAAAAAAAAAAAAAAAAAGTTAATTGTGTAAAAAAAAAAATAAGTGAATTAACTCCTTCCCTTTGAATCAACTCCCTTTTCCCATTTTTAAATAAAATGATGTAATAAAAAATAAACATAAACATATGTGGTACCGCCGCGTGCATAAATCCAAACTATTAAAATATAAGTATATTTAAACCGTACAGTCGATGGCGAAAAATTGGGCATTTAATAAAAAACTATCAAAAAGTTCTATAAAAACAAAAATGGTACCAATAAAACTACAGATCACAGCGCAAAAAATAAGTCCTCACATAGCCCCATATGCGGAAAAATAAAAAATTTATGGGGGTCAGAAGATTAAATTTTTAAGCATACTAATTTTGGTGCATGTAGTTACATTTTTTTAAAGGTATAATAAAATGAAACCTACAAAAATTGGGTATCCTTGTAACTGTATGAACCTTGAGAATAAAGATATGGTTTCATTTTTACTGAAAAGTGCCTTTGTAGAAACAGTAGCCCCTAAAGTTTTTTTTTCTATTTCACCCCACAAATAATTTTCTTTGGTTTCACCATATATTTTGTGGTAAAATGATTGACATCAGTAAAAAAGTACAATTGGTGACACAAAAAACAAGCACTTATATGGGTCTTTTGGTGCAAAATTAAAAGCATTATGATTTTTAGAAGGTGAGGAAGAAAAAAAACGAAAGTGCAAAAATGAAATATTTGGCCTTGTCCTTAACCCCTTAAAGGACATGTCCGGTGCTCACTTTTCTTATTGTATCCGTTCCGGGCTGCCAAAAAAAAAAAAGAAAATAAGCTTTCTCTTGCCTGCCTAGGCTCCCCCAGTGCTTCGGTACAGGCTTTCGGTCCCTGGGCTGTATTCTTCTTACTTCCTGTTAGCCCGGCACGTCACACGGAGGCGGGACATCGCTGCGGCCGGTGATAGGTTGAAGCTCCGTGTGACGTGCCGGGCTAACAGAAAGTAAGAAGAATATAGCCCGGGGACCGAACACCGGTACTGAAGCACCGGGGGAGCCTAGGCAGGTAAGAGAAAATTTGTTTTCTTTTATTTTTCAGCCCGGAACGGATAAAATAAGAAAAGTGAGCACCGGACATCTCCTTTAAGGACTGAGGGCGTAGCCACATGCCCCCATTTCCAAGTCCTTAAGGACTGTGTTTCTCCAGTCCCCACTGTTCGCCGGGCGGGGACTGGACCGGGATGCCTGCTGAGATCGTTCAGCAGGCATCCTGGAATATCGCCCAGGGGTGTCCTGAGGTCCCCCCATATCGGCGATCGGCGATTTGTGGCGATTCCGGGCTGATCGGGTTTCTGATGACAGATTGACATCTCCAATCATCCCTATTTTCCGGTCTGAGACATCCCCGATCATCCTGAAGGATAGGAGCGAGGTGGCAAGGGTGCCACGTCCTCCTATCCCCTGCCATTGGTCTGGTGACAAGGGCTGGAATGTGCGGGGACCGTTGGGACTGGCGATCGAGGCGGGACTGGCGGCGGGATAGGCGGCAGTAAGGAGGCAGCGGCGGAGCAGCTGGTGTTATCTCAATTGGGCTTTGGGCTTTTGGGCCATTGGGCTTTTTGAGAGAGTATGTGTCTGGAATTGATGACCATGTGTTTTTACAAAGCCCCCATGGTGCCAGAACAGTGGACACCCCATTTTGGAAACTACTTCTCATAGAATGTAATAAGGGGTGGGGTGTAAATGCTCACTGCACCCCTTATTAAATTCTGTGAGGGGTGTAGTTTCCAAAATGGGGTCACATGTGGGGGGTCCACTGTTCTGGCACCACGGGGGACTTTGTAAACACACATGGCCCCCAGCAGAGCACTTTACATCCACATATGGGGTATTTCCATACTCAGAAGAAATGGGGTTAAACATTTTGGGGGGCATTTTCTCCTATTACCCCTTGTGAAATGAAAAATTTGGGGTAAAAATGTTTTTTTCATTTTCACGTCCAACTTTACCAGAACTTTGTCAAACACCTGTGGTGTGTAAAGGGGTATTGTTTCCCAAATAATTGCCATGTGGGGCTTTGTTTTGCTGTTCTGGCACCATAGGAGCTTCCTAAATGCGACATGCCCCTTAAAAAACCATTTCAGCTAAATTTGCTTTCCAAAAGCCAAATGTGTCAGACACTTTTACCTATGCATGATATGTTTGTAACATTGCTCTGTAGACAGGAATGTTATTAATTTCTTGTCCATCTTTTTACATTAGACATTTCAATGGCCCCTTCTATTGTCAGCCTTACTTAAAGGGGTACTCCAGTGGAAATTTTTTTTTTTTTTTAAATCAACTGGTGCCAGAAAGTCAAAAAGATTTTTAAATTACTTCTCTTAAAAAATCTTAATACTACAGAGGAAATTATTTTCTTTTTGGAACACAGGGCTCTCTGCTGACATCATGACCACAGTGCTCTCTGCTGACATCTCTGTCCATTTTAGGAACTGTCCAGAGCAGCATATATTTTCTATGGGGATTTGCTCCTACTCTGGACAGTTCTTAAAATGGACAGAGGTGTCAGCAGAGAGCACTGTGGTCATGATGTCAGCAGAGAGCTCTGTTTTCGAAAAAGAAAATAATTTCCTCTGTAGTATTCAGCAGCTAATAAGTACTGGAAGGATTAAGATTTTTTAATAGACGTAATTTACAAATCTGTTTAACTTTCTGGCACCAGTTGACTACATGTGTGTGTGCCCTGGCGTTCCTGCCAGTATCCTGCTGTCTTGTGTTCATGTCCACGGTTCTTTTGTAATAAAGCATCGGTGCACTACTGACGGGTGAGTGCGGTTTTCTTCTACTGCTTTGAGTACACAGCGACTTGTGCCTTTCCTTACCTGCACCCCGTTTTGCACCTTCAGTGATCTCACTGCACTCCTACGTAGGGATCCAATCATACCACTGCATACCCTTTGCTCGCCAGTGCTGTGCCGGACTTTCATTTATGTATCTACATGCATTGAATTAATTTACAAATCTGTTTAACTTCCTGGCACCAGTTGATGCCCCGGAGAACCCCTTTAAAGATCTTAGTAGGCAGAAAAGTATTGTTAGAATCACCTGCACAGCTGCATAGGACAGGGTGAGTGGGATGAGTCTCTTAGGAACTTTCAATAGCAAAGCAAGAGAGATATAACGTCCTCTACTTTTTTTTCAGGCAACTTATTAGGCAGTTACATTAGTTTTCACTTGGAGAGCACGATTCTCGGTTATTGATATACGGTTTATAGCAGCAGTCTTCAAACTGTGGCCCTCCAGATGTTGCAAAACTACAACTCCCAGCATGCCCGGACAGCCAACGGCTGTCCGGGCATGCTGGGAATTGTAGTTTTGCAACATCTGGAGGGCCGCAGTTAGAAGACCACTAGTTTATAGGCTGGTGACTGTTCATCTGATGGTTCACACTCTTTCCCTGTAGGCAGTTAGAGCTCCACTGTGAAATTCTCTTTTCACTATTCTGTGCCAAAGAACATCCACCACCTTCTGGCAGAAAAAGTAGATAGTACATTTACACTTATTGGTCACTTTATTAGGTACACCTGTTAAATTGCTTGTTAACACAATAGCTAATAAGCCAATAAAATGGCAGCAAATTAAAGGAGTAGTCCAGTATAGAAAAACTTATCCCCTATCCTAAATAATTGGGGATAAGTTTTAGATTGTGGGTGGTCTGACTGCTGGGCCAGATAGCGCATCGACCACCACACGAAGCAGCGGCCGACATGCCCCTTCAGGGCTATGGCAGAGCTGGAGATTGCCGAAGGCAGAACTCCGGCTCTCCCATAGAGTTTTATTGGGAGGGCGTGTTGGCTGCCGCTTCGTGCGGTGGTTGACACGCCCCCTTCCCACAGACTGTCGAGGCCCCTATTCTATACTAGAGATCTCCTTTAAAACATTAAGGAGTGTAGACAAGGTCAAGACAACTTGCCTAAGTTGAAACCAAGCATCAGAATGGAGAAATAAGGGGATTTTTGTAGCTGTGAACATCTTTGGATCTGCTGATCTACTCGGATTTTCACACACCCAAAAGAGAGGAAATACCCAGTGTATGGCAGTTGTGTGGACGAAAATGCCTTGTTGATGTGAGGTGCCAGAGGAGAATGGGCAGACCTGTTAGAGATGACAGAAAGGCAAGAGTAATATAACCACTTGTTACAACTAGGGTATGCAGAATACAATCACTGAACACACAACACGTCAAACAAGAGACCAAACCAGCTAAGAACAGGAAACTGAGGCTATAATTCACACAGGCTCACCAACAGTGGACAATGAAGGACTGGAAGAATGTTGCATGGTCTGATGAGTCCTGATTCCAGATGCAACTTTCATATGGCAGGGTCAGTGTTGTAATAATGGTTCAGGCTTGTAGTGGTGGTGTATTGGTGTGGGGGACATATTCCTTTTTCATTGCTTTAAACATTAGTTAGAAGCAAGTCTAGTCCACTCTAAATGAGGTTGTTTGTAAACTAAGGAGCTGGACCTTTAAGTTTCTTCCCCCTTTTTAATTTTTTTTTTACCCTATATTTGCTTCATTGTTTGCAGAGTGGAGTTGCCCCATGTAATGTTTTATATAGACATAGCCCTTTGTGTCAGTTGTCTATTTACATTACATAGCTATGCATAACTTATTTTTGTATGGAATATATCTGTCTGGCCCTGGGGAGTCTGCAATCATGACTATTGTAAGGAGGTCCCCAACATTGTGACCCGGGTTGTTTTTGTTAAGTGACCACAATTTGTGGTGCAGTGTAATATTATTACAGCACAAGTCCCTCCTAGTGGGACCCTACCGCTTATACGATAGTTTTGCATATGACTCTTCTGATGCTATGACAAGTCAGGGTAGTGGAATTTTAAAAGACTCTATAGGGTACATTGTTCAGTTGTAAGTAATAAAGGTTTTTGTTTTACTTTTAAAGAAACAAAATTGTTACTTTGCCCGTGCCACTGGGAAATTAATCCTTTTGTCTGCATATATGACAGACTTGTATGTATACAGTCATGGCCGTAAATGTTGGCACCCATAAAAATTTTCAAGAAAATAGAGTATTTCTCACAGAAAAGGATTGCAGTAACACATTTTTTACTCCACACATGTTCATTCCCTTTGTGTGTATTGGAACTAAATTAAAAAAGGGAGGAAAAAAAGCAAATTGGTCATAATGTCACACCAAACTCCAAAAATGGGCTAGACAAAATTATTGGCACCCTTTCAAAATTGTGAAAAAATTTGATTGTTTCAAGCATGTGATGCTCCTTTAAACTCACCTCAGGCAAGTAACAGGTGTGGGCAATATAAAAATCACACCTGAAAGCAGATAAAAAGGAGAGAAGTTCATCTTTGCATTGTGTGTCTGTGTGTGCAACACTAAACATGGACAACAGTAAGAGGAGAAGAGAACTGTCTGAGGATTTGGGAACCAAAATTGTGAAAAAATATCAACAATCTCAAGGTTACAAGTCCATCTCCAGAGATCTAGATTTGCCTTTGTCCACAGTATGCAACATTATCAAGAAGTTTGCAACCCATGGCACTGTAGCTAATCTCCCTAGGCATGGGCGGAAGAGAAAAATTGAGGAAATGTATCAACACAGGATAGTTCGGATGGTTGATAAGCAGCCCCAAACAAGTTCCAAACATTTTCAAGCTGTCCTGTAGGCTAAGGGAGCATCAGTGTCAGCACAAACTATCCGTCAACATTTAAATGAAATGAAACGCTATGGCTGGAGACCCAGGAGGACCCCATTGCTGACACAGAGACATAAAGAAGCAAGACTACATACAAATAAACTTGAGTAAGCCAAAATCCTTCTGGGAAAATGTCTTGTGCACAGATGAGACCAAGATAGAGCTTTTTGGTAAAGCACATCATTCTACTGTGTACCAAAAGCGAAATTACGCCTACAAAGAAAAGAACACAGTCCCTACAGTGAAATATGGTGGAGGTTTAATGATGTTTTGGGGTTGTTTTGCTGTCTCTGGCACTGGGTGCCTTGAAAGTATGCAAGGCATCATGAAATCTGAGGATTACCAACGGATTTGGGGGTCACACTGTGCAGCCCAGTTTCAGAAAGCTGGGTTTGCGTCCGAGATGTTGGGTCTTCCAGCAGGTCAAGTACCCCAAACATAAGTCAAAAAGTACACAGAAATGGATGGCACCAAAGCGCTGGAGAGTTCTGAAGTGGCCAGCAATGAGTTCAGATCTAAATCCCATTGAACACCAGTGGAGAGATCTTGAAATTGCTGTTGGGAAAAGGCGCCCTTCCAATAAGAGAGACCTGGAGGAGTTTGTAATGGAGGAATGGTCCAACATTCCGGCTGAGAGGTGTAAGAAGCTTATAGATGGTTATAGGAAGCGACTGATATCAGTTACTTTTTTCAAAATGTGTCCAACCAAATATTAAGTTAAGGATGCAAATAATTTTGTCCAGACCATTTTTGGAGTTTGCTGTGACATTATGTCAAATTAATTTTTTTTCCTCCCTTTTTTGGTTTAATACCAATACACATCAATGAAATAAACATGTGTATAGCAAAACATGTGTTACTGTAATCCTTTTCTGTGAGAAATACTTGATTTTCTATAGGGGACATTTTCTTGGAACACTTTTGGGCCCCTTGAAACCACATAAGCATCATTTAAATGCAGCCTGACTATATTAATACTGCAGGGTTCGTCCCAATGAGGACACCTCAAAAACTGGTTTTGCGTCTTAGCTTTATTCACTTTAATGGAGCTGAGCTGAATTCCAGCCATAACCTGTGGACAAGTGTGGTGCTGTTTCTGAAATGTTTTTGGAATCCTTGATAACCCCCTTTAACTTCCCAGCTTGGAGTTGACCACAGGCAGGGGAAATACTGTACAACCCTGAGCCAGAAAGTTTCAGTGACAGTGGGACACATGTTTATTAGGGATGAGCAAATCGAATCTGACGAATCCGAATTCGTTACGAATTATAGGAAAAATTTGCTTTGCAATGAATCCGAATATTCGATCGCACAAAACTCCATTTAGTGTGGTCCAGGTTCCAGGGCATCTAAGATGGCAGCTCCACTTGTCAGGACATGGGGCAAGGAACTCTGGGAAGGTGGCAAGCTGGGTAGGCAGGATGACCTTGACTCACATGCAAATTGATCAGCAGCCAGCCACCCCTGTGATGTCACAGCCCTATATAATCGGCAGCCATCTTGCAGCCAGTCACATCAGTGTTTTATTGTAGAGAGAGAGACAGGGACAGAGAGCAGTGTGTGTTGCACAGAAAAGCATTTTTACAGCAGCGATTCACCTCAAGCCCAAATCCATCCTAGAAGCACTGATAGGGAAGGGAGAGAGATTGACAGAGAAAGTGCAATTTTGGGTGTACTACACAGCGACTGTGTGCTGCAGCACTGGTGTGTACAACAACCTAAAAGCTAATAGTAGCCAGACAGTTAGGGTGAGCAGAGCACTAAAAGCCATAATCATCTGCTATTAGTGCCTAATACAGGTTGCGTAGCGGAGCGTATTGTCCTCTATTAAGTGTAACCTGTGCGTACATAGGTGGTGTACGATTTGGTTCCTGTTAAAGTCTTAAGGGCCTAGTTACTGTGAAAGGTAAACCAAAAGTACACACCTGCTGGTTGTAATGTCCATTTATTTGTTTTTGTATTTTTCTGTTTAGGTGTGTATTCATACACTAGTTTGTTCAGAGCAGTTTGCTGTTCCACCTGGATAGGGAATAGTTGATACTCTGAAAGAATGAGAACTCGGGAGGAGTTATTTAGCCAGAGTTCTCCTGCATTCTGGTGATGGTTAATGAGTGCAATACTACTAATGTCTGCTTGTGCTATATCCTGACTATGTCTGCTTGGGCATTTCCCTTGTATTTATCTTATTATTTTAATCTTTGTTTTTAGCCATGGTTATTTAGCATGCTCCTTGTATTTTAGTCTGTTACATTAGTTGGTTTTAGGATTATGTTTGTTCGTTCTGCTCTGTTACTGTGTCTGAGTCTAGCTTGCACCCTGTGCTCTGTAGTTATATTCTTGTTCGGTATTCTGGAGTCTATTCAGAATCATCTGGTTCTAGTCTAGTGTTTCATGTATTATATTTCCGTTTCCTACTGGCCAGTAGCCTATTTGGCTTAATTATTAATGGCTACTTTTTTTTGGTGGAGTGGGGAGTCCAGTTTGTATGTTCTGTGTCCCAGTGTGAACAGTGTCCTATCTTTATATCCTGTTTGGTTGATCTGATCTTTGTACTTGTACCAGTTTATCTCAGTTCTTTTGTTTCCCCTTCATCTCCTGTATTAAGTTGTATACTCATATCATGCCTAGTCTTGTTCATTTTATCATGTCTACCGTTTATCTGATATCTGGTTTATTAACTGTTTGTTAATTCACTATATTCTGCTCTGTTTGTGAGTTTATATTCTGCCCTGTTAGTATTTGTATTCTGTCTTGTATATCTGGTTGTCTAGAAGTTTTCTGTTAGGTTTCTGGTTTGTGACCGACTATGTATTTTATTGTGTTTTTACGCCACTACACTTTAGCGCAGGAAGGGACTGGCGCCCAGTAGTCGATCCATCATTTAGGATGGATGGACAAGTAGGCAGGGAGAGATGTTTTAGGTGTCAGTTTAGGGCTCACTCTCTCTGTCCTCTCAGTCGGTCCTGACACTAGTGTTGTAGACAAATACTGTTTTAAGCGTAGTAGAGCGTATTGTACTCCCCTCATAAGTGAGTACCACGTACGTACATCTACATGGTGTACCATTTTGTTCCTGTTAAAGTCTTAAGGGCCTAGTTACTGTGAAATGCCAGCCAAAAGTACATACCTGTTGGTGTTGTAGACAAATACTGTTTTAAGTGTAGTTGAGTGTATTGTACTCCCCTCATAAGTGAGTACCACGTACGTACATCTACATGGTGTACCATTTTGTTCCTGTTAAAGGCTTAAGGGCCTAGTTACTGTGAAATGCCAGCCAAAAGTACATATCTGCTGATGTTGTAGACAAATACTGTTTTAAGTGTAGTGGAGTGTATTGTACTCCCCTCATAAGTGCATACCACGTACGCACATCTACGTGGTGTACCATTTTGTTCCTGTTAAAGTCTTCAGTGCCTAGTTACTGTGAAAGGCCAGCCAAAACTACACACCTGCTGGTGTTGTAGACAAATACTTTTTTAAGCGTAGTGGAGTGTATTGTCCTCCCCTCATATACAAATTAATTATGTCAGGCAGAGAAGTGCCAGGACATGCACAGAGGAGAGGCAGAGGCCTAAATTAGTCAGGCTCAGCAGCAGACTAGGGGCGAGTGGCAGCAGGATTCACAGCGAGAGACCTAAGCTCCAGGTATCAGCTAGCAGTCGTGTCTCGACCAGCAACCCATCTGCCGTCATTGATTGGTTAACTCGGTCATCCACTTCATCACAAGTGACATCTGACATCCCCAGTCAACAGTCGGTGGGTTCCTCAACACAACCCTCAGTTGGCATGGCCCGGGAGCAGTCCCTGTTCTCCCATTTCCTCTGTCCTATGCTGTTCCCTCCACAGAAGTATCGTATGCTATGGGTTCAGCTCCACAATTTAGTGAGGGCGATCTACTAGAGGACAGTCAGCAGCTACTGCCTAGCCAAGAAAATGAGGAGACATCCACCGCTTCCTCCGCTAGGCAGGCAAGTATTGATGAGGAGAGTGGAGTGGGAGGTGGTGTTGTGAGCATCAGGCTCCTGAAGCAGACACTGTTGAAGAACTTGAGGTGGACATCAGTGATGTGCAGACACAACTTGATAATGATGAAGCTGATGGCACTTGGGAGCTGGGTGCAGAAGGGGCTACATCATCATCAGGAGAAGAGGGTTGCAGGTTGCCTGTGAGGCAGCAGCTGAGCCAGCAAGGTGGTAGCATGGTTGGCAGTCAGAATGGTTGCAGAAGTGAGAGCCAAACATGCCGGGGGAGACCACCTGCTTCGCAGCAGCCTATCTTCTCGGTAGGTAGTGGAACAGGGGTTCCTGGAGTCGGCGGCAGTAGCACTCAATCAGTGTGGACTGTTGGTGGGAAAATCAGCTGCTCGGCGGTGTGGCAGTTTTTCATCAAGCATCCGGAGGATGTTCACCTGGCCGCATGCAATATGTGTCGGCAATAGGTGAAGCATGACCAGGGTCACAATGTTGGCACCACGGCCCTGCATCAACATATGCAGCATCTCCGTAAAGTGGCCTGGGAGAACCGTAGCTCCGTAGTTCCTGAAATGTTCCCCCAATCTGCAGGACATCCTAACAATGGGAAGGAAACTTTGCATGCACTTCAGCCACTCGTCCACCACAAAACACACCCTCCTTGAGCTGCGGTGTCAGAACGGTATCCCCCAACATAGTCTGATTTGTGATGTTTCTACACGTTGGAATACCACCCTCCATATGTTGGACCGACTATACGAACAGAGAAAAGCCATCACCAATTTCTTGATGATCCAAGTGGATCGGGGGGACTCCCCTGTGTAACTTTAATGTCAACCAGTGGTAGCTCATACGTGACACCTGCCACGGGATGAACAACATCATTCCACTGCTTCATTTACTACAACACGTATTGGAAACAATGGTCAGGGCACTGGAGACTTGGCGCCAACATCTCATGGCCACATGAGCCCTGTGGGGGCTGAACTGAAAGAGGAGGGGGACAGTGGAGCACAGTTTGGGTTTCACAAAATAGGCAGTTTTTATAGTCATCTGAGAGGAGAGGAGGAGCAGAAGCAGCCGGAGGAGGTAGAGGGTTATGAGGAAATGAGACAGAGGACCGAGACACTCGGTGGCAGTATGCAGTGGAGATAGAGACAAGTAGTCCCTCCGAGTCATTTGCACAAATGGCACGATACATGCTCACCATTCGGCAGTGGGATGACTTCTGGATCTCCACCTTATTGGACCCTCGCTACTGGCACAAAATGGGGGCCTTTTTCACACCCACTGAGAGGGAGGACAATCTGACCTACTACAGAGATGTCACGATGCCGGCTGGCAGGAGGTGGATCCTCTGTGCCAGAGAGGGATTGGCGTGGACCGTGCTAGTGGACCGGTTCTAAGTCACTACTGGTTTTCACCAGAGCCCGCCGCAAAGCGGGATGGTCTTGCTGCGGCGGTAGTGACCAGGTCGTATCCACTAGCAACGGCTCAACCTCTCTGGCTGCTGAAGATAGGCGCGGTACAAGGGAGTAGACAGAAGCAAGGTCGGACGTAGCAGAAGGTCGGGGCAGGCAGCAAGGATCGTAGTCAGGGGCAACGGCAGGAGGTCTGGAACACAGGCTAGGAACACACAAGGAAACGCTTTCACTGGCACAATGGCAACAAGATCCGGCGAGGGAGTGAAGGGGAAGTGAGGTATAAATAGGGAGTGCACAGGTGAACACACTAATTGAAACCACTGCGCCAATCAGCGGCGCAGTGGCCCTTTAAATCGCAGAGACCCGGCGCGCGCGCGCCCTAGGGAGCGGGGCCGCGCGCGCCGGGACAGGACAGACGGAGAGCGAGTCAGGTACGGGAGCCGGGATGCGCATCGCGAGCGGGCGTCACCCGCATCGCGAATCGCATCCCGGCTGGAGACGGTATCGCAGCGCACCGGGTCAGTGGAGCTGCCCGGAGCGCTGCGGTAGCGAGAGTGAAGCGAGCGCTCCGGGGAGGAGCGGGGACCCGGAGCGCTCGGCGTAACAAGAGACATCCTATGTAGTCAGTTGGCTGATGCCTATCTGCGCCATCGTCCATCCTCTCGCAGGTCTGACTTGGCGGGCCCTCTGTGCTCACCTTCCACTGCCATGGCTGCTAGGGAGGTGTGGGGTGGCAGGAGCAGTACCAGCTCCATCAGTAGCAGCCTGAGTCTACAGTCGCTGATGAGTAAGGTTGTGTTCTCTGGAATACTTCCTGTGCCATGCGCATCGCAGGAAAGACAGCGGGAGCTTAGGGAGTTAAATGCATGGCTTAAGTCGTGGTGTGAGGGGGAAGGGTTTGGGTTTTTAGAGCACTGGGCTGACTTTTCATTGGGGTACAAACTCTATTCTACGGATAATTTGCACCTGAATGGAAGGGGGTCCGCTGTGCTGGGGGAGAGAATCCTGGAAGGGGTGGCTGAGTATTTAAACTAGGTGAGTGGGGGGAGGATAATAAAGCAAAGAAAGCAGACAGTGGGATGGATAGGTTAGAGAGGGGTCAGGACATAATGGCGGGTGGAGAGGAGTCCTGTGGGGGGAGGTTAAGAACAGTGGATAAGGAGATTCATGCGTTACAAACCAGCTGTAAAAATAAATGTAGCCCGAAAAATTGTAATCCCAATAATTCAAAAAATTCCATTAGCCCCAATAACTCAATAACTACAATAAGCCCCATTAACTCAAAAAATACCGTTAGCCCCAATAACTTAAATAACAACGTTAGACGCAATAACGCAAAAAATCCCATTAGCCCCAATAACTTAAATAATAACGTTAGACCCAATAACTCAAAAAATCCCATTGGCCCCAATAACTTAAATAGTACAATTAGCCCTTATAACTCAAAAAATGACATTAACCCCAATAACTCTGAAAATCCCATTAGTGAGACTATATGTGTAAAACTTAATGGAAATGTAAAGTGTATGTTCACAAATGCCAGAAGCCTAGCAAATAAAATGGGGGAGCTTGAGGCCTTGATACTGGAGGAACATATTGATATAGTTGGGGTCACTGAGACATGGCTGGACTCCTCGCATGACTGGGCTATCAATCTGCAGGGGTTTACATTGTTTCGCAAGGATAGAATGAACAGAAAAGGTGGTGGAGTCTGTCTGTATGTAAGAAGTGGTAAGAAAGTCAGTGTGAACGATGCCATAGTGTGTGATGATTCTGAGGAGGTGGAATCACTGTGGGTAGAATTACAAAAGGAGGGAAATACTGAAAAAATAATATTTGGTGTAATTTACAGACCCCCTAATATCACTGAAGAGATAGAAGGTCGGCTGTATAAACAAATAGAGAGGGCCGCCCGGGCAGGTACAGTGGTAATAATGGGAGATTTTAACTATCCAGATATAGATTGGGGTCCGGGGTTGGCTAAAACTACAAAGGGGCGACAATTCCTAAATTTATTGCAGGATAATTTTATGGGCCAGTTTGTGGAGGACCCAACAAGAAGTGATGCCTTGTTGGATCTGATCATTTCCAACAACGCAGAGCTGGTTGGTAATGTAACTGTGAGGGAAAACCTTGGTAATAGCGACCACAATATAGTTACTTTTGACTTAAAATGTAGAAAACAAAGACAGACGGGGAAAGCAAAAACATATAACTTTAAAAAGGCAAACTTCCCTGGGTTGAGGGCTGCACTACAGGACATAGACTGGGGGGAGGTGTTCTCAAATGCTGATGCAGAAGGTAAATGGGACATCTTTAAATCAACTCTAAATAACTATACAGCTAAATATATACCAAAGGGGAACAAATATAAACGATTAAAACTAAATCCTACATGGCTGACAAATGAGGTTAAAAGAGCAATAAACAACAAAAAAATAGCCTTCAAAAAATTCAAATCTGATGGGTCAGCTATAACATTTAAACAGTACAAGGAGCTTAATAAAATCTGTAAAAATGTAATAAAAACAGCAAAAATTCAAAATGAGAGACAGGTGGCCGAAGAAAGCAAAACTAATCCTAAATATTTTTTTAGATATATAAATACAAAAAAACCAAGGACAGAGCATGTAGGACCCCTTAATAATGATAATGGGGAGGTTGTCACGGGCGATCAAGAGAAGGCGGAGCTACTGAATGGGTTCTTTAGTTCTGTATATACTATGGAAGAAGGAGCTGACATTGGACAGGTCAGTGCTGGGAACACATCATGTAATGTACTGAACTGGCTTAATGTAGAGATGGTACAAGGTAAGTTAAGTAAAGTAAATGTAAGCAAATCTCCAGGGCCGGATGGACTACACCCAAGAGTTCTTAGAGAGGTAAGTTCAGTAATATCTGTACCCTTGTTCATGATATTTAGAGATTCTCTGGTGTCTGGTATTGTGCCAAGGGACTGGCGCAAGGCTAATGTGGTACCAATCTTCAAGAAGGGCTCTAGGTCTTCGCCAGGCAATTATAGACCGGTAAGTCTAACGTGCATTGTGGGTAAATTGTTTGAAGGACTTATAAGGGATTACATACAGGAATACATAGGGGATAATAGTATTATAAGTGATAGCCAGCATGGGTTTACTAAGGATAGAAGTTGTCAAACCAATCTAATTTGCTTTTATGAAGAGGTGAGTAGAAGCCTTGACAGAGGAATGGCTGTGGATATAGTGTTTCTGGATTTTGCCAAAGCGTTTGATACTGTCCCTCACAGACATCTGACAGGTAAGTTAAGGTCCTTGGGCTTGGAAACTTTAGTTTGTAACTGGATTGAACACTGGCTCATGGATCGTACCCAGAGAGTGGTGGTCAATAATTCGTACTCTGATTGGTCCCCGGTTATTAGTGGTGTACCCCAAGGTTCAGTACTGTGCCCGCTGCTGTTTAATTTATTTATCAATGATATAGAGGATGGTATTAACAGCTCTGTTTCTATCTTTGCAGATGACACCAAGCTTTGTAGCACGGTACAGTCTATAGAGGATGTGCATAAGTTACAAGATGACTTGGATAGACTAAGTGTCTGGGCATCCACTTGGCAAATGAGGTTCAATGTGGATAAATGTAAAGTTATGCATCTGGGTACTAATAACCTGCATGCATCGTATGTCTTAGGGGGGATTAAACTGTCAGAGTCACTGGTAGAGAAGGATCTGGGTGTACTTGTAGATCACAGACTACAGAATAGCATGCAATGTCAGGCTGCTGCTTCCAAAGCCGGCAGGATATTGTCATGTATAAAAAGAGGCATGGACTCGAGGGGCAGGGACATAATACTCCCCCTTTATAAAGCATTGGTACGGCCTCACCTGGAATATGCTGTTCAGTTTTGGTCGCCTGTTCATAAAAGGGACACTGCGGAGTTGGAAAGGGTGCAGAGACGCGCGACTAAACTAATATGGGGCATGGAACATCTTAGCTATGAGGAGCGATTAAAGGAGTTACAATTGTTTAGTCTTGAGAAGAGACGTTTAAGGGGGGATATGATAAACGTATATAAGTATATAAATGGCCCATACAAAAAATATGGAGAAAAACTGTTCCAGGTTAAACCCCCCCAAAGGACGAGGGGGCACTCCCTCCGTCTGGAGAAGAAAAGGTTTAGTCTAAAGGGGCGGCACGCCTTCTTTACCGTGAGGACTGTGAATTTATGGAACGGTCTACCTCAGGAACTGGTCACAGCAGGAACAATTAACAGCTTTAAAGCAGGGTTAGATACATTCCTGGAACAAAATAACATTAATGCTTATGCAGAATTATAAAACTACATCCCTTTCCCTTATCCCCTTACATCCTTCCCTTCAATCCCCTGGTTGGACTTGATGGACGTATGTCTTTTTTCAACCATACTAACTATGTAACTATGTAACTATGTAACTTTCTTCACCCGCATAGTGAAGCAACTCATCAGCAGCAGGTAGTCCTGGATCAGGACCTGTACCAGCAGGTGGTGGCATACCTTGACATGACCCGGCCAACGCACTTTGAAGATCCGTTGGACTTCTAGGCAGCCAAACTTGATTTGTGGACGCAACTAGCAGAGTTTGCCCTGGAAAAGCTGTTCTGTCTGATATGGTAATTTTTATATATGTGTATATAACATGTAATTATAATTCACTTTTGTATATTTCATATTGTGTCTTCCCTCCCCCATTCCATTTTGTATGGTTTCTTTCAAATGCATTCTACTCTTTGAATTATGCGCCTTAATACTAATGAAGTCCAGATGTCTTAAAGGGGTACTCCAGTGAAAACCTTTTTTTCTTTTAAGTCAACTGGCTCCGGAAAGTTAAATTAGATTTTTACATTACTTCTATTAAAAAATCTTAATCCTTCCTGTACCTATTAGCTGCTGAATACTACAGAGGAAATTATTTTCTTTTTGTAATGCTCTCGACGACATCACGAGCACAGTGCTCTCTGCTGATGTTATAATAATAATAAGTCTTTATTTATTGTTGTCCTTAGTGGGTTTTGAACCCAAGGCCCCAGCAGTGCAAGGCAGCAGTGCTAACCTCTAAGCCACCATGCTGCCGTTAGCATACATCTGCTATGCAGGGTTGCTAAAATGGACAGAGATGTCAGCAGAGAGCACTGTGCTCGTGATGTCATCAGTTTTCCAAAAAGAAAGGAACTTCCTCTGTAGCATTCAGCAGCTAATAAGTACTGGAAGGGTTAAGATTTTTTAATAGAAGTAATTTACAAATATGTTTAACTTTCTGGCACCTATTGATTTAAAAGAAAAAAAAAGTTTTCACCAGAGTACCCCTTTAAGAACCTGTGGCAGACTATGGCAGCTTTATGTGTCAAGTGACTTTTAATATATGCCTAAAGATATCCTACCATTGGTTAAAATCAAATCTTGGAATGTATGAGGCGTTGTCCTGGTGCTATAAGACTAGGAGAATAAAGGTTTTTGGGAGAGAGAGAGAATAAGCGTCCCTACCAAGATGTACCTTTTGTCTTTTTGTTTTATACGGATGCCTTTGGTAATCCCAAGGAGAACTCGTCTGTCCACGAAAAAATTTCCACGAGAGACTGAACTTTGTGAAGATGAATCAGGCATGGATCAGCCAGGATTTCCACCCACCAATGCCTGATGCATCGGAGTAGATTGACCATGGTGCCACACCAACACTTCACAAATATAGGTGCTGCTCCCCAGTTACAGAAATTCCTCCACATCAGACCACTAATAAGTATTGAGGATATGCATTAGCTAAAGGTGTGAAAAATACACCATGCACCATCTATACTACCAAGTATTAATATGATGCAAAGACTAGTGATGAGCGGCATATGCCATATTCGATTTCGCGATATCTTGTGAATATATGGACAAATACTCGTCCTATATTTGCGAAATTCGCATATTCTATATATTCGTGGTTATTTTCCTATGCGCGTGTGCGCATGCGGATAACTATCTACCTATCTACATTATCTATCTATCTTTATTATCCATCTATCCATCTATCTATCTCCTAATATTCTTTAGTGACAATATTTGCGAATATGAGGATATTTGGGAATATTTGCATATTCTCATATTTGCGAAAATTTGCTCTCCAGTCTAATACAGTAAATAGTATAGGAGCCTTCTTTAGACCACAAGCTGGAAGCAGGGAGGGATGGGATTACTGTCATGTGTTCTGTGGGAAAAAGAAAAATTACGAATATTCGTAACTGCAAATATTTAGTCCTATATTCACGAATATGCAAAATTCGCGACAAATATTCGAATTGCGAATATTCACGCTCAACACTAGCAAAGAACTCTAAAAGGTGGAAGGGAACAATGTATGGTCCATTATAAGAGGTGGGGGTAAAAACTCTGTCATTGTGCCACTCTGTGACAGCGATTCTAATAGCGACACCTCTAATCTGCATGACATACTGAATAACAGTATTATTTCACTAACACAGCACACTCCCTATGCGTGTTACAGCAAGGCAAAATGTTCTACACCCCTATTGAGGCTTTCTGTAGGCAAACCATCCTTTCCCTCCAATAAGTATCCCACTGCATGTCACAAAGCTCACATCATCTCCAACTGGTCTCCCACCCAATAGAGCACCTTTTGGATATGCACATTTGGTCAGGGCTCTGACCAACCACATTTAGCCAAGCTTGTAGGTGACGTCATCAAAAATAAATCAGCTAATGAATCCTCTATTCTTGAGAGCTGAGCAAAGGAGGAACCCTGTATAAGTAATCTTCTTCCTTTACGGGAAGGAAATCAAAGTCACATTAAGCTGTACAATTTACTGTATGAAAGAAACAAATGTCCAAAAGGCTCGGGGGGAACATAGATTTATTCAAAAGCCATAGTAGACAGATATCAGGACTTCACAAACGTGCAGGTAGCGCATTTCGGCCTTGACAAAATAGCCATAGTCATACTGAATACCTATTGTTGCTCATGTGTCCTGGTTCCACCACATCATTCTGGAAGAAGGCTGCAGATCACACGACAGGCCTGCCCAGTTTCTAGGCACCCAATGCTTCCTCAATCCCTGTTCTGGCTTTAGATCTTCCTTGTAGCTCTGCTGGTTTGGGCCACTGCTCTGGATATACCGTGGTATTAATCTGCTAATGCAACTGAAGCCTAGAGATCAGGCCTAGTACAGCCAGGGAGCTTTCCCCATAAATACACCAAATGTGTTCACAAAGTTGCCATGCAAACACAACCTAATGAATCGTTCTGCGACTGTGTTCTTTAGGATCTGTAGAAAGTGACATCACACTCCTCTAACCTCTTAAAAAGATTGCAGTAAACTTTCATCTTAGCTAAAAGAATTGATTTAGTTCCTAAGGGATACCCAAGACTAGAGACAATTGTAGAAGACAATTGTTAGCTTATTAGCTGTGCAACGTATTTGATCAAATTTCAGCCTTCAGATGTACACAAAAATGTTCTCATTGATAGCAAACAAGTACATTAACATCTTCATACATAAAGAGAAAAGGAAACCAGGGCGACTCACCATGTACGTAAACTTCAAACTTCTTTATTTATCCATGAAGGGTACAAACAGTGCAGGACACGGGTGGACAGAACACAGGGGGGCGTTCGTTCGAACAAATGTCCCCCTGTGTTCCGTCCACCCGTGTCCTGCACTGTTTGTACCCTTAATGGATAAATAAAGAAGTTTGAAGTTTACATACATGGTGAGTCGCCCTGGTTTTCTTTTCTCTTTATGTATGAAGATTTGCATTGGACTTTGCTATTCCCAGTAAGCACCACCAGACGTGGTTTAGTCAGCAGAGGCAGCGATTGACAGGTGCTAGTGATTAGGCGAGCTGTGCGGAGTTTCTTTCTACTATTTGAATTGCAAGTACATTAAAAAATGCATTTCTCTCCATGCAATGATATTTTTTTCACATCAATATGATAAAAACCCATTAATCTCACTAATATTACAGCACTCAGCAGTCGTAGCTTTATTCTTTTTGATTTTTAGGTTTTAACTAGCATTCAGTGAAATGCATATACTGTATACACTTTGCTGACTGTGTATATGATACCTAATATATGCCCTAGTAGCAATTATCCCAGGACCCCCAGGGAACTTTGTTTCATTCTTGTATGTTATTACCAAGATTTAAAATTCTTGGGCTGATAGATGTGAAATAAAATGATTATCTTCATTTGTTAACAAAAATGCTGTAAAAAAAGTATTATGGTTCCCCTAATTCAAATTATTATTTCAGGAGTGTGTTTGATGATCTAGGCCCAGCATGCTTCACAACCAACAGCAAACGGTTATGTCATGGCACAGAAGGAGTCAATAGCTTGATATGTATGTGATTCCATCGAGTTTAACCTCAACCCTACTGTGTTGATCCAGATATATCTCCTTTATTTGCCATTAGTCATTTTAGCTAACTCTTTTTTTTAGCATTATACTTTAAATCGTAACTTTGTCAGACATGCTTTCCTATTGTGTTCTTTTCCTACGGTGCTGGGCTTGAAAATGGTAGCATACAATATTGACTCAAAACTTCTTTATATAATTGAATTGTTTATTTTTATCTTTTGTAATCTCCTGTCCATGATGCTTAGAAAAAAGTAAAAAAATCTAAAGTGTTCGGTGTACCTTGGATTCCAAAATGCAGCTTGAATGAGTTTCAGATGGCATAATGCTGCATGTTACTTTTCAATCAGTAGTTCTGGATTGTTATGTCTTTGAAATACTGGTCTAAGACAACAATAGAAATTGAAAGCCAGGCCGCACAGAACCAGCTGAACACAAGCCTGTCCTCGAGACATAACTAGGATGTAATAACATGCTTCAGGAAATGCTGACATGGACTTTGGCAGATGTGCCCCTTGCAATTCTTCAACACAGAAGACCATTGGAAATGATTGCCCATTTATTCCGTTTTTGAAAAGCATTCTTTTTTTAAGATGGTTTTTACTATTATAACAAATTAGATGAGAAATTGTCATAACTTGCCAGTTAAGACTAGTTTCACAGATCCACCACTTTCCCCTTATAGTCAATGACTAAAATAAATATTTGCCAAATTTCCGAGTGATTTATTGTATAAATTATCTTTTCTAAACGTATTGCTGCATCACAAAGGAACAGTATCAGACAAAGAAATATACTAGAACTTCAAGGACAATGTCTCCCTTGCAGACAATAAATGACATATAACTATTATTGTACATTGTTGCTATGTACGGCATTAATAAGAATACATCTCTAATGTAAAAGGAAAAATAATTACAACAAATGCAAATGTAAAATGTAAAAATGAGTAAGAATCGTGCTGCAAATACCGTACCCTTAGCCCCTTGTACCAGGTCAGTGGTTTAATAATAATTGTGTGTACATTACAAACTACTGGACCAGTAGCGGTCAACCTGTCACATTATGTAGGTGTCAAATGTGGACCTTAGAGGTGGCTGTGCATGTCTATGAGAAATACAGACCCAGCGATATGAGCATTTCTGTAACAAAAGATGATGATGACCCATGTATCGACAAGGGGTCACACAATCTACATTCTGTGGACTGAGGAGGGCAAACTTCCTACCTGATAAAGAAAAGGTTTGAAAATTCAGTACTGAGCAAATATGTTTTAAGGCAGGTGTGGGAAAAAGTACTGTAAAGTAAGAATGCGTCAAAATTTTGAGCATAAATAGTTTATCTTTATTAACCCCTTAAAGGTGTACTCCGCTGGAAAACATTTTTTTTTTTTAATCAACGGGTGCCAGAAATTTAAACAGATTTGTAAATGACTTCTATTAAAAAAATCTTTACCCTTCCGGTACATGTCAGATGCTGTATGCTCCACAGGCAGTTCTTTTCTTTTTGAATTTCCTTTCTTTCTGACCACAGTACTCTCTGCTGACACCTCTGTCCATGTCAGGAACTGTCTAGAGTAGCATAAGTTTGCTATGGGGATTTACTCCTACTCTGGACAGTTCCTAAAATGGACAGAGGTGTAAGCAGAGAGCACTTTTTTTTCCCCTGCGGAGTACCCCTTTAAGGACCAAGCCCATTTTGGTTTTCAGGCACCTACAAGCCCATATAAGGGCTTTGCATCACCAAATGTACTTTGCAATGACATCAATCATTTCTTTACAAAATCTACAACAAAACAAAACCAAAAATACCATTTTGTAAATTTTGGGGGCTTCCATTTCTACGCAGTGCACTTTTCAGTAAAAATGTCACCTTCTCTTTATTCTGTAGGTCTAGTAGGTTACAATGATACCTGTTTAATGTAGGTTTTATTTTAGTTTACTACTTAAACCCCTTAACGACAATGGACGTAAATGTACGTCATGGTGACGTGGTACTTAGCGCACCATGATGTACATTTACGCTCCGCCATGATCACGAGCACCAGAGCGGTGCTCGCGTCATGCCCGGCAGGTCCCAGCTGCTATCAGCAGCCAGGGACCCGCAGGTAATGGCGGACATCCGCGATTGCACGGATGTCCGCCATTAACCCCTCAGATGCCGTGATCAATACAGATCACGGCATCTGGAGCAGTGCGGTACTTTGAATGGATGATCGAATCGCCCGCGGTGCTGCCGCAGGGATCCGATCATCCAACATGGTGGCTGGAGGTCCCCTCACCTGGCTCCGGCCATCTCCCGGGGTCTTCTGCTCTGGTCTGAGATCGAGTGCTGTGTCCTATACATAGCACTGAACAGTATTAGCAATTAACTAATTGCTATGAATAGTCTCCTATGGGGACATAAAAAGTGTAAAAAAAAAAAGTAAAAAAATGTTAAATAAAAAAGTTAAAAAAATTTAAAAATCCTCTCCCCAATAAAAAAGTAAAACGCCCATTTTTCCCATTTTACCCCCCAAAAAAGCATAAAAAAACATATTAATACACATATTTGGTATTGCCGGGTGCGTAAAAATCTGAACTATTAAAATGTATTGTTAATTATCCCGTACTGTGAACGGCGTAAACGTAAAAAAATAAAAAAGGCCAAAATTTCTGCTTTTTTGTCACATATCATTAAAAAAATATATTTTTATTTATTTATAAAAAGTAAAACCTAAGCAAAAGTGGTACTGATAAAAACTACAGATCATGGCGCAAAAAATGAGTTCTCATATCGCCCCATATACGGAAAAATGAGAAAGTTATAGGTGGTCAAAATAGGGCCATTTCAAACATACAAATTTTGTTAAAATCGTTTGAGATTTTTTTACGCGGTACAATTATAGAAAAGCATAAAACATGGGTATAATTTTAATCATATTGACCCACAGAATAAAGAAAACATGTCATTTTTATCGGAAAGTGTACAGCGTGAAAACAAAACCTTTCAAAACTTGCTAAATTGCGGTATTCTTTTCAATTTTCCAACATAAATAATATATGTTTGGTTGCACCGTACATTTTATGGTAAAATAAGTGATCTAATTACAAAGTAAAATTGGTGACACAAAAAACAAGCCCTCATATGGGTCTGTGGATGGAAATATAAGAGAGTTATGATTTTTAGAAGGCGAGGAGGAAAAACGAAAATGCAAAAATAAAATTGGTCTGGTCCTTTAGGCCAAAATGGTCCTGGTCTTTAAGGGGTTAAAAAAAATTATAACTAAATGTACCAAAATTAGTATGCTGAAAATTGTCCTCTTTTGACCTGTAAAGCTTTTGCATTACATTTATCTATTACATTGATCTATGTTTTCATTGATCTATTGCTAAGGGCTGCCAAAGGCAGCCTTATGCAATCGCTGATCCACGGAGCATCGGAGAAGACAGGTAAGTCCCCGGCAACCCGTTCTTCCCCGGCAACCCATCTGCAGCACAGGATTACATCCCCTAGACTCCAGGGATTACCGAAATGTAATGTTTAAATGCTGTGATCACTATTGATCGTGGCATTTAACCATATCAGTGACGGAAATCAAAGCCAACTCGGATTTCCGTCATTACCAGCAGATGTCAGCTAGAATATGATAGCAGCTAGAATATGCTGATTATGACGTGTACCCAACCTGTGGGCCCACGTCATGCTCCTCTCACCTGACCCATGACATAACAGTACATCATAGGTCAGGAACGGGTTAATGTCTTAAGAATGTTGGAACCATGTAAATTACTGGACTCATTTACATTTAGCTGTGGATTTTATAGAAGACTTTCTTAAAGTTGAATTGGAAACTTGTCATAGTGGCTATAGAAAGGATTTCTAAAATAGGCATAACACACTATGGGAGATTACTTGTCAACTTTTCCTCTGCACAGGATTCAGTACTTATGAGCTTCTGAAGTTGAGTTGTTCTTTTCTGTCTAAGTGCTCTCTGATGACACATGTCTCGGGAACTGCCCAGTTTAGAAGCAAATCCCCATAGCAAACCTATTCTACTCTGTGCAGTTCCCAAGACAAGCAGACATGTCAGCAGAGAGCACTGTTGCCAGACAGAAAACAACAACCCAACTTCAGTATAATTATTCAAAGGATTAAGATTTTTTAATAGAAGTAATTTACAAATCTGTTTAACTTTCTGGAGCCAGTTGAGATATATATATATATATATATATATATATATATATATATATATATATATATATATATCTCAAGTGTCTCCCTGGAATACCCCTTTAAAAGAAAAACTTTCTGTGTGGCTCATAACAACCAATCAAATAGCAGTTATCATTTTCCAGAACACAAAAAATGAAAGCTGACCTCTGATTGGTTACTATGGGCAACAAACATGTTTTTTAACCTGTTAATGACCATGGACATGCATACTCGTCCATGTGGCATTAACAGGGTATGGCACGGGCTCCCAACTTGAGCCCGCGTTATACTGGCCGCCCCTTAGCTGATTCCTGCAACTGGGGGCCGGCGTTAATAGCCAACATGTGGCGATCGCTATGGCCGGCTATTAACCCTTTAGATTGCTGCTATCAAAACTGGCAGCCGCGTCTAAAGGTACCTTTATCCCGTCCCTAGTGGTCCAGTGGGGTGGATCCCCCCCCCCACAGCGCGATTGCAGGGGGGCGATCCACTGCTGAGTTAGGGCTTACCTCTCCTTCCATGCTGGCTCCTGCGCGAAGAATGATAAAGCCTGGCAGAACCAGGGTTTATCAATCGAGCACAGAGCACACAGATCAATGTGGTTTTATGGAACCACATTGATCTGTGTGAGGAATCAAATGATTCCTCCAAAAAGTCCCCTAAAGGGACTAAAAGTATAAAAGAAAAAGTTTTAAAATAGTTTAAAAACAGACACAATAACCCCTTCCTTATTAAAAGTTTAAATAACCCCCTTTTCCCAAATTCCATATAAATCGATCAAAGCGATCAAAAAGTCAGATTAAAACAAAAATGGTACGGATAAAACTTCAGATCATGGCGCAAAATATGAGGCTCAGACAGCTTGGACTGGGGGAAAATGTGTGCAAGTGGGTAAGTAACTGGCTCAATGATAGGAAACATAGTGGGGTTATTAATGCTGCTTATTCTGATTGGGTGACTGTTACTAGTGGGGTACCACAGGGGTCAGTCTTGGGTCCTGTTCTATTTAATATATTTATTAATGACCTAGTCGAGGGTTTGAATAGTAAAGTAGCAATCTTTGCAGATGATACTAAACTTTGTAAAGCGGTAAACACTATAGAGGACAGTGCACTGTTACAAATGGATCTGGATAGGTTGAAGGTTTGGGCTGGGAGGTGGCACATGAGGTTCAGCACTGATAAATTTAAGGTAATGTACATGGGAAGGAAAAATCCAGGCAGGGATTATGTGCTCAATGGGAGAACACTAAGACGACTAACGTGGAAAAGGACTTGGGAGTCTTAGTTAATAGTAAATTTAGCTGTAGTGACCAGTGTCGGTCAGCTGCTGCCAAGGCAAATAAAATCATGGGGTGCATCGCATCAATAGGGGCATAGATGCCCACGACAAGGAAATAATTCTACCGCTGTACAAATCACTAATCAGACCACACATAGAATACTGTTTACAGTACTGGGCACCAGTGTTCAAGAAAGATATAGTGGAACTGTAGAGGGTTCAAAGACGGGCAACCAGGGTAATACGGGGAATGGGAGGACTACAGTACCCAGAAAGATTATCCGAATTTGGGTTATTTAGTTTATAAAAAAGATGGCTTATTGGAGACCAAATAACTATGTATACATATATCAGGGGGCAGTACAGAGATCTCTTCCATGATTTATACCCAGGACTGTATTTATAACAAGGGGGCATCCTGTACGTCTAGAGTAAAGAAGGTTTCTACACCAGCACAGATGGGGGTTCTTTACTGTAAGAGCAGTAAGACTGTGGAATTATCTGCCAAAGAAGGTGGTCATGGTTAACTCTGTAAAATAATTTAAAAGGGGTCTGGATGCATTTTTGGAGAATAATAACATTACAGGTTATGGATTCTAGATCTACAGGGACAGAAGGTTGATTCAGGGATCTATTCTGATGCCATATTTGGAGTCAGGGATTCATTTTTACCTTGAGTATGAGGTTTTTTTTTTGCCTTCCTCTGGATCAACTCAGTAGGGACTCATCACTGTTATAGGTTGAATTTGATGAACTCTGGTCTTTTTTCTACCTTATGAACTATGTTACTATGTTACGCTTGGTCCTTAAGGGGTTAAGGAAGTTTTGATAAATAAGGCTCATACCACCCAATCATTGCGCAGCATAGCACAACCAGTGATGTGATTGATTGTAATAGGCAAAAAATACATAAATATCCCTCATTATCTGTGATAGAGGCTCTCAATATATAACTTGGTTCTGTCTCATTTCCTTTAGGCCAGATTTCCACAAGCTTAATAGGGGCACATTTGTACACCAGTTTTTTGTCGACAATTCCCAATGTGGGTCGTGTGATTAGAACAGATGGTATCATTGATCATTATTTGGATGCAATTAAGGGTTCACATCTGAGGCCTCCATAGGTCTATGGTCCACATTGTAAATTCTCTCTTTTTTCCCCCAAGCTGAGGTAGAATTTAAAAAGTTTCTAGAGGTTCTGTATTGATAAGTATTTACAAAACATCTGGAATTAAAACTTTATCTAGGGTTATTTTTTGTCTAGAATAGAGCTACAGGATGTGCATACAAAATGGACTATGACATGAATTGCTTGTGTTATAACAGTCACAAAATGTATTATAGTATCAAGCTTAGACATTAGTCCCCAACTAAAAACTGACATAGAGATGTAGAGAGAATATTCTCGAGTCATCTCTATTATATTTATAAGTGGCTTGCTGGTGCCCCTATTTATATTTTCTATAAGTTGAAGTGGCTTACCGGTGCCCCTTCATAATATACAGTGAAGTATTCTAGGTATGCTTTATACAAATAACAGAGTATATATATATATATATATATATATATATATATATATATATATACACACACATATATATATATATATATATATATATATATATATATATATATATATATATATATAAGCACTGGGTGTATGATATTCTTATACTGTTAACATGTTGACAAAGCTGTACATAAATACACGGGTGACATGGATGGAGGCAAAGATCTTTAAGGGGTACTCCAGTGGAAAAAAAAATTCAAATCAAAAAGTGAAACAGATTTATTAATTACTTCTATTTAAAAATCTTAATCCTTCCAGTACTTATCAGCTGTTGTACACTACGGAGGAAGTTGTATAGTTCTTTCCTGTCTGACCACAGTGCTCTCTGCTGACACCTCTGTCCATGTCAGGAATTGTCCAGAGCAGGAAAGGTTTGCTTTGGGAATTTGTTCCTGCTCTGGACAGTACCTGACATGGACACAGGTGTCAGCAGAGAGCACTGTGGTTAGACAGAAAATAACTATACAACTTCCTGTGGAAGCTGATAAATACTGTAAGGATTAAGACTTTTAAATAGAAGTAATTTACGCATTGGTTTAACTTTTTGTCACCAGATGATTTAAAAAAAAAAAATTTCCACCCCTATAAGTCAACATATCAGTATTGTTATTGTCTAAGTTCCATTGTGTATTCCTCAGCTTCATTGAGGGTCTGTATACTTACCACAGAATGTTTAGCAGCATCTTAGCAACTATAACAATATTTCATGGTTTTTCCCTTTTCTTTTCTACAGTGTATAACAATGATAAAAAGGAACTAAATAATGGAAGCAGAAAATATGAGCAAAGCTTATAACTCTTGAGAGTAAGTGAAAGGCCCTACATGTGACAGGCACTGCTTTGAAAAGGATAATATCTGTTAATGTAAATGGTGGAATGCTGTTTAATGAAAAATAATAATGAATCAATTGATTCATTCCTGGAAAAGAGAGGTTGAAGGACGACTGAGCTGTCAGAAAACACTTATTGAAGACGGTGGTCTGTAGGGCATGTTTATAGAAATGAAACAAGGCCAGCATCAAAATCACATTCATTATAATCATGCACCGGAATGAAATCAATAGTCACAAGCTGTATATGAGATCTAGACAAGTACAACTAAAGAAGGCTGCTGCACTTTTAGCCATACTTGTCTCAGATACATTCATGGTTACTGAAATCAGAAAATGAATAGCAATTGTTTTGGATTACGTAAGAAAATCAGCTTTGTCCGAATCGGATGACAAACAATATAAGCACAAGTTTGATATCCTTGCTTTATCAGTACATAGTATTTATCAAATGCACATGTAGAAATCATACTAACTATAGAAAAGACATGCCCTTAAACAATGCATTCACAATGAATTATTATATTGTGGAACAAGATGCATAGTGCTTCAGAAAAGTACTTACTTCACACAGTATGGTCAAACAAATAGAGCAAAATATATAATTTTATAGCCCAATCCTATGATAGAGCCAAATAGCCGATTCCAATTAAGTGACATATGCAATTGATATGTGCCACACAAATAATCAATGCGAGTAACATAAAGCAGAACCTCTTTTAGACAGTGACCCAAATGGCATACAATTCAGTTTTATGAAACTTCATTAATTTCCTGCACCTACAGTAGTAGTCTGTAGTCTGAGTGTCGGGCCCGGCCGGGCCCACTACTTGGGTGTAGGCTGTACTCCCCTGATGGTGGCCCTGGTGGTTGCATCACACAGGGAGAGCCACTACCAACTACCCCATACATAGAGCCTCTCTCCACAGCTTTATATCAGTGTCATGGGCAGTTTGTCACTTGAATAAAGCTGCAGTAAGAGGGGCTGTGTATCAGGGGCGACTACTTCTACTGCAGAGAAGAAAAAAAGACCCTTGTGTTTCATAAAAAAAAAATTTGGACAATGTCTCATGAAGGGTTTATTTCTATAGGGCAAAATGTGGACATGCAGTGTGAAAAATGTTTTCTTCTTGTGTATAATGGCCCTCATTTACTATTCTAAACCCGACTTCTTTTGTCGGGCTTTTTTGGTGCATCTTTGTCTGCGACATGTCGCAGACATCGTGCGCCAGTCTGCGACACGATGCAACATTTTTTCCCGACGGACCCGATGTGGATTCTCCCAAACCCGAAAAAGGGGCATAACCCAACATTTCTGAGCTTTCCCACGTATTTATAAAGGTTTCCAACCCGAATTTGTTAAATTGGTGTGGATTTTTTCCAGACAACTCAGAGGAGTTGGAAACCAAAACCAACTAAATCCATGTGCGACAAACAGGATGCGACATAATAATGAATATCAGGGGAAAAAAGCAGTCGGGTAAGAAAGCAAGATAGACTTACAACCCGATTTTCTAAGTAAATGAGGGCCACTATGCATATTTGCATGTATATATTGTTGTTATTTGTATAATTAAAAAGGTAGAAAATATTAAATTAACCTCTTGGGGTTGAAGGGCGTTCAAGTCGCGCTCCCCTAGTGGGGTGGACCTGGCGGCTATCTGCAGCCGGGACCCGTGCCCACATCACCGGACATCACCGATCATGGTGATGCCTGGCATTAACCCCTTAGATCGCTGCATCTAAAATGCTAAAAAAAGGAAAGGTTCCCGGCAGCTCAGCGATGCCAATTATCTGAGAGGATGACGGGAGGGCCCTTACCTGCCTCCTCCTTGTCTGATCTGTCCCTCGATGCTTCAGTCAGCCATGGTAGGCTGGAGCAGTCGAGCACCGATACTGTAACACTGATCAATGCTATTCTATGGCATAGCATTGAACAGTTAAAAACAAAGTTAATAAAAGTGATTTAACCCCTTTCCAAATAAAAGTTTGAATCACCCCCCTTTCCCATAAAAAAAAAAATACATATGTAAATATAAACATTTGTGGTATCGCCGGATGCTAGATGTCTGAACTATAAAAATATAACGTTACTTTTAGAGATGAACGAACTTACAGTAATTCGATTCGTCATGAACTTCTCGGCTTGGCAGTTGCTGACTTTAGCCTGCATAAATTAGTTCAGCTTTCAGGTTCTCCGGTGGGCTGGAAAAGGTGGATACAGTCCTAAGATAGAGTCTGCTAGGACTTTATCCACCTTTTCCAGCCCACCGGAGCACCTGAAAGCTGAACTAATTTATGCAGGCTAAAGTCAGCAACTACTGAGCCGAGAAGTTGGTGGCAGGTACCTGTGGAGAAGATCAGCGGAGATCAGCAGCGCAGATAGGGAGGCGATGGCGTGGAGCATCAAGGGAGGTGGCAGTAAAGCGATCTTTACTGCTGCCTTCCTAGTGGAAGCCAAACTGCAACTCCCAGCATGCCCAAATGTCTGGGCATTCAGGGAGTTGTAGTTTTGCAACATCTGGAGGGTCATAGTTTGGAGACCACTATTACAGTAGTGCCCAAACAGTAGCCCTCCAGATCTTGCCAAACTACAACTCTCAGAATGCCTAGACTGCCCAGGCATGCTGGGAGTTGTAGTTCTGTAACATCTGTCCCTTCAGATTTTGCAATTTTCATGAAAATTTTGAAAATTGCTGCTATATTTTGAAGCCCTCTAATTTTTTCAAAAAGTAAAAATATGTCCATTTTATAATGCCAACATAAAGTAGACGTATTGTATTTGTGAACCTATATAACATTTATTTGTAATATCAATTTTCCTTACAAGCAGAGAGTTTCAAAGTTAGAAAAATGCAACATTTTCTAAATTTTCATGAAATTTGGGGATTTTTCACCAAACAATCAGAATAATCGGTAAAAGAATCTTAGAGTTATTAATGCTAAAAGTGACAGTGGTCAGAATTGCAAAAAATTGCTCCGTGCTTAAGGTGAAAATGAGCTGCGTTCTTATGGGGTTAAAATGTTGTTATAAAAAATATTTTTTTTAAAGTAATTGAATAAAAAAATTTCCATCACTACTGCATCCTTTTTTTTTTTTTTTTTTACAGCTTCTGCTGCAGAGGACAGAAGACCCAGAAAACTCATCAGGGTCCTGAGAGAGACTTTGCGAGGTGTTCTGAGGAAGCGGTATTCTCTTAGGATACAATTCATAGTGGCCACAGAGAGAGGTACAGCTTCATCTCTGTTGAATTGATGATGAAGCTAAGAAATTGTTTGGTTGTTATTGGGATCAAATCTGATTTCTCCCCGTTGACCAACCAACCCAAGCTATGGAATAAGTCTAGAGTTAGTCTGACATGATCCAGAAGTATCGACTCTGAGCTGGCTATAAACAGCCAGTCGTCCAGATATGGGATAACTCTTATCCTTATCTGAGAACAGCCATCATGGAGGATACCACTTTGGTGAACACAAAGGGAGCTGATGTTATCCTGAATGGAAGAACTTTGAACTGAAGATGAAAGAGAATCCCTCGGATTCTCACTGCAATTCTCAGAAATTTCTGATGTTCTGGATGAATAGGGATGTGAAAGTATGCGTCTTTCAGATCTAGAGATGCCATAAACACTCCCTTGGATAGTAGAGGCTTGATGGATCTTATGGTTTCCATCTTGAACTTTCTTTTTAGAGAGTGGCGGTTCACATACCTTAGGTCGATTATAAGGCGATGTTTCCCTGAAGGCTTGGGTACAAGGAAAACCGGAGAGTATACTCCTTTGCCTTCTTCTAGTGGGGGAACAGTGCGGCCAAAGGAATTAGCTCTAGAATAGAACTTTCTAACAAAACCTGCTTTGGTTCCTGCAAAATGGCGGACACAATACATTTTTCTTGAGGAAGAACAAAAAGGGGGAGAGAATAACCATTCTATATAATCTGAAGAACCCAAGGATCTTTTATCCTCTGTGCCCATGCAGGAAAAAACAAAGATAGGTGGCCGCCTACTGGAGTATCGACTCGGTCAAAAGCTCTGCTTCTTCTGTTCAGAAGCACCTTAAGCTTGATTTACTCTTCTGGAGGTCCTAGACCCTCTGCCACGACTGGAGTAGCAGTTCTGTCTATTTCTCCTACTTGGAGGAGAGTTCCTCTCAGTATATCTTCTAGAGGAGGACGGAGTAAGGGTAAGGATTTACCTTTCCTGTGAGAAAGCTCTTCCATATTAGAGTTCAGTTCAGGTCCGAAAAGCTTGACAGGTAAATACTTGTGGTCAGGACTTATCAGTGTGCGTGGTCTTACCTGTTACCTGCTGCCAGGGAAACCTGAAAGAGACATGATTAATACCACTCGAAGCTTAACAACTACCTGCCCCTTGAACAGCGGTTGAAGTGTGCCTGAAAAACGCGTCGAGGGTCTGCCTTTAGAGGGCATCCCCTTATGTACATGATAAATGAAAGAAAGGGTGAGGCGGGTGGGTTTCGCCAACCCAGCATACGCCCCAATGGAGGGGTTGCCGGGGATTAAATATCCTAAGCCCCTCCCACAAATGCAGCCTAATAGGCTTTCTACTTGTGGTCAGGACTTATCAGTGTGAGTGGTCTCACCTGTTACCTGCTGCCAGGGAAACCTGAAAGAGACATGATTAATACCACTCGAAGCTTAACAACTACCTGCCCCTTGAACAGCGGTTGAAGTGTGCCTGAAAACCGCGTCGAGGGTCTGCCTTTAGAGGGCAAAAAGACAACACTATTAGGGTAATTTGAAAGGGAACTTTATTATAAAGCTAAATGATGAAACGCATCAGCCATCTCCCCTGAGGGATCTGGGACATACGTGGCGTACGCATCAGAGCGCCACCTGCTCAACTTTTTTTTATAGTTTTTATTAAATTTCCAATATATAACACAAGGAGAACATTCCTATTCCCGATAATCTGGGATTGTACAAAATATGAACAGTGATAATCAGTAATACACATCAACATAAGAACGAATCGACATTCGCCACATTAGGCGTGTCTATAGAGGTGACAGAATAACCCGCACAGTAAACCATCAAACAAAACACTATTGGTTGCACAGGGTACAAACCGAAAATATGAATAGCATCAGGAGAAGAGCTAGCGGGTACCTAGGCCCTAAGGCTGCGGCCATTAACGGTATAGGTGGATCGTGCATGTGCGGTAAAAAGAAATAAGCGGAAAAGAACCTGGGTAAGGGGGGAGGAGTGAGAGGGAAAGGGGGACAAGGAAAATGAGGAGCACTGATAGCAACCCCTATAATCAACAGTAGTGGGGGCTATGTATCCATAAGTCCCACCTTCTGAGGAATCTATGATCACTAGAATTAGCTAAAGCATAGGCACGCTCACATGCACAAGAGAAATTAACATAAGCCAAGATTTCCGATAAACATGGAAGATCAGGGGACCTCCATTTCCTAGCAATGAGCAATTTGGTGGACATCAGCACATGCACTACTAGGTGTCTAGAATTAGAAGGGTACTTATCTAAATCCAGTAGCAGCAAGGCTGTAGAGGGTTCCAACTGAATCTGTAGGCCCAGGAGCCGATCTATAGTTAAAGCAGCCCCCTTCCACAATGGTTGTACCTTCGGACATTCCCAAAGAACGTGTAGCAGGTAGCCCGCCTCTCCGCACCCCCTCCAGCATACAGATGGTAGGGAAGGGTCAATCTTGTGCAATCTGGTGGGGGTGAAATACCACCTGTAGATTGTTTTGTACAAGGTCTCCTGATGATTGGTACATTTAAAGTAGGAGTTGATGTCATGAAAGGCGGTCTGCCACTGCTCTGGAGCGATCTCAACCCCCAAGTCCCTCTCCCACCTGCTCATGTAAGTATGTTGGAGTAACTCCGACCTCTGCCCCAGAAAACCATAAAAAAGGCGATTCCTCCGGCACATGAGCCAGACACTCCTAGAAACCCCAGCAATCTCGGAGGTAGGGTGACCTTTTGCAGTTGGCCAGTTGCCAGATAGCTCCTAATTTGTAGACTCTTATAAAAGTCCTTTTGCGGGATGGGGAACCTATGCCTGAGGGAGGCGAAGTGGAGAAGTCCGTGTTCATCCAATAGGTCCCTGACCGACAGAACACCCATGTCCGACCAACCAGTCAGATTGAGGTCTGGGATACATAAATGTAGGAGATCTAGGGGTAGAGCAGATAGCGGGCAGGGTTGACCATTAGGGGCCTGACGCACATTCAGTCTCCAAATCTTGTCTGTAATATCAATGGCAGAAATCCCAGTTTTGGGAACCAGTCTCTTTGGGTCTGGGGCTAGTAGTCTAGATTTAAGGCGGCACTGGGGGCTAAAATGTTGTTCTAAAGCTACCCATTTTTTATTCGCATCTCCCGACCACCAAAACCTCGCCTGATCCAGAATGCACGCTCTGTAGTAGTCCTCAATATGAGGCCTACCCAGTCCGCCACTTCCTTTTGTGCAAGTAAGAACTGATCTTGGGACCCTAGGGTGAATAGATTGCCACAAAAAGGAGTCCATGACTCTATTCAAAGATTGGAAGAACAAGCTCGGGATGGCAATCGGGAGTGTACAAAACAAGTACATTAATTTTGGCAGAAGGAGCATTTTAAATGCCGAGATTCGACCCATCCAGGAGACCATATGTTTCCCGTATTCTCTGCAAGATTGAGAAATAGAAGAAAGCAGCGGTAGAAAATTAGTAGAGAATAGTTGGGAGGAAGGAGAAGTAAGTAGAATCCCCAAGTAGGAGACACACCGATGCTGCCAATCAAGGAGGAAGGAATGTCTGAGAGAGTCTAGGTCAGCGTCTGGTATGTTTACTGGTAAAATTTGTGATTTGCTGACATTCAATTTATAATAGGAAAGATCCCCAAAAAGACGGATTATATCAAAGAGTGCCGGCATGGAGGTCACTGGGTAAGTCAACGTCAAGATCACATCGTCCGCAAAAAGGGCAAGCTTGTGCTCTACCCCTCCAACCGGGATACCCCTGATCAGTCGATTTTGCCTGATAGACTGTGCTAGAGGTTCAATAGCTATTAGGAATATCAGGGGCGAGAGGGGGCATCCCTGCCGCGTACCATTCGACAGAGTGAACCGGTGCGAAAGAGCTCCATTAGTGAAGACTCGTGCCACTGGGTTTGAGTATAAAGCTTGAATTGCTGTAAGGATCTCGCCCTCAAAGCCAAAGGCTCGTAGAGCAGAGAAGACAAAGCACCAGTTCACTCTGTCGAACGCTTTTTCGGCATCTAAAGTGAGGAACACGGCAGGGGTTAAAGATTTCTCACAATGTTGCAACAACGTAATGATCCTCCTAGTGTTATCGGGAGCTTGCCTCCCTACCGTAAATCCAACCTGATCTCTGCTCAGTAAGCTAGGCATCAGAGGGCGGAGGCGATTCGCCAATATCTTAGCATAAAGTTTTGCGTCACTATTCAGTAGCGATATGGGTCTAAAGTTGCTAGTCAAGTCCATGGGTTTGCCGGGTTTGGGGATTGTCGTGATTAAAGTGTCAAGCATGTCAGGTGGCAGAGAACCGGTCGTCATAGCATTGTTAAAGACGGGAAGAAGATGTGGTAGTAAGATTGGGAGATATCGTTTATAGTATTCGTTCGGTAGTCCGTCAGGTCCTGGGGTCTTTTTGGAAGGGAGGGATTTGACAGCATCGGAGATCTCCTGAGGAGAGATAGGGGTATTAAGCAAGGCTAAGGAAGAGGGGGAAAGTTTAGGGAGATTGAGAGTTGAGAGAAAGGAATCTATTTTAACCTGATCAGGCTGGATACAGGAGGGGTCTGCTCGGATATTGTAAAGGCTTTCATAGTAGTCTTTGAAAGCAGTAGCAATCTCTCTGGGAGCCTGGTGGACAGTGTGTTTAGTAGGGTGTTTAAGGGAAGGTATGCGTTGTTTGAAGCGGGCTGGTTTAAGCTTTCTGGCCAATAAAGATCCCGTCTTATTATCCTGCGTATAATACTTCATTTGAGATCTATGTAGGGCACGCTCAAAATCTGACATTAATAATCTTCGGAGACGAAGACGTTCCTGAGTTAGCAAGGAAGCATTATGCGTGGAGTGGTTTGATTGTAAAAGTGATTCTAACACCGAAATCTTGTTAAGTGACTCATTGACCGAAGTTAATCTTTGCTTTTTAAGGAAGGCCCCCAACTGAATAAATGAGCCTCTAATTACCGCCTTATGCGCAAGCCAAACAGACAGCTCGGAGACATCCGGGGTATTATTAAGGGAAAAGTACTCCAGAAGAGCCCCCTCAATTTTAGCTGAATGTTCGGAGTGTGCTATGAGGTGGGAGTTGGCCCGCCAGACAAAATCACTATATTGAACAGCATTACCAGTGATTTCAATGCTAACAGGAGCATGGTCTGACCACGTCCGGTTCCCAATGACTGATTTAGCAATACGTTCAATTAACCCCCTATCAACAAAGATGTTATCAATTCTAGAAAAAGTACAGCTCCTAGGTGAATAGTAGGAAAAATCGCGTTCTGTGGCATGCTGTAAACGCCAGATGTCAAAAAGATCATTGGCTACTAGGAAGTTATGAAGATAGAAAGGGCGATGAGTCAAAGGAGCCGATTGGTCCAGAGAAGCAGAAACCACTGAATTATAGTCGCCACACATAATCAGGGCTCCTTTGCGTACAGAATTAACTTTTTGCATAACAGACCTCAGAAAGCGATTTTGGCGTCTATTGGGAGCATACAGGTTTACAAGGGTATAATCCACATTGTCAATAGAGCACACTAGGATAATAAAGCGACTCTGGGGATCTACCACTTGAGTTATTATGCGTACCGCTAGTGTGTCTCTAATAGCATTCATCACTCCTCTCTTCTTCTTACCATAAACTGAATGCATAATGAGTGGGAAGTTTCTGTGTTGCAAGGGGGGGGGGGATTTTTGGAGGAAACATGTGTCTCTTGCACACAGACAATGTCTACTGGGTTGCGTTCCACCTCACGCCACAGAAAGTTCCTCTTATGTGGACTATTAAGTCCATTTACATTATAGGACATAAGCGTAAATCCCATTTCCAATAGAAAGGCACCGTAGGTGCAACTAACAACTCAGTTGAGAGAACAGGGGGAAGAAGGGGGGGAGGTAGGGTAGGAAGGGTAGAGGGGAGGGGGACAGGTAGGAGCAGAGGTGAGGGGAGAGAGGAAAAATGGTCAGAGGGGAAAAGGGTAGGGATAGGGGTACTATACCGGTGTCAAATATGGCAAACAGGAGGTAGTACCGCCTGATAATCAGAGATGCTTACGATATCAATCAAATACTTAGTGTAGTCCTCAACGGTGAAAATAATAAGTAACACAGTCCGTCTAGAAGACGCTGGGTCAGAGCAGACATGCGATCACAAAGCACTGTTTGCGATCGTTACCTGAAACAAAAAACAGTTAACACAATAATTCCGGCATACAGTGGAACCTATATCGCACTTTACCAGTTCGTGGGTACGTGTATAGAAGAAATATGAAATAAGAACAATTTCACACTCAACAGCACATAGAGTGTATGCTAAATTGGGCAGATGGCAGGCAGTTCAGAATCATCAGGGCTTATCCTCCGGGGAAGGTGCAGCTGAATCTTGAGGGGGAGAGCCGCCAGGTTCCGGGCTCCGAGATCCCCAGGAATCCAAAGCGGCAAAGCCGTCATCTACTGAGGCAAAGGCATGCATCTTATTATGGCGGGTCACAAGGATTTTGGTGGGGAATCCCCATCTGTAGGATATTCCCAGACGCCTGAGTTCCATGGTTAGTGGGTGAAAGTCCCTCCTCGCCTGCAAAGTGGCAGCAGAAAGGTCCACAAACAGTTGGAGTCCCGCATATGGATCCGGGAGAGACTTATGTTTCCTGGAGAACTGCAGCAATAGGTCCTTCGTTTTAAAGAAAGTATAGCGAGCCAATACATCCCTCGGAGCGTCCTCAGGAACGGATTTGGGCCTAGCTACCCGGTGGGCTCTATCGATGCTATACTCGAACACTTCAAGATCAGGTAAGAAATGTTTAGTCAATTCTCTCACATACGTGGCCAGCTGAGAGTTGCGGATAGTCTCGGGTATGCCACGGAATTTGACGTTGTTACGTCGGTTGCGATCTTCCGCATCAATAGATTTATTATGGATGGCGGTCACCTTGTCGTCTAGAGCATTATGGGCGTCCACGAGGCCATTGTGGGCAGTAGCAAAGGTCGCCATTTTAGCCTCAGTGTTGGATACTCTTTTATCTATCTCCTGAACTGAGGTTTTTATGGGGTTAAGCATCTCAGAAAAGTCCTTAGTAATCGAGGACCGCAAAAGCAGAAGCATGTCCTTAAGAGCAGTCTCTGAGACCGGCTTATCAGAGGCTTGATACAAAGCAAATAAGTCCGGCTCACTCCGGGGTGGGTTCGGAGATATAAGGGACCCATCACCCCAATCCCCCAGCCCCTCCGATTCCAACCTCGGTTTTTGCTTAACAGGGCTTACCCGCGGGGAAGATGAGGTCATCTCAGGGGAGCCGCTGGCAATGTACTGCAGGCCTCTCGATCCACCAGGGGAGAGGGGGAGGGTATCATCACCGATCTGCGAATCCTCATGGTGCGGTGTCAGTGCGGGCTGCTGTACAATCCAGTGTCTGGGAAGTTCGCACACCGCCGAGGCCCGTGTGGCAGGGCGGGCTGCGGCATCAACATCTCTGACCGGCCTTCCCGTTCTCTGAGGTAGGGGAATCTGCGATTGTTGGGAGAAGCGTCCCTCGCTCTGCCACGCACGCGGCCCGGCGCCATCTTGGTGTAAACGGCCTCCCTGCCGTCCCGGAGCAAAAAAGTCCTGCAATGCTCCGCGATCTCCCACCTTTCCATTCCGCTTCCTGCTCAAGGTCGCCATGGGTGCTTGGGTGACTTTTCAGTCGGCTTAAGAGTCGCTAGCAGGTCTAGTAATCCGCGTAGTGTGTGCTGTTAGCGGAGCAGCTCTAACATGCGGCCATACTCAGCAGTGGCCAAACCACGCCCCCCCACCTGCTCAACTTTTGAATCACATGTACTGGCACCTTATGCCTGGAGGCCGCTGATGCCGCTCCGATCCGAAAGGAGTGCCCCGAGTATTCCCTGGGGTTGTGGCCTAACGTACGAAGTAACGTGCAAATATGTGACATGAACGTGGAAGTAGTGAGCGCCCCTGCACCGAAGGGCAACAGAGGTGACTCTGGAGGTTTTTCGTGTAGAATGTTAGCCAGTTGTGACATCACCGCCACCGGGCACCATTTATTACCTGAAGGGAAATACCTCACCACTGCACCCCACCTGCATGTCTTAGTGACATAAAGTGCAACCTCAAACCAAGAACCCTGCAACCTCAAGTGAGCTTTCTGTAAGTGTGTGGTGCCCCGCCTAGCACATGAGAATTCTCCCGGACGGAGGAAACCATAAAAAGCCAGATACACGGTAGACTTTAGAATCAAGCTAAAACCGAACGGGTTTTGATGGTACTATGAGATAAGTGCAGAGAAGAGTGGCAAAAACCGATGAAAGATAGAATGACCTTAGTGTCGAAAGAGAAAGGAATATTGTGATGCGATAGATAAGACCTAAAAGTGTTGTAAGCCGCGTGGTATGCCTTCTTAGTGTTGGGTGCCAAGGCGTCAGACATTAAGTCCCGGGCCACTTTCGTGTAATATGCTAATCCATGACTAGCTGGGCCAAACCTGGGGCCTGAGCTCCGACCAGCTCTGCCTGTGGGACCACCTGTGAAAAAAGACGGAAACTATCCCTGGATAGCGCATCGGCAGCTGTATTCTCCACCCCCGGTATATGTATGGCCACAAAATTAAACTTGAACTGCAGGGACACCCAGACTAACTTACGAACGAACCTCATGACTGTGGCGTGATTGGAACTGCCTTTGTTTACTATGGCTACTGTCGCCTGATTGTCGCATAGGAATTGCACCGTCTGCCCTGCCCATTTGTCACCCCATACCACTGCCGCCGCTACAATAGGCAATATCTCAAATAGAGCAGACATGCTGCCAAAACCCCCCAGTGCCAACATCTGCTCGGACCATTGCCCCGCCATCCACCTGTTGCCCCACACTGCACCATATCCGGTGGAAGATGACGCATCGGTGCAGACTTTGGGGGACCACTCGGAGGCTGGCGGAACAAACATCGCCGTGCCATTCCAATGCTCCATGTACCTGTCCCACATCCCAAGATCAGCCAGGGCTTGCCGATCCAGGGATATCCTACTGTGCTGGTGTGGGACATCGTGTAGGAGGGACAAGATCCTGGACACAAATGCCCTACCCTGCGGAATGACCCTCATGGCAAAAGCGAGCATACCTAGCAAACTTTGTAATTCAACCTTGGTCGTGATGCGAGAGATCGTGAACTTGTGGATGGTCTGTCTGATTCTATTGAGTTTGTCGGTAGGCAGGCTAACTTGCATGGTAACTGAGTCTAGGACTACTCCCAGAAAGGTGAGGCATCTGGCTGGACCAACTGTCTTCTTGGGAGACACCGGCACCCCAATGTCAGCAAACAGCTTGAGTAATCTGCCCAACTGGCCTGGCTCTTCCCTCGGACCACTGAGCAGAATAAAGTCATCCAGGTAATGGATGACTTGGCTGCATCCGGAGACATTGACCAGCAGCCAGTGCAATGCCTGGGCCAGTTGGTCAAACAACCACGGGCTGCTTTTACAACCGAAGGTCAGCTTGGTAGCGAAATAATATGAACCCTGCCACTTAAGACCGAACCATTGCCACTGATCCCTGCGTAACGGAAGCAACTTAAACGCTTCTGTGACGTCTGCTTTAGCCATCCAGGTCCCTGGACCGAGTTTCAGGATGAGCTGAATGGCCTCGTCTATCGATGAGTACTGCATGCTAAATTCGTCTGATAGTATGAGCGAATTGATGCTGGGAATTACTGAACCGCGGGGAGCCGACAAGTCAAAAATCATCCTTTTCTTCCCACTGAACTTCCCCATCACCACCCCTACCGGGCTGACTCTCCATGAAGTGAAGGGAGAAACTGCAAAGGGCCCAAGCATGTAACCTTTCAATAACTCAGTGTTTATTAAATCGATGATGACTACGGGATCGTGCAGAGCCGTCAACAAATTATCACATTCATGTGTGGATTGTGGAATGCCAGCGTGGAAACCCTCTGTCACCCCGGTGACCAACCACTGCACCCAGGCCGGGTCTGGGTGATCTACGAGTAAGGCAGCTAGGACTGCGGTGCGAGCCCCGCCTAGTCATGCTGGCCCCTTTTGCCTGCAAGCCGAGCCGGGTGTGCCCTAAAACAGTAGAAACAGACATGCAACAACCTGCAGTTGCTGTAGTTGCAGGAAGAGATGTTGTAATTGTTGCATATCTGCGAGCCACCGAGGTAATGCACCGGACGGCCCAACTTATCCACTGACGGAGCGGGCCTCGAGAAGGTATCTGAGGATGTGGATGGTCTGGCCGCCCCATGCTCCCCCTGCTGCCCAAGCCCTGCGCACCATTCGGTGGCGTGAGTGATGGCCTGACAGTGAGCGCACGCTGGGAACTTCAGATTCGCAAAATGACTGCAAAACATCTGCGAATCCTCTATGCTCCAGTCAGTCACGTAACCATCCTGGCTGAAAGCGGCCGCTGCCATAGCCGAGAAACTTCTATGATAGTCGTAGAAGTGGGTACCACCATACTTGTACGCATACTCAGTGACTCTCAGCAAGTACAGGTCGAGCTCCTCCCTTCTCTCCGGCCTGACAGAGCATATCACTTCCCTGTACTTGCTGAAGGCAATGACATACTCATGAATGTTCAATTTCCGTTTCAACCTAGCGTCCTTACTTTTGAGGACCACTGATAACTCTGCACAAGCTACCGTCTTAGTGTCCTCCACATCAAAAGCAGATATCAGAAGTGAAGCCAAGTTAATGTCGTTCCCTTCCAGTATGTCCTTCCTCAGGGCCGCCGGGACAAAATGCACCGGTGACACCCTTGGTGGCCCTGGACGCCTACCTGGGTTGACCTCCACTACTGGGGCAGTCGCTACCGCAGGGGCCGGCCCCTGTGGGGCTACTGGGGCTGCCGACTCCTGAGTACCCCTCTTCTCAAGAGACTCCAGTCTGCCCATCATGGATATCATCATGGCATGTAGTTCATTTAGTGTAGCCTGGCTCGAGGTACCCTCCAGAGTGCCAGTAGCATCCTGATCCACCAAGAGGAGCTTATACAAGTCCGCTTTACGGGCGGTGGCCGGGAAAGGAATCGCCCTCTTGCGCAATTCCTCCATTAGCTTGGGAATCGTCCACGCTCTGTATGCCGCAGAGGAGGACGTCCCTCGCATGGAGCTCCTGCCTGGAGTTTCGGGGATGGACATCGGGTCCTCGATGTCTGAAACGTGAGACATGACCTTTCTGGGTCGAAACGGGTGCCGGGGAAAAAGCGATAATAGTGAGTATCTTGACAAAACTGGAAAAAAAAAAAAAACGTGCCCCCCCTCAATGACAGCTACTGACCTGACCCCTAACGAAACCACAACAAATCGAAATATCCGATGGAAACCTGTAACGCCTGTGGATAGCCAAATGAGAACACTTGTTACCTCGTACCCCTGACCGTGCCTGAAGTGTGCAAAGGTGTGGACCCTGAAACGAGTGATGACCGCAAGTTGAGTGTACCCCTTGGTACCCCTGATGCCACGTGCAAGGTGACTGACAGTATGTAGGAGAGCGCTATGAAATGCATGACGCTTGTAGCCATGATGTGTATTATGACAGTGAATACCTCCTGACAGCGGGCCAAGATTACAGTACGCACCATCTCTGACTAACTAGCAACGGTCCTGAAGACGTGTCAGCAACCATCGCAGGTAAACAGTCACCCTTGAAGAAGAGTCAAGATAACAGCAACCGTTACCCATGTACCTGGAAATGCTCTGAACGCGTGCCAGACCAATGAATGCACTGTAATCCCTCTGACGGATTGGAGTCAGACTACTCTTGATAACAGCGTCTATGTGATATCGCTACTGTATGTACTATTTAAGTTGGTGTAGACCAATATTATGTGAACTGAAAACGGAAGGCGCGAACTGTCCCCACTACCAGGAAAGTGACAACCACAGTGTAACACAAGAACAGAAAACAAGCGAAATTGCTGTGCGGCTAGTACTAACCGAAGCCCCTAGGCGTAGATGCAATGTACAACACAGGAACGTAGCGACCACCTAACCGGAATACACCCAATCTGAAACAAAATAATAACCAGTGTTTCTGAGCTGAAACTAACCACAGAGTTACCTAGCTAACAAACCTGGAAAATGACCCGACTAAACCCCCGCTAACCCCCTACTGCCCCCCTCCCTGTTGATGTGAACCATAATCGTGTGTATGAATTACTGGGTATCTATATGTATGAGTACATATATGCGGGGGGAGGGGGGGCATCCACCTTGTCTTTTTCTTTTAATGTATATATATATATATATATATATATATATTTATTTATTTATTTTTTACTGGTGCATGTATCCGAGGCCTGTGCCCCCCGAACACCGGTGCACCTGCCAGGAACTATACTTCTTATACCAACACTGCATGTACCCCACTACAAATGCTCTCTCTTTTTTTTTTTTTAAGTTTGTGCATGTGTTTGAGGCCTATGCCCCCCCAAACACCGGTGCACCTGCCAGAATTACACCACCTCCAATACCAACACAGTGTATGCATGAATATACCACTATACATGTCCCCCCCCCCTTTTTTTTTTTTTTCCGTACCGCAGCACCACCTGCAGGAACTGCAGCCCGAAACCAGCTACTCCCCTGGCCTGCCGACTCCACTCAACCAGAGACCCAGCGTGTCACGTGAGACGCTGGAGCTGTGCGCCCACGTGGGACGCTTCTCCCGGCGCCGGCTGCGTGAGAGCGACCGTGCCCTGCCAGTGAGGCCTGCCCCAGCACCCGCTGACCTACGTGAGGTTATACCGTCCCCCCCGAGTGCAATGGCACTCCGACCACGTGTGGATGAGCCGGCGCAGGGAGACTCCGGGTGCCGCGTCTCCCCGCCCACCCCCACTGCAGCCACGCGCCACATAATACATCTCTGCATGACTGGCCAGCCTGGCTAAGCTGTCGGTGCCCCCTGAAGGATACTGCCGCCATGCGGACCTTGGGTGCCGGAGACCGCCCACCTGAGGGGAGAAAAGCTGCAGCCCAGGGCACCCAAGTGAGTGAACAACCCACCAGTACTCCGGCACTTACCTGTATTACCAGCCCCACCTGCCTAGCGTACGCAACGAAAATCCCAGCCGATTTCGTCAACCCAGCATACGCCCCTAGGGAGGGGTTGCCAGGGATTAAATATCCTAAGCCCCTCCCACAAATGCAGCCTGATAGGCTTTCTACTTAATGTTGTAAAGCTGAAATTTAGAATAGCTGTCACCTGGCCAGGGTCGCAGCCAAAGTGCCCTTCTGCCCACTGTAGAAAGGGCCATGGTTTTAGCACCAAATTTTAGCTGCTGTGAAGAGGCATCACATAGAAAATCCACCGCCAAATTGATCTTCCCAAAGGAAGACAGATCTTCTCTAGCAACTCCTGAACTGATATCCTCTTGTAAGTTAATCAGCCACTTTCTCAGGCACAAGGTAAAGTTATTTGAAACAATGGCTACAGAGCTCTGACTAGAGCCAGCAATATAGGTTCGCTTAAAAGCCACATCAATCCAATGATCCATAGGATCACGTAGATTAGAACCATCCTCTGAAGAAATAATGGTACATTTAGACAGTTTAGCGATAGCCATATGTACCCTAGGAGGATTGGCCCGAGGTCTGGACTGAGATTCCTCAATGGGAAACATCATTTTATATCTTTTAGAAGAGTTTTCTCCGTTCTTTCCCACTCTGCCGACATTAAAGAAAAGAGCATGTCATTTATCTGAAAGGCTCTAAGCGCTTTAGACGTGGAAGGAGCATCAGGTTTAGAACTTGGTTGGCTCTCAGCCTGCACAAATCTAATTAACTTTTGTAATTTTTCCTGAGGGAAATAATATCTGGAAACATTCACCACCTCTTCATCTTCAGAGGAACGGGAACAGGAATCTTTCTCATCATGACTATAGACCTCCATAGGAGCAGGGGAGGGATGACTATAGTGTGTGCGCTACTTAGGATTACTTAGAGAGTCCTTAAGATCCTTAATAGATCCTGTAACAAAATCTTTGACCCAGACATACATGTCCCTAATTTTGAGTTCACCCTGAGAAGGCAGAGGAGGTGGTGGGCGACATGCTCCGCAGGTGGTAAAGTCGCTGTCATCAGGAAGAGGAATATTGCACTTCCTATAAGAAAGATGCCGGGTTTTTTCCAAAGACCTACGTGGAGCCCCACTGGATTCTCTGGAAGACATCTATGAAAATAAATTTTTTACTAATAAAAAAAAACTATATATATATATATATATATATATATATATATATATGTATATGGTCAAGGCCTTCCAGTGCGTATGGAAACGTAAGCCTACCTAATTTAACAGACAACCAAACATATCACCACTCATCTAAACCTGTATCCAAGGATACAAATATAAACCTACCTCACCTAACTTGCGGCAGAGGTGTGCCCAGGCCGCCGTCGGAGGGTACACCTTTAAGAGGGCATACCCTGAAAAAGACTAAAGGAAAAAATACTGAAATGAGGGAGGGATAATGGGTGGGACAGCGTGACGTTCGACGTTCCCCCTGAACCTGCACGTGGACGTATTTATACCACCCAGGCCCCTCCTATAAATTCAGGTATGTAACCAACCTTCCACTTATGGTCAAGGCCTTCCAGTGCATATGGAAACGTAAGCCTACCTAATTTAACAGACAACCAAACATATCACCACTCACCTAAACCTGTATCCAAAGGATACAAATATAAACCTACCTCACCTAACATGCGGCAGAGGTGTGCCCAGGCCGCCGTTTGAGGGTACACCTTTAAGAGAGCAAAAACAGCAAACATAGGGTAGTAATATGTTATATATCCGTTATGTAAGTTAAGAGCATCAGCTGCCAACCCCGTACTCAGGCCATGGTTCGCAACCTCTCATAGAATTTCCAGCAGTACTCATGACACCCTCACCATTGCATCTACCTCGCCAGCTGCCATTGCTACCCCCTAAACACCACGTACCCGTCCCCACATAACTTGCCAGATAAACTGAAAGACAGGCTCTCTACCTCGCTGTACTTCATGAACCAACTCTCCAAACATCGTATGCTGCTTCTATAAATATTGGCCAAAACCTGGCAAACCGTAGAGGAAAAATAATGGTAAGGAACCCAATCGTTATAGGACATTGAACCTTACCGGAGTACACTACCTACAGAAAAACAGAACATACCTTGAACCATGTCCCGCGTGTGAATATGTCAGCTGCTGATGAGAACGTTGGTGACAAACATGACAGTCATGTCCTGAAAAACATGTGAGAACATATGACTATGCAGTGCATCCCACCTGAAAGCGTGACAGGCATAACAGGTATACAACTGCCTATGTGTAGTGATGTCATTGCTCTGAAAACGTGTCAGCAACAATAAACCAGCCGTATATCCCACCTGATAGCGTGACAGGCATAACAGGTATACAACTGCCTGTGTGTAGTGATGTCATTGCTCTGAAAATGTGTTGGCAACAACAACCAAGGGGTACATCCCACCTGAGAAATGTGTCAGGCATGCCAGGTATTAACCCCTATGTGTCCTGTTGCTATTGCTCTGGAAAACGTGTCAGAGACAATAGCCCATGTAACAAATTCCCCTGCAGATGTGGCAGGCAGGCTAAGAATACCTACAACCTGTAAATGTGACATGGCCAATGGGTTGATAACGAGCATATGTGCATGATGCCTACAACCATTATGTGTAATGAGTTGTGCGCTGTGATTACCCTGTAAAAAATGCAATGATGTTGGGACTAATGAAACTGACGTAGGTACCCAAGATGTGCGTAGCAATAAGCCCCGTGCCCAGCATGTAGTAACGTATACACCTCAACGACGTGAGGGTATGAAATACACTACCATGACACCCACATGGCTACCAGAACGTGTGCTTAATATGTGTAAGCATGACATGCCTCTCTGATAACACTACAGACATGTAATGGAGCCACGTGCAAAATAAGATCGTTTATGGTAGAAAAGTATACTGGTGGTAACGTAACATGGCCTCGACATAAATCAATGTAGAAACAGGACTAAGGAAACATGCCTAATGTAGCCGTACATGTTTGTAGACATTGCTGGGTACCCAAAATGCATGAGGAGATAAGCACCATGGCATGCATGAAGTAATGTATGCACCGAATACTAGAAATTATGTAGGCATGAGAATGAGTATTGTGACCATCACGTGTAGTAGTAAACACCAAGACATGCGTATGACAAAGTATGATTAACTAGAGCTTAACAACAGCGCTAATAGCTGTTCGGACACTAGCATAATGCCATATAATACATGTATCAACCAGCACCAAAGTAGGCACGGCGCCGTGGTCAATGTTATAACAACACGTAAAAATAATGTAATTGGTAACACAGCTTGACCTAACACGTGAGCCTACATCAATACTAGTAACTACTGTGTAATACCACGCTACAGTAACATTCGTGTGGTAACAACACTGTGGTAACGTATACGTGGTATCAACGCTATAGGAACCTGTGCAGTAGCACCACTACAACCGCAACCGTGCTGCTATCGTAAGGAGCGTACAAACAAAACTACATGTATATATGACAATGTTAAGGCTCACTAAAACACCTGCATAAACACAATTACCATAGGCACATATGCTTAGCACAGTATGAAACATGAGCCATAACCATAATAGGCAGACAAACCTATTGTATCGTAATGGAACCAACAAGTGCATCAAACCAAATAGAAACTGATCGTGTTAACTGAATGAGACAAACGCATGTTGTATCGTATGTACACCTAAGCGTGTTATCACATATGGAAACATAAGCGTGTACCACATAAGGGAACAAAACGTGTTGTACCCCATAGCAATAAATGCGCGTTACCATAAGGAAAACACACGTGTCACACCCAATGAAAACATAAGCGTGTTGTGCTGCATGGAAATCCTAAACGTGGTACACTGTCTGGAAACAAAAGCGTGCACTGTAAGGAAACAACCGTATTATGCCGTATGGAAACCTAAGTGCGTCAAATATGTGAAACATAAGCGTTTTATACTGTATAGAAACATAATCACGTTGTCCTGTAAGGAATCTAAGCGTGGTATACTGTATGGAAAATACCACTGTGTGTACTGTCTGAAAAATACGAGTGAGTATACTGTCTGGAAAACCGAGTGTGTAAACTGTCTGGAAAAATACGAGCGTGTAAACTATTTGGAAAAATACGAGCGTGTATACTGTATGCAAATGCAAGCGTGCTTACTGTCTGGAAAATACAAGCGTGTATACTGTCTGGAAAATACGAACGTGCATACTGTCTGGAAAATACGAACGTACATACTGTCTGGAAAATACAAGCGTGTATACTGTATGAAAAAAAAACAGCGTGTATCCTGTATGAAAAAATAGGAGCGTGTATACTGTATGAAAATGCAAGCGTGCATAATGTCTGGAAAATACAAGCGTGTATACTGTATGAAAATACAAGCGTGCATACTGTATGAAAATACAAGCGTGTATCCTGTATGAAAATACAAGCGTGAATCCTGTATGAAAAATACAAATGTGTATACTGTATGTAAAATACAAATGTGTATACTGTACGAAAATACAAGCTTGTATCCTGTATGAAAATACAAGCGTGTATCCTGTATGAAAAATACAAATGTGTATACTGTATGAAAAATACAAATGTGTATACTGTATGAAAATACAAGCGTGCATACTGTATGAAAATACAAGCGTGTATCCTGTATGAAAATGCAAGCGTGTATACTGTATGAAAAATACAAATGTGTATACTGTATGAAAAATACAAGCGTGTATACTGTATGAAAAAATACAAGCGTGTATACTGTATGGAAAATACCGGCGTGTATACTGTATGGAAAATACGAGCTTATACAGTCTGAAAAATACAAATGCGTATACTGTCTGGAAAATCAAAGCGTATATAATGTATGGAAAAATACAAGCGTGTATACTGTAAGGAAAATACAAGCGTGTATACTGTATGGAAAATACAAGCGTGTATACTGTATGGAAATACAAGCGTGCATACTGTGGGGAACATACAAGTGTGTATACTGTAGGGAACATACAAGCGTGCATACCATACAGACAATACAAGCGTGTAAACTGTATGGAAATACTAGCGTGTATACTGTAGGGAAAATACAAGCGTGAATACTGTATGGAAAATACCAGCGTGTGTACTGTATCGAAACATACAAGCGTGTACACTGTCTGGAAAATACAAGCGTGTACACTGTCTGGAAAAATAAAAGTGTGTATACTGCATGAAAAATACAAGCGTGTATATATGTGGATAATAGCTTGTATACTATATAGATAATACCAGCGTGTGTACTGTGTGGACAATACCAAACGTGTAACCTAAGGACAAAACAAGAGTGTATACTGTGTTGACAATATAGGCGTGTATGTTGTACGGACAAAACAAGCGTGTATACTATATGGACAATACAAAAGTATATCTATATGGACAATATAAGCGAGAGTACTGTATGGACAATACCAGCGTGTATACTATATAGACAATTCAAGCGTGTATACTGTATGGACAATACAAGCGTGTATACTATATGGACAATATAAGCATGTATACTGTATGTACAATATGAGCGCGTATGCTGTATGGACAATCTAAGCGTGTATACTGTATGGACAATATAAGCGTGCATACTTTAAGGACAAATCCAGCGTATACACTATATGGACAATACAAGCGTGTATACTGTATGGACAATATAAACGTGTATACTGTATGGACAAACAGGGGTGAATACCGTATAGAAAACCAGCGTGTATCCTGTATGGAAAATACATAATCATGTTATACCATATAACATAAACGCATAACACTGCATGAAAAATAGGCGTGATGTACTGTATAAGACATGAGCGTGATCTACCGAAAAAACAAGCGTGATTGTATGAAACATGAGCGTAATATACTGAATGAAACATAAGCGTGATATACTGTATAAACACAAGTGTTATAAACTGTATAAGCGTAATGTCCTGTATGAAACCTACGTGTCATCCACTGTACGGGAAACCTAAGCACGTACTAATGTGTAAGAAAATGTAAACGTACCATCCTGTATAGGGAATAAATACGTGATGTACTGCACAGGAACATGAGCATAGTATACTAAATGGGAATATGAGCGCATTTTAAAATATGGGAAACATAAGTGTAACACTGTACGAAAACCTGGGCGTGTTATGCTGTATCAAAGCTAGGAATACTGAAAGCGTGAATGAGCATACTGCATTGCTACACATAGGAATGATACTCTGGATGAGAACATGCACATTTCGGAGCATGCAAGCATACTATCCATCCGCAGGACTGCAATTAACAGCATTCCCCGCAATACTTCACTGAGCTTAGAAAGGGGATAAACCAACATGTAACCGTGAAATAACCTTCGCATGTACCACAATAACCCCGAACATCTGTGTGATAGTGGGGGTGCACCTGTATTCATGCGAGCAGCTGATACTGGAAGGGGCGTGGCCTACTGCTGAGCCACGAGACCCCACGAAAGTTCTTAGCGTGTGTATCCAGTGTGTATCCTGTATGGTGTATACAAGTGTATGTCCTGTCTACACGCTGTACACCAGTACCGCGTAACGTATCATACTGTACAGTAACATGAGCACCCCATACTGTACAGGAAACATATGCACATTCCACTGTACAGCAAATACAACCCTCTACTATAAGACCAATCTTGGGATTGCCTGCTGTACCTGTGGACGGGGCTTATTCATTTGATCCGGGTAATAGCGTGCAGTAAACCCAAAAACCACCCATCTGAATGGTAGCTCAGCAGCGCTGAGCCCAGCTGTGACTGAGCTGTGGAAAGCCGGGGGGAGACACCCGAAGCTGCCCGATGCTGGCGCCACTGAACTCAGGTACCACCACCCACAATCCACATCTTTGAAGCACGGTTCGTGCTGCACCACCCGATTGTCAGGGGATTGGAGGGTGGATAGAGAGGGGAGAGAGGCTGCCCGCACGGCGTGCTGGACAACCCAGAATCCTACCCCTAACATGGATGCACTGCTGCTGCCCTGCATCAGTCCCATGAGTTGTGCCGATGCATGCTCACTGCCACCGCCCCTCTTACTGACTCCCCAGACACCTTACCCTTCAGACCATAAGCGGCCTAGCATCCCACCACCTCACCTGACTTCGGTACCGGTTTTAAGAAAGGAAAAAGGTATTGGGGGGGGGGGGCCATGAGGCAGAAAGGCAAAATAATGCACATCAAAGGTACAGCAAGGCAAACCCTGTAGCTGCAGGCTCAAAAGAGACAGAATGAATGAAAAACCTGCCTTTAATAGGAGGTTTAATCCCACCCCCAGAAAGTTAGAGCAAATTTCCCGAAAAGAACATTAAAACAGAGAACTAAAAGTATGGCTAACATACTGCATTAATAAAAGACACAATGGTAAGAAAGAATATATAAAAATATTCATATAAAGAGAAGTTTGAACAGATGCGATCACATGATTGCAAACCCCGCCCCCCAAGCAGGGAACTCAGAGAGAGAGAGAGAGACGCGCACGCACTATACACGGCAGCTTGAAGAAAACACAAGGCTCGAAGAGATCACGCAGCAAACGCCCACACCATGGCGTCCAAACAGGGGAACACCAGGGCTTGCACACTCCAGGAGCGCCGTCAGAGCAAGTCCAACTGCAGGCAAAAAGTAAAGAAATGGAGGGTAACAGGGAAAAAAAGGTAGACCCTCCAGCACCCAGGTCCTGCTTCACAGGACAGAAAAAAGCTCACAGTGCCTCTCTCTGAGGGGTGTTGTATGCCCTGTGGGGCATGTGTTTAAAGTTTACTATGACCCAGCTGAGTCAAAAGGAGTGTCCATTTTTTTGGTCTCCTTTTAGCCTCCACTGGGCTGATATATAAACCATTATACTTTACAGTGGGGATCAAAAGTTTGGGCACCCAAGGTAAAAATGTTTATTAATGTGCATAAAGAAGCCAAGGAAAGATGGAAAAATCTCCAAAAGGCATCACATTACAGATTAGACATTCTTATAATATGTCAACAAAAGTTAGATTTTATTTCCATCATTTACACTTTCAAAATAACAGAAAACAAAAAAATGGCTTCTGCAAAAGTTTGGGCACCCTGCAGAGTTAATATCTTGTACTGCCCCCTTTGGCAAGTATCACAGCTTGTAAACGCTTTTTGTAGCCAGCCAAGAGTCTTTCAATTCTTGTTTGAGGTATCTTTGCCCATTCTTCCTTACAAATGTCTTCCAGTTCTTTGAGATTTCTGGGCTGTCTGTCACGCACTGCTCTTTTAATGTCTATCCATAGATTTTCAATTATGTTGAGGTCAGGAGATTGTGAAGGCCATGGCAAAATCTTAATTTTATGCCTCTTGATGTAATCCCCCGTGGATTTCGAGGTCTGTTTAGGACCATTATCCATTTGTAGAAGCCTTCCTCTATTTAACTTCAGCTTTTTCACAGATGGCATCAAGTTAGCATCCAATAATTGCTGAAATTTTATTGAATCCATTTTTCATTCTACTCGTGAGATGTTCCCTGTGCCACTGGCTGCAATACAACCCCAAAGCATGATTGATCCACCCCCATGCTTAACAGAGGTTATTTTCATTAAATTCTGTTCCCCTTCTTCTCCAAATGTACCTTTGCTCATTCCGGCCAAAAAGTTCAATTTTAACCTTATCGGTCCACAGAACTTGTTTCCAAAATGCATCAGGCTTGTCTATATGTTAATTTGCAAAGTTCAAACGCTGATTTTTGGGGTGAGGATGTAGAAGAGGTTTTCTTCTGATGACTCTTCCATGAAGACCATATTTGTACAAGTATCTCTTTATAGTGGAATAGTGTACCACAACTTCAGTGTCTGCCAGATCTTTCTGGAGGGATTGTGCAGTCAAACATGGGTTTTGAATTGTTTTTCTCACAATCTTGCGAGCTGTTCTGTCTGATATTTTTCTTGGTCTTCCAAGTTAGTGCATGCTGGGAGTTGTAGTTTAGAAACAGCTGGAGGTTTACCCCTGCTCCCCCCATGTGAATGTACAGGGTACAATCACACAGTTGGGTCTACAGTGAGTTTCCTGCTTCAAGTTTGAGCTGTGGCAAATTTTCAACCGCAGCTCAAACTCCTAGCAGGAAACTTACCGTAATCCCCCGCCAGTGCAAATGTCCCCTAAAAACACTACACTAACACATAATAAAGGGTAAAACACTACATTTACACACACGTACACTGTCCCCCCATTCCCTCCCAATAAAAATGAAAAACATCTCGTACGGCAAACGGAGCCTCCAGCTGTTGCAAAACAACAACTCCCACCATTGCCGGACAGCCATTGACTGTCCAGGCATGCTGGGAGTTTAGCAATAGCTAGAGGCACCCTGTTCGGGAATCACTGGCGTAGAATATTTTTCGTATTGGAGGCAATTCTAAGGCCCTATTCACACAGCAGAATTTCCGCTCATCCGCCCCAATTCCACTTCTGATTTTGTGCTGAATTGGTAAAGAGTGTGGACTCCCATAGAAGTGTATTAAGCTTTCTTTTGAGGAGGAATTCCTCAATGAATAGGGCCTAACGCTTGCATTCGGGTCCGCCCCTATGCAAATCCCTAATTTATGCCTCAAATGCGCAATTCGGAGCACTGTTGTATTTCAAGGAAACAGTTTAGGGCCACATATGGGGTATTTCCGTACTCGGAAGCAATTACGTTAGAAATTTGGGGGGCTTTTTCTCCTTTTACCCCGTATGAAAAGGAAAAGTTGGGGTCTACACCAGCCTGTTAGTGTAAATACTAACATGCTGGTGTTGCCCCACACTTCATTTTCACAAGAAGTAAAAGGTAAAAAAAGACCCCTAAAATGTGTAACACAATTCCTTCTGAGTACGGAAATACTCCATAAGTGGATGTAAAAAGCTCTGCGGGGGCACAACATGGCTCAGGAGTGAGAGCGCATTATGTACATTTGAGGCCTAAATTGGTGATTTGCACAGGGGTGGCTGATTTTACAGTGGTTCTGACATAAACACAAGAAAAATAAATACCCACATGTGACCCCATTTTGGAAACTACACCCCTCACGGAACGTAACAAGGGGTATAGTGAGCCTTAACACCCCACAGATATTTGACGAATTTTCATTAAAGTTGGATGGGAAAATGCTAAAATGCTGGTGTTTCCCAAAATTTTTCATTTTCACAAGGGAAAATAGGAAAAAAGTCCTCCAAAATGTGTAACCCCATTTCTTTTGAGTAAGAGCATACCCCATATGTGGATGTAAAGTGCTCTGCGGGCGAACTACAATGCTCAGAAGAGAACGAGTGCCATTGTGCTTTTGGAGAGAAAATTTGTCCGGAATTGAAGACCACATGTGTTTACAAAGCCCCCATGGTGCCAGAACAATGGACCCCCCCCACATGTTACCCCATTTTAGAAACTACACCCCTCACCTACTAATAATAAGGGGTACAGTGAGCATTTACGCCCCACAGGTGTCTGACAGATTTTTGGAACAGTGGCCCATGAAAATGAAAAATGTTATTTTTTATATGCACAACCTTCCAAAGATCTGTCAATCATCAGTGGGGTGTAAATGCTCACTACACCCCTTATAAAATTCTGTGAGGGGTGTAGTTTCCAAAATGGGGTCACATGTGGGGGGGGGGGGGGGTCCACTGTTCTGGCACCATGGGGCTTTGTAAATGCACAGTGCCCCCGACTTCCATTTCAAACAAATTCTCTCTCCAAAAGCTCCAAATTCTCTTCTGAGCATTGTAGTGCACCTACAGAGCACTTTACCTCCACATAGGGGGTATTTCCATACTCAGAAGAAATGGTGGTGCAAATTTTGGGGGGTATTTTCTCCTATTATCCCTTGTAAAAATGTTACATTTGGGGAAAAAACTGCATTTTAGTGAAAAAAATTCATAAAAACACCTGTACCCCTTGATATGTTCCTTGAGGGGTGAAGTTTCAAAAATAGTATGCCATGTGTTTTTTTTTTTGCTGTTCTGGCACCATAGGGGCTTCTTAATAGGGCACTGTCACCAACTTTATTTTTTGATATGTTGTAGTACTTATGTACTACAACATATCTCTAATATACTTTTATTTTATTTTTTTTTTCATTAAAAAGGTTTCATTTACATTTAAAAACTGGCCACTGAAAAAGGACTGATTTTGGAGTGGCAATCAGTCCTTTTCCAGTTAGGCTGCACTCGCTCCCTGCCTGTCAATCAGACAGGCGGGAGCGAGCGCATTGGCTCCCAGGCCACTGTCTGGGAGGCCACTCCTCCCGCACATCGCTGCCGCTGCCTCGTTGCCGCCGCTGTCCCTGCATGCCCGCTGCCGGACTCTGCAGTAACTGCAAGTGTAATGAGGGAACGAGGTATGCGGGGCGAGGGGGAGGGAGGGAATGGGCTAGTGCCATAGCGCTGGGGGCAGGGGGGGTGGGGGGTGGGAGAACAGGCTAGCAAAAAAAAAAATAGGATGGTGGGAGCTACCCTTTAAATGCATCATGCTCCCCCAAAAACCATTAGGGCCAAATTTGCTTTCCAAAAACCAAATGTGACTCCTTCTCTTCTGAGCATTGTAGTGCGCCAGCAGAGCATTAGACATCCACACATGGGGTATTTCCATACTCAGAAGAAGTGGGGTTACAAATTTTGGGGGTTATTTTCCCCAGTTTCCCCTTGTAAAAATGTAATATTTCAGGAAAAAACTGCATTTTAGTGAATTTTTTTATTTTTATTTAGATATCCAACTTTAACGAAAAGTCGTCAAACACCTGTGAGGTGTCAAGGTTCACTGTACCCTTGTTATGTTCCATGAGGGGTGTTTTTTTTCTTTTGCTATTCTGGCACCATAGGGGCTTCCTAAATGCGACATGCCCCCCATAAACCATTTCAGCAAAATTGACTCTCCAAAATCCCATTGTCGCTTTTTCCCTTCTGAGCCCTCTAGAGCACCCACAGAACACTTTACATCCACATATAAGGTATTTCCTTACTTGAGAGAAATTGGGTTACACATTTTGGAGGGATATCTCTCCTTTCACCCCTTGTAATAATAAAAAAAAAGGCTCTACAAGAACATGTGAGTGTAAGAAATGAAGATTTTGAATGTTCTCCTTTACTTTTCTGCTATTCCTGTGAAACACCTAAATGGTTAACACACTTTCTGAATGTCATTTTGAAAACATTGAGGGGTGCAGTTTCTATAAAGGGGTCATTTATGGGGTATTTCTCACAAAAAGGCCCCTCAAATCCACTTCAAACTGAACTGGCCCCTGAAAAATTCTGATTTTGAAATTTAAAGTTAGAAAAATGCAAAATTTTCAAAATTTTCATGAAATTTTGCGATTTTTCACCAAGAAAGGATGCAAGTAATGACAAAAATTTACCACTATGTTAAAGTAGAATATGTCACGAAAAAACAGTCTTGGAATCAGAATAAAAGGTAAAAGCATCTCAGAGTCCTTAAAGGGGTTATCTACCATAATGTGATTTTAAGTCAATGAATCACAATAACTACATAAAAGGGTACAAGAGAGACAATACCTGTCTTCTGTATGAAGTAGTACATATACCAAAGCTAGAAATCGTACTATCACAATTATAGATCATACTAAAACAAATAATAGTCAATGCACTCCAATAAGGTTTGTCACTGTATACAGTTGACAATTGAATCTAGTTAAAAATATTCTATGGAACACTCCCCTCCTGATACCAGACCTGAACTTGCAGTACTACTAGAAAACATAAGTTGTGTCTAAAAAAGCCCCTACCCTAGGGAACTATTTTATCTCCCAGTTTTTATTCATTGCAACCACCTAAAACTCCAGTAAGACTTGATAGCAAAGGCAATTATAAAAGCGGCCATAGATGTGCAACATAATTATTCATGAATGTCAATGCCAAGTTTAAGTCTAGTACTATTAGTAAAGAATATGACATAACTAACTATATCAATTGTAATACCAAAAAATTAGTGTATCTGGCTATATGTCCAAAACGGTGGACACATACATAACTCCTTAAAATTGAGAATTTGGCGCCATCTAGTTGACATACAGAATAATGCTGTGAATTTATTTACACCTAGCTGTCACTTCAGGGAAATACATCAGGGAGATGCTAGAGGCCTTAGTTTGACCGGTATTAAAAGAGTGTATCCCACAGTGATCCTTGCTAGCAATCAATTTTTAGTCCTGAACATGTGGCAGATATTTAAATAAAATATGGTATGTAAATGTTTTCTGGGCATATAGCGGTATTATAGTTACTTTGCCCCATAATGTTACTTATACGGTCTTATCTAAGGATTTAAACTTTTAATTTCTATAGTCACAATTAATAGATACCTCTCAGAATATTCATGTAATTAGTGCATTATGGCACATATAGTGCTTTTGTGTATCATCTAACTAAAATAACGCTTTAGTCATTAAGGGGGAGATTTATCAAAATCTGTCAGATCGCTTCTTTCACTTTTGAAAAGGTCTCTGAAAAATGAAAGAAGAGATCTGATTAGTTGCTATGGGCAACTCAGCAACTTTTCCTCTATAGAGGTTTGGAGAAATCTCCCCCAAAGTGTTTTTATACTGATTAACGGTATACACACATGGTCAATGATTAAGGTCATCTATAACTGAAACACGTCAGATCCATGTCTATCTGGGCTGTTTGGACTTCTTTTTTACCCCTTGGAAACGGAGGTTTTTTTTCCCCCTTTTTTTTGCAGTGTTATAGCTTCCATTGGGTCAATGATCTTTTACATTGATCAATGGTTTCTCATAGGAAACCATTGATCATTGATTCAGGCCCTTAACTGCTCATGCCTGGATCTCAGGCACTGAGCAGTCATTCAGCGATCAGACACCAGGAGGAAGGTAGGGGGACCCTCCTCGTGTCCTACAGCTGTTCGGGACACTGCAATTTTTGCCGTGGCGATCCTGAACAGCCCCCTGAGCTAACTGGCAGCAGTTTAGTTTCACTTTAGACGCGGCGATCAACTTTGAACGCCATGTCTAAAGGGTTAACAGCACGCGGCACTGCGATCAGTGCCACATGCTATTATCCACGGGTCCCGGCCGTTGTTAGAGGCCGGGCCCGGTCCTTATAGAAAGGGAATGGGTGAAGGGCGTACAGGAATGCCCTTTGTCCCCAACAGGTTAAATTAAAGCAATAAAGTAACAACATTTATGGAATATATCCTAGTGGAATCCCTGCTTATGCTCTTTATCTATTAAGGACCCAACTCCCGGTCATCCGTGCAGGATAGAGTTTATCAAGAGATGAGAGCTGGTTTTGTACTTTTGTACATACGTGTAATGTCAGACACCACTAGCCAACATCCATGTACCAGTCAGTCCAGAGGGTGCTGCCATCCACCACCACCAGGGATCTGCCCTGTACAAGTCAGCTGAGTAGTTCCTCTGGCACCACCAGGCTTGCACACTGTAATAGTCAGCCACCATCAGGTGTCCACCCCGTTTTTACTGTGCAACATCCATGTACTAGTCAGTCCAGAGGGTGCTGCCATCCACCTCCATCAGGAATCTGCCCCATATGAGTCAGCTTGGGGGTCCCTCTGTCACCTGTCTGTACTCTCTGTATGAGTCAGGACCATCAATGTCCTCATCTGTATCCTCAACTTCCAAATCACACCACTCAATCGTGTCCTCACAGTCATCCTCCAGAATCTCACTACTTCCCTCTGACTACAAGTCCGCATGAGTGCTCTCCACAATCGTATTGCCTATGGTGCCATAACACGTGGACTCAGCCAGAGGTTGCTGCAAAACAGGCTTACAACACTTTTAGAAGTTAAATAAGGTTGTATACTAGATGGAACAATGCCCCCCCCAGAAGAACTTTGCCAGGCATAGCTCCCTGAGAGGCATAACATACCTGTGCGCCCAAGTGGCATCCACGATTACCACTTGGGAGCGGACACTTGACACAGGAGGTGATGAAGTGTGTATTATCCCCACAGTAAAAACACAGGCCGTTTAGTTGGCAAAATGTTCTGCGCTCCTCTGGGGAACGAATAGACCCTATCTGCATGGATTCCACCTCAGGCACAAGCTGTTTATTACAGTCAGGAAAATAATTAAGCACAAGAGGAGCATTAGCGGAAGATGAACACTCCCATTTGCGCTCATGTAGCTGTCTATCTAATCAGACAGCTAACATCATGGCTTGGTCAAGGGTGTCAGGAGAAGGGTGTCACCAGCATGTCTTTTAAGGTGTCGGATAATCCCAGTCTAAACTGACAAACCAAAGCTGGGGTGTTCCCCCGAGAAGACACACACAACTTTCTAAAGTCTGCACAAAACTTCTCAATGGGTCTATGACCCTGCTTTAAAGTACACAGTTGAGATTCAGCATATGCAGCACGGTCTGGTTCAGCATAAAAGAGCCCAAATCTCGCAAATAGTGAATCCACAGAATTCCACTCAGGGACATCGGGACCAAGGGAAAATACCCATTCCTGGGAACCCCATTGTAGAAGAGACATAATAATTCCCACTCTCTGGGCCTCAGAGCCAGAAGAGTACGGTCTCAGACGAAAGTATAACTTAAAACTTTCACAGAGGGTTACCCAAAAAATTATCCGGGAGACTAACTTGCGGCTCCACAGGAGCTGGGACAGAACCAGATGACACCTGGGTACGGCAGACTCCAGGATTCTAACTAACAAACTCTGGATTAACTGCTCCTGATCTTGCAGTCTCTGAGTCAAGGTCCGAACTGATGCTGACTGAGACAGAGAAGACTCACACTGCTGAAGTCTTTCAGCGAAATCCTGAACCTGCTGAGTCAAGCCCTGCATTTGCTCTACCAAAGCAAACATAGCCTACATAGCAGGAGCAAGGCAAATTAAGGTATGTTTGAATATATCCACAAGAGATAGGAAGTCAAGGGCACTCACCAGGCTTTAGATGATTTACTTCATAATGTCTTTATTCATAACTGAAGAAACAGCAAAACAGGTGCACAGTCCAAGGACCGGACGGGACAGACAGACAGCAGGGCTAATTCCTCAGGCAACGGAGACATTCCACGCCGGAGCGCTTCAATTGGCCTAACGTCATGACATTATTACACACGTATATAAAGTCACAGGTAAGGTGTAACCAACAGTAAACAAAAACAGTGCACAGGTGTATAATTAAAAACATGTCTAAAAACAATGCGGTTACAAAAAGACTATACAAAAGGTTATAATAACACATTCAATTCTGTACGATTGTTGAGTCCAAGAGGACCCATAGCTTCCAACCTTAAAATCCACCTCGCTTCTTTTTTGAGGAGTATTGTATCTTGGTTTCCATCACTTCGAGAGTAGTCGACTCTGAAAACAGTTCGGATCACTGTCATGCGCTTCAGCCATATGCTGTATGAAGTGTTTAGCTCCAATTCATGTTCTGAGGGAGCGGACATGCTCCCGTATGCGATGGAAAAGCGGCCTTATAGTTTTTCCTATATAGAAGCAGATTGCAGTTGCAAGTTAGTGCATATACTGTGTACGAGGTACGGCAGGCAATAAATTGATTAATTCTAATGTGATGACCTGCTAACATAATTTCTTTACGTTTGGAATTTAACCTGCAAAAAGAAGAGGAACCGCAACAATTTTCCTCCACTTTGAACTCAGACAGCCTGTTCCTTCTTTTATTTTTATTTTGTTGTTTGCTGTTTGGGCATGCTGGGATTTGCAGTTTTGCAACACCTGGAGGGCTACAGTATGGAGATCACTGTGCAGTGATCTCTAAACTGTGGCCCTCTAGATCTTGCATAACTACATTTCCCAGCATGCCCTTTGGCGATCAGTACATGCTGGGAGTTTTAGTTTTGCAACAGTTGGAGGTACACTGGTTGGAAAATACTGAGCTAGGTAACAGAACCTAACTGAAGGTTTTCCAACCAGTGTGCCTCCAGCTGTTGCAAAAGTACAACTCCCAGCATGCACGGTCTGTCAGTACATGCTGGGAGTTGTAGTTTTGCAACAGCTGGAGGTTCCCCCCCCCCCCCATGTGAATGTACAGGGTACATTCACACTGATGGGTTTACAGTGAGTTTCCTGCTTCAAGTATGAGCTGCGGCAAATTTTTCGCCGCAGTGCAAGCTCCTAGCGGGAAACTCACTGTAAACCTCCGCCTGTGTGTATGTTACTTTCTTGTAATTTCCTTTTAAAAGTATGTAACTGTTAGGTCCGTAAGAAACATCGGCCTCAAATGCGAAGAGTTCTCCCTCATGAGCTCTGTCGTATTTCCAGGCGACAATTTGGAGTCACATGTTAGTTGTTCCCAGAAAGATGAAGCAGAGCATAGGTTGAAAATTGCAATTTTCAAAAGCTACCCTTCATCAATTCCTGGAAAATAAATTTAAGAAACACCCGTGCATTGTCCTCTTTACCCCTATCCCCTTTCCTCAGGGGTTACTCAAGAGGAATGGTGTCACATGTGGGTGTTTCTTTTTGTATTTTCCTCTCAATGTATGTAACCATCAGCTACTGATATGCCATAGGCCTCAAATGCCAACACACCTCTATGACCTCTATATACGTTACCCCATATGTGAATCTATTTCCATAGTCAGGAGAAAAAGCCCTCCAAAATTTGTATCCCAGTTTCTCCCATTACCCCTTGTGAAAATGTAAAAAATTGGGTAACCCCAACATTTTAGTGTAAAAAAAATAATAAATTTTCAATTAACGGCCCGCTGTTCAAAAAACCTGTTAGGTGTAAGTACTCACAGTACCCTTTGTTACCTTCCTTGAGGGGTGTAGTTTCAAAATTGTGGTTAATTGCCTGGGTTTGTCTTTTTTAGATTTTATGTCAGAACGTAAACCATTACAGTGCACATCACCACTTTAGGCCTCAAATCACATAGGTGCTGTCTCACTCCTAAGCCCCGTTTCGTACCCGCATAGTGCTTTACCGCCATATACGGGGTATTTCCTTATTCTGGAGAAATTGGGCTCCAAATTTTGTGGAGCTTTTTTTCTCTTACTACTTGTGAAACTAAAAAAAAATGTGGTTAATACCAGCAATTCAGTGTTAAAATCAATTTTTTTTAACTTTCACGGCCCACTGTTCAAAAACATGTAAGGTGTACTCACTATAACCCTTGTTAAGTTCCTTGAGGGGTGTAGTTTCTAGAATGGTGCCACATGTGTGGAGTTTCTGCTGTTCTTACACAATGGGGGCTTTGTAAACGCACATGACCCCGACTTCAATTTCAACAAACTTTTCACTCCAAAAGCCCAACGGCGCTCCTTCTAGTCTCAGCATTGCAGTGCGCCAGCAGAGCACTTTACATCCACATATGGGATATTTTCTTTCTCAGGCGAAATTGCACTAAAAATTTTGGGGGCCTTTTCCCCTATTACCCCATGTGAAAATGGAACATTCGGGGTAACACTATCAATATAGTGCTATGGCCCACTGTTCAAAAAAACTTGTGAGGTGTAAGTACTCACTGTAAACCTTGTTGCGTTTCTGTAGTGCGCCAGCAGAGCACTAAACGTCCACATATGGGGCTTTTTCTTAATAGGGAGAAAGTGGGCTTCACATTTTGGGGTCCATTTTCTCCTCTTAAACCATGTGAAAATGAAAAATTTGGAGAAACACCATTATTTTAGTGTTAAAAATAAAATGTTTCACTATTATGGCCTACTGTTCAAAAAACCTGTGAGGTGTAAGTACTCACTGTAACCCTTGTTACGTTCCTAGAGGGGTGTAGTTTCCAAAATGGTGTTCCATGTGGGAGGAGTCTGCTGTTCTGGCAACATAGGATGCCCCCCGACTTAAATTTCAGCAAAATTCTCTCTCCAAAAGTCCAATGGTGCTCCTTCTGTTCTGAGGCCTGTAGTGTGCCAGCAGAGCACTTAACGTCCACATATGAAGCGTTTTCTTAATCAGGAGAAATTGGGCTTCAAATTTTGGGGTCCATTTTCTCCTATTACACCATGTGAAAATTATAAATTTGGAGTAACACCATCATTTTGGTGTTAAAAATCAAATTTTTCATTTTCTCGTCCAAGTTCAACGCAAACCCGTCAAACACCTGAGGTGAGGTGTTACGGCTCACTATACTCCTTGTTACGTTCCTTCAGGGGTGTAGTTTCCCAAATAGTGTGCTATGTGTTTTTTTATTTTATTTTTTGCTGTTCTGGCACCCTGGGGACTTGCTAAATGCAACATGTCCCCCAAAAACCATTTCAGCAAAATTCTCTTTCAAAAAGCCAAATATTGCTCCTTTTCTTCTGAGCATTGTAGTGTGCCAGCAGAGCACTTAACGTCCAGATATGGGGTATTCCCATTCTCAGAAGAAATGGAGTTTTAAGTTTTGGGGGGAATTTTCTCCTATTACCCCTTGTGAAAAGGAAACATTTGGAATAACACCATCATTTTGTTGTTAAAAATCAAATTTTTTATTTTCTTGTTCAGTGGCACCCTGGGGACTTGCTAAATGCAACATGCCCCCCCAAAACCTTTTCAGCAAAATTCTCTTTCAAAAAGCCAAATTTTGCTCTTTCTCTTCTGAGCATTATAGAGCACTTAATGTCCACATATGGGGTGTTTCCATACTCAGAAGAAATGGGGTTTTAAATTTTGGGGGGATTTTCTCCTTTTACTCCTTGTGAAGAAGAAAAATTTGGGGTAACACCATCATTTTAGTGTTAAAAATTGAATTTTCCATTTTCATGTCCAACTTCAACGCAAAGCCGTCAAACACCTGTGAGGTGTTAAGGCTCACTATACCCCTTGTTTTTTTTTTGTTTTTTTTGTTTCTGTTCTGGCACCCTGGGGACTTGCTAAATGCAACATGTCCCCCAAAAACCATTTCAGCAAAATTCTCTTTCAAAAAGCCAAATATTGCTCCTTCACTTCTGAGCATTGTAGTGTGCCAGCAGAGCACTTAACGTCCACATATGGGGTATTTCCATACTCAAAGAAAAATTTGGGGTAACACCATAATTTTAGTGTTAAAAAGTACATTTTCCATTTTCAGGTCCAACTTCAAAGCAAAGTCATCAAACACCTATGAGGTGTTAAGGCTCACTATACCCTTGTTATGTTCCTTGAGGGGTGTAGTTTTCCAAATATTGTGTCCAAATTTGTTGCTGTTCTGGCACCATGGGGGCTTCCTAAATGCAACATGGCCCCCCAAAACAGCAAAATTCGGTCTCCAAAATCCCACAGTTGCTCTTTCTCTCTTGAGCCATGTTGTGAGCCCGCAGAGCACTTTATGTCAACATATGAGGTATTTCCATTTGTGAGAGAAATTGGGCTACAAATTTTGGGGAGCTTTTTCTCCTTATACCACTTTTAAAAATGAAAAAAAGGGGCTAGAAGAACATGTTAGTGTAAAAAATACAAATTTAGATTTTCTCCTCCACTTTGCTGCTATTCTTGTGAAACACCTAAAGGGTTAACTAACTTTCTGAATGTCATTTTGAATACTTTGAGGGGTGCAGTTTCTATAATGGGGTAATTTATGGGGTATTTCTCACAAAAAGGCCCCTCAAACCACTTCAAACTTAACTGGTTCCTGAAAAATTCAGAAATGTGAAAATTACTGTTGTCTTAGATTTTTTTACAAGGTTGCAAGGTTGATTTTGACATTTTCATGAACATTTTGAAAATTGTTGCTATACTTTGAAGTCCTCTAATGTCTTTATTTGGAATGTCAATTTTCCTGAAAAGCAGATAATTTTAAATTTAGAAAAATACAAAATTTTCATGAAATATGATTTTTCACCAAGAAAGGATGCAAGTAATGACGAAAACAATCTCGAAATCAGAATAAAAGATAAAAGCATCCCACAGTTATTAAAGGGGTTATCCACCATAAGGTGATTTTAGTATGTACCTGGCATACCTGGTATGTAATGGACATGTTTGTGAAGGATCTGTGCTTGTCTTGGGGCTAAATGGCTATGTTGTGAGATTACCATAATACTGTGGCTAGCTTTTTGTAAACGAGTATTTCCTGTTTCAGTTTTCTTTTTTTTTTTTTTTTACTACAAATCCCATAAATCCATTTTCCTCTCTCCCACACATCAGCCACCTCACCCATTGAAACATAAATGAGCTGCATCCATTCAAAAGACCTGTGGTTTTCAATCAGGACGCCTACAGCTGTTGCATTAGTTGCAGATTGGTCTCTCCCCCACCAAACGATCGCTCCACCCATTGAAGCAGACAGGCTCCCTGTCATCAGCTGACTAGTGAGTCAGGTCTCGGCCATATTGCAACCTTGGAAAAATCTGAGACAACAGTCATTTTGTATGCTGTTAAAAATAAATATTAGTGTGAAAATCACAGAAGAATTGTGAGAAAACCATCACACACAGGTACACACACTATATTCTGAACTACACTAACTTTACAGCCCCTGTAGCATAGTAAAATAAATAAAAATTCCTGGAATACCCCTTTAAGGCATAAAGTGACAGTGGTCAGAATTGCAAAAAAAGGGCTGAGTCCTTAAATGGGCTCTGCCAGATAAAAAAAAAAACTTTTGATATGTTGTAAAGCATGCAAAACCAATAGGTTTTGCAATTGCTTTCATTAAAAAAAAGTAAGTATTTCGGAGGCGTGGCTTGCCGCTAGAGGATATGGCCGAATAGCAAGACAGCTCTGTAGCTACTATATTGACCTGCCAGCAACTTTCCAAGCTCATAAAAAAGCCCTTGGGGCAACTATGGCAACCTCAGGAAGGAATAGAGTGAACAAGCTGGGCGAAAACAAGTCTCTGAAGCAGTTTTTCTCAGCTGAGAAGCCCGGAGCCCGGGAGGCTAATGATGGCACAGGACCCTCTGCTTGAACGCTTGCAAGCTCCAAGATCCCAGCTGCCGCTGCTGCAGAGAAAGCACAACTCTCCTGCAGTCAAAGTAGGTGATAAAATGCAATGCACAAGGGCCCTGAAAGACTGTGTCCTGCCTTCTACCTGGGGCTCCCATGTTCCGGCAGAGGACTCCAATATGCCGGGAGGAGAGGGAGCAAATGATACTTGCCTTGAGTGAAACTTCTCTGGCCCTGGGGGGAGATGACAGTGCTTCTCAGCAATTCACATCTTCTCCGCAAGTTAGCCCTGCTAAACAGAAACCGCATCTAGATTCGGACATTGCGGACGATTGGGCTATGGGATTTGAGACTGGAACTGCAGGTCAAAGGGAGGAGGGAGACCTGTTTGCATCATACCAGGCCTCAGATAAAACGGTTTCTGAGACGGCATTGAAAGAAATGCTTCAGCTCCTCCGCTCCTCTTTGCGTAAAGATTTGTAATCCTTACTGGCACCAGTCCAGTCAAAACCTCAGTTAAACACTTGGAACATATAGTGACGCATGTTGAAACTAAAATGAAATTGTTTGCAGTGGCACATAACGGGTTAGTGGATGCTCAGAATGCTTTAGACGACAAAGTACAAGGAATGGAGAAGAAATTGGTGGATGCAGAGGACCGGAATAGGCGCAATAACATAAAATTCTGGGGGATACCGGACACTGTGCCGAACTCTCAACTTGCCAAGTATGTGACAGAGTAAACATGCCACTTTCTACCAGACCTTGCAGTCTTTGAATACAGTATAGACAGAGCGCACAGAGTGGTGAAACACAAGTCCCTACCTGAAGATTTCCCAAGAGATGCCCTAGCCGTTACATGTTTTATAAGCCCAAGGACTTGCTGCTGCATTACTCCAGGAAACGCAGGACCATACTGGCACCCTACAATGACATCCAACTTTTTGTGGACTTATCTGCTGCGACTTTGCAGGCTAGAAGAACCCTTCATCCGCTGACAGCTGAGCTTCGACGCTTGGAAATACCTTACCGCTGGGGATTCCCATGAAGATTTTGGTTCTACGCCAGAACAAGTTGCACACTTTTACATCTATAGAGGCCAGCTTCAAGACTTTGCTCCATTTGGGATTTCCTGTTCCTTAACCCCGCAGTTCACCGAGCCATTCCTCGCCCACAGGTTCTCCAGCACCAACCTGACTGGCTGTTTTCGGAGATGTACCTGTCCGGTTTGTTTTGTTGTGTAATATGCAGATTGAGTGTTGATGCTGAAGGTATCTTTACTGTACTATCCTTCCACGCACCCTCACTAGGTGTTAAAGGGGTTATCCAGGAAAAAACTTTTTTTTAATATATCAACTGGCTCCAGAAAGTAAAACAGATTTGTAAGTTACTTCTATTAAAAAATCTTAATTCTTTCAGTACTTATGAGCTTCTGAAGTTAAGGTTGTTCTTTTCTGTCTAAGTGCTCTCTGATGACACGTGTCTCGGGAACCGCCCAGTTTAGAAGAGGTTTGCAATGGGGATTTGCTTCTAAACTGGGCGGTTCCCGAGACACGTGTCATCAGAGAGGACTTAGACAGAAAAGAACAACCTTAACTTCAGAAGCTCATAAGTACTGAAAGGATTAAGATTTTTTAATAGAAGTAATTTACAAATCTGTTTAACTTTCTGGAGCCAGTTGATATATATATATATATATATATATATATATATATATATATATATATAAGTTTTTTCCTGGATAACCCCTTTAACTTGATGTGTACACCTCACTGTTTAGTTTTCTTATTACTTTTCATTTTCTAACTCCTACTACCCAAACTTGCTCTATTGCTTAGAAAACCACACTGAGCCTTGTTCTTCCACAGTAGACACCTCTCTACCTTCTCTTTTTTTCATTTCTTTATTAAGTCAGTAAGCTGTAATGGGATTGAAAATCTTTTCCTTTAATGTAAATGGGCTTAATAGTCCGCAGAAACTGAGTTTCCTCTGGCGTGCAGCGATGGGTAGTAAAGCTGACATAGTTTGTATACAGGAGACACACCTCTCCTCGAAAAATCCTTCTACCTTGCGTCACAGGAGATTTCCCTTTGTTGTAACTTCCTCTTTTTTGAAGAAAAAAATTTGAGTTTTGATCGCTTTTAGTGACAAGATTGCATTACAAATGACCAATTAAATAATTGAGCCGCAGAGTAGATATATTATTGTGGTGGGGCTTATTGATAATGTTGAGAATACCATTGTGAACGTCTATACCCCCAATACACACCAAGGACGTTTCCTGAGGAAACTTATGAAGAAGGTTGCAACTGTCCATAAGGAAGCCTTGATAGTCTGTGGTGACTTTAATACAGTAGTGTCTCCTTATTTAGACCTTAGGTCCACCACGGCCAGTCGCTCCTTTTATTTAGACAGCATGCTTTCTGATTTTGATTTATTTGATATTTGGAGACTTCAACACACCTTGGAGCGATACTATACCCATTGCTCTGCGAGATTCCACACATACTCGAGAATAGATCTCATTCTGGTAGACCGATTTCTCATAGAGAGGGTTGCGACATCAGAAATAGGGCAGAGGACCTGGTTCGACCATGCCCCTGTGTATATCACGATTCAAGATGCCGTTCCGAAACGCAGTGATTTTGTATGGTGGGCAATCTCATTGCACACTCTTCACACTCTGAATTCTTAGAGGGTGTGTTATCAGAATACTTCTACTTCACTCTTAATGTTACCACTGATGTTAGCTCCACTTCTACTTGGCTGGCTCATAAGGCAGTGATTCGGGGCCCATTCATTCAACTGGGAGCTACCCTGAAGAAACGCAGAGCTATAGCATTTACTGAGTCTCTGAATAAGATTGCTGCTAGAGATAAGTAAATTGAAGCAGACGAACCCGAATTCGTTACGAATTTCAGGATTTATTCGATTCGCAACGAATGTGAATATTGCCGCGATTCTATCGCGCTAATTGCTTCATTATACTCCATTTTACAACGTTCCAGGCTCCAGGACACCTAAAATGGCAGATCCACATGTCCTTACATGGGGCAGGGAATGCTGGGAAGGCGGGAATGCGAGGCGGGAAGTGAGTTAGGCCTGATGACCCTGAATCACATGCGGGATGCAGCCTATAAGCATTCATTGACCCCTGTGATGTCACAGCCCTATATAATCGGCAGCCATTTTGCGGCTGCTCATTTCATGGCACATACACTGCAGAGATATGACATACTGCGTGTCTGTGTGTCTTAAACAGAGATGCTGAATTGATTATACCGCAGCGTTCCACTGCCAACTGCTAGTTACATCAGTGTTGTGGACAGAGAGCAGTGCTTTGCTTGTTGTCACTGAGAAGGATTTTGACGCCAGTCATTAAGCTCCCAGTCCCTTCATTCAGCATTTTATCAGAGAGGGGCAGATAGCTTTTCGTTGCCTCATATATATCAACAAGCTGCCTGAACTTCATGAACCTTATCACAGGACGCAGGAATAATTTTTCAGCGCAATTCTGTGCATTTTTTCCACAAGAAATCATCTGCTGCTTATACTAGTCTGTAGACGGTATGAAAACCAGTTCACGTCATTCTTAACACTCTGTGACAGAGTGCAATTTAGGGTTTAATCCCCCCCTTTTTTTTTGTGGTGTTGCACTATTGTGAACTGTAGTTTATTTGTCTGCCCTCATACGTGCATACCACATACCTACATCAAAGCAGTCTACTATTTTGTATCTGCAAATTTGTAAAAAGTCTAGATACTGGGAAAGTCTAGGCAAAAGTAATCACCGGCTGGTGTTTTACGAAAATATGTTTTCAAAGTGTACTGTAGCGCATTTTTCTGCCCTCAAACGTGCATACCACATACTTACATCTAAGTAGTGCAGTTTTTTCTACCTGTTAATATGAAACAAGCCTACATACAGTGAAAGGCCAGGGAAAACTAATCACTGTGTCACGATTCGGCAGGCTGGATGTGGATCCTCTGTGTCAGCGAGGGATTGGCGTGGACCGTGTCGGTGGACCGGTTCTAAGTTGCTACTGGTATTCACCAGAGCCCGCCGCAAAGCGGGATGGTCTTGCTGCGGCGGTAGCAACCAGGTTGTATCCACTGGCAACGGCTCAACCTCGCTGACTGCTGAGAAGGCATGGGACAGAAGGACTAGGCAGAGGCAAGGTCAGACGAAGCAGAAGGTCGGGGCAGGCGGCAAGGTTCGTAGTCAAATAGGAATAGCAGAAGATCTGGAACACAGGCTTTGGACAACACTAAACGCTTTCACTGGCACAAGGCAACAAGATCCGGCAGGGAAGTGCAGGGGAAGTGAGGTAATATAGCCAGGGAGCAGGTGGAAGCTAATTAGGCTGATTGGGCCAGGCACCAATCATTGGTGCACTGGCCTTTAAATCTTAGAGAGCTGGCGCGAGCGCGCCCTAAGGAGCGGAGCCGCGCGCGCCAGGACATGACAGCCGGGGGCCGGGACAGGTGAGTGACTTGGGATGCGATTCGCGAGCGGGCGCGTCCCGCTATGCGAATCGCATCCCCGCCGGCAGTGTCAGTGCAGCGCTCCCGGTCAGCGGGTCTGACCGGGGCGCTGCAGAGAGAGGAACGCCGCGAGCGTAACACACTGGCAGTTGTTTCATGAAAATATGTGTTCCAAGTGTACTGTAGCGCATATTTTTGCCCTCATACGTGCATACCACATACCTACATCTAAGTAGTCTACCATATTGTACATGTTAATCTGTCAAGGGCCTACATACTGTGAAAGTTCAAGCACTAGTACTCACCGGCTGGTGTTTTACAAAAATAGAGTTTTTAATGTGTATTGTACTTTATTTTTCTGGCCTCATCAGTGCATACCGCATACGTACATCTAAGTAGTGTACCGTTTTGTACCTGTTAATCTGTCAAGTGCCAACATACTGTGAATGTTCAAGCAATAGTACTCACCGGCTGGTGGTTTACAAAACTTACAGAGTTTTTAGGCGCATTGTAGCACATTTTTCTGCCCTCCTAAGTGCATACCACATACGTACATCTAAGTAGTGTACTATTTTGTACCTGTTAATCTGTCAAGGGCCTACATACTGTGAAAGGACAGCCAAAAGTAATCACCTGCTGTTCTAGACAAATACTGTTTTAAGAGTAGAGGAATGTATTGTACTACCCTCATATACACACTAAGAATGTCAGGCAGAGAAGTGCCAGGATGTGCACAGAGTAGTGGCAGAGGCCTAAATACTTCAAGCAGAGGTAGCAGCAGACTAGGGGCGAATGGCAGCAGGAGTCGCAGCGGTTGTGTCTCGACCAGTAACCCATCTGCCGTCGTCAATTGGTTAGCACGCTCATCCACTTAATCACAAGTGACATCTGACACCCCCAGTCAACAGTCGGTGGGTTCCTCAGACACAACCCTCAGTTGGTATGGCCCAGGAGCAGTCCCTGTCCTCTCATTGCCTCTGTCCTATGCTGTTCCCTCTCCTACAGAAGTATCTTATGCTGTGGGTTCAGCTCCACTGTTACGCCGAGCGCTCCGGGTCCCCGCTCCTCCCCGGAGCGCTCGCTTCTCTCTCGCTGCCGCAGCGCCCCGGGCAGCTCCACTGACCTGGTGCGCTGCGATACCGTCTCCAGCCGGGATGCGATTCGCGATGCGGGTAGCGCCCGCTCGCGATGCGCATCCCGGCTCCCGTACCTGACTCGCTCTCCGTCTGTCCTGTCCCGGCGCGCGCGGCCCCGCTCCCTAGGGCGCGCGCGCGCCGGGTCTCTGCGATTTAAAGGGCCACTGCGCCGCTGATTGGCGCAGTGGTTCCAATTAGTGTGTTCACCTGTGCACTCCCATTTATACCTCACTTCCCCTTCACTCCCTCGCCGGATCTTGTTGCCATTGTGCCAGTGAAAGCGTTTCCTTGTGTGTTCCTAGCCTGTGTTCCAGACCTCCTGCCGTTGCCCCTGACTACGATCCTTGCTGCCTGCCCCGACCTTCTGCTACGTCCGACCTTGCTTCTGTCTACTCCCTTGTACCGCGCCTATCTTCAGCAGTCAGAGAGGTTGAGCCGTTGCTAGTGGATACGACCTGGTCACTACCGCCGCAGCAAGACCATCCCGCTTTGCGGCGGGCTCTGGTGAAAACCAGTAGTGACTTAGAACCGATCCACTAGCACGGTCCACGCCAATCCCTCTCTGGCACAGAGGATCCACTACCTGCCAGCCGGCATCGTGACATCCACTATGCACTGAATATGATCTAATAGAGGACAGTCAGCAGCAACTGCCCAGCCAAGAAGGGGAGGAGACATGCGCTGCTTCCTCCGCTAGGCGGGCAAGTAGTGATGAGGAGATTGATGTGGGAGGCGGTGTTGCCAGGGTTCAGGGTCAGAAGCAGACACTGTTGAGGAACCTGAGGAGGACATCAGTGACGTGCAGACACAACTCGAAGAGGATGATGATGAAGCCGATCACAATTGGGAGCCGGGTGCAGAAGGGGCTTCATCATCATCATCATCATCATCATCAGGAGAAGAGAATTGCAGGTTGCCCGTGAGGCAGAAGCTGAGCCAGCAAGGCAGTAGCATGGTTGGCAGTCAGCATGGTGGCAGATGTGGAAATTCTAGAGCCAAACGTGCCCAGGGGAGACCACCTGCTTTGCGGCAGCCTACCTTTCTGGGAGGTAGTGGAACAGGGGTTCCTGGAGATGGCGGCAGTAGAAGTCAATTAGTGCGGACTGTTGGTGGGAAAATAAGCTACTCGGCGGTGTGGCAGGTTTTCATCAAGCATCCGGGAGAAGTTCACGTAGCCACATGCAAGATATGTTGGCCAGGGTCCCAATGTTGGCACCATGGCCCTGCGTCAACACATGCTTTGCCACCATAAAGCGGCCTGGGAGAACCGTGGCTCCGATGTAGTTGTCCAGCCTGCTGCATCACCCAGTGGCCATCCGCTCCCTCCTTCAGCCAGCCAAGGCTCCACCACCTGAGCCGAAGGGAGCTGTGTGTCATACCCTTCTTCTGTCGCTCCTGCTTCTCCCACTTTGAGTCAGCCATTCCGCCAACAATCCATCCGCGAAGCCATGTCCAAGAGACAACAGTATGTGCCCACTCATCCAATGGTATAGAAGCTGGATGTGCTCTTGTCTAAGTTGCTGGTGCTGCAGTCCCTCCCTTTTCAAGTGGTGGACTCTGCACCTTTCAAAAAACTGATGGCTTGTGCCGAGCCGAGGTGGAGAGTATCAAGCCATCATTTCTTTGCGAAGAAGGCAGTACCAGCCCTGCACAATTTTGTGGAAGAGAAGGTGGGCCAGTCCTCGAGCCTGTCGGTATGTGTACCAAAGTGCACAGCAGTGCCGATGTCTGGAGCTGCAACTATGGTCAGGGACAATACATGTCCTTTATGGCTCACTGGGTGAATGTGGTTCCGGCACAGCCACAACCCCAACTTGGACAGGTCATGCCGCTTCCTCCTCCACGCTGTCAGCCAGTGGTCCTGAGACAGTGTGCGACTCCGCCTCCTGATCCTCCAATGTGTCCTCAGCCTCCACTGTCCGGACAAGTCTCAGTGGCCCTTCAGCATACCGTGTGTGCAGGGCACGTGTCAGGCTGTTCTTCACATGGTTTGCCTTGACGAAAAGAGTCACACAGGGGATGAACTGCTAAAAGTCATTTGTAAAGAAATCGGAGCATGGCTTACTCCACGAAAACTGGAAATGGGAACCATGGTGACTGACAATGGGAAGAACATCGTTGCCGCGCTGTGACAAGGAAGGGTGACCCACATTGGCACACGTGTTAAATCTGGTTGTCATGCAGTTCTTGAAGTGTTCCCCCCATTTGTGAAACATCCTAAGAATGGGAAGGAAACTTTGAATGCACTTCAGCCACTCGTACACCGCAAATCACACCCTCCTTGAGCTGCAGCGTCAGAATGGTATCCCCCAACATAGTCTGATTTGTGACGTTGCCACACATTGGCATTCCACCCTGCATATGTTGGACCGACTGTACAAACAGAGAAAAGCCATCACCGATTTCTTGATGATCCAAGTGGATAGGGGTAATCTTGTGTGTAACTTCAATGTGAACCAGTGGCAGCTCATACGTGACACCTGCCGTTTGCTCAGGCCCTTTGAGGAAGCCACATTATACGTAAGTTACCAGGATTACGGGATGAACGACGTCATTCCACTGCTTAATTTCTTACAACAAGTGTTGGAAACGATGGCTGGTCAAGGCAATGGAGACGTTGCGCCTATATCTCAGAGCCAGATGAGCCCTGTGGGGGCTGAACTGGAGGAGGAGGATGAGGGGCACAGTGGAGCACAGTTTAAGTTTGATGAGATGAGCGGTGTTTCTAGTCATCTGACAGAAGAGGAGGAGCATGATGAACTAGAGGAGCTAGAGGGTTATGAGGAAGGCGAGACAGAGGACCCAGACACACTGTGGCAGTATGCAGTGGAGATTGAGGCAGGGAGTCTCTCCGAGTCACGTGCACAAATGGCACAATGAATGCTCACTTGCTTGAGTAGTGACAGCCGAATTGTCACCATTCAGCAGCGGGATGACTTCTGGGTCTCCACCTTATTGGACCCTCACTACCGGTACAAGATGGGTGCCTTTTTTACACCAACTGAGAGGGAGGACATACTGAACTACTAAAGAGAGATCCTACGTAGTCAGTTGCCTGATGCCTATCGGCGCCATCGTCTATCCACTAGCAGGTCTTACTCAGGGGACCCTCTGCGCTCACCTTCCACTGCCATGGCTACTGGGGAGGGGTGTGGTGGCAGGAGCAGTACCAGCTCCATCAGCAGAAGCCTGAGTCTGCAGTCTCTGATGCTGGCTACACTTTTGTTTCATTTTGTTTTTGCTGTGCAATCTGGGGGGAGTGGCTCCCTCTGTAGCCGTGCATCCCCTCCCCTATTTTCACAGGAGATCGTTTTAGGTTGTTAGTGGATCCAACATGTCACCCAGCCTGAGGTGAGTGAATGTTAGGGTCCCATCCTATATGAGGCCACCTCCACGTGGTGGATGGGGGACGCGTTTTGATCAAAAAGTGCGATAAGAGCCTCCATTTTGTTGACCAAGTGTGCTGCTGCCCTTTTCTTTTTTTTTCTTTTTTTTTTACATGTCTTGTACTTGCCACAGCAGCGTGCACCCGTGTATTGGGCTAGGTGCTGGCTACACTTTTGTTTCATTTTGTTTTTGCTGTGCAATGTGGGGGGAGTGGCTCCCTCTGTAGCCGTGCATCCCCTCCCCTATTTTCACTTGAGGTGGTTTTAGGTTGTTAGTGGATCCAGCATTTCGCCCAGCCTGAGGTGAGTGAATGTTAGGGTCCCATCCTATATGAGGCCACCTCCGCGTGGTGGATGGGGGGACACGTTTTGATTAAAAAGTGCGCTAAGAGCCCCCATTTTGTTGACCAAGTGTGCTTCTGCCATTTTCTTTTTTTTACATGTCTTGTACTTGCCACAGCAGCGTGCACCCGTGTATTGGGCTAGGTGCTGGCTACACTTTTGTTTCATTTTGTTTTTGCTGTGCAATGTGGGGGGAGTGGCTCCCTCTGTAGCCGTGCATCCCCTTCCCCTATTTTCACAGGAGGTGATTTTAGGTTGTTAGTGGATCCAGCATTTCGCCCAGCCTGAGGTGAGTGAATGTTAGGGTCCCATCCTATATGAGGCCACCTCCGCGTGGTGGATGGGGGAACACGTTTTGATCAAAAAGTGCGCTAAGAGCCTCCATTTTGTTGACCAAGTGTGCTGCTGCCATTTTCTTCTTTCTCTAGGTGCTGGCTACTGCTATATATATGCTATACTGCTGCTGGGCCTGGAAATAAAAATTTTGTTATGGTATGTAGCACTAGCTATCCAAAATCTTCAATTTAAATTTAAAAATGTAAGTTTTTTATTGGGGACTGTGAAGCTCTTGTGTGTACTCATGCTTCAGCCAACTCCAGGCTGTGTCATTCAGGCAATATATGGTTTACTGATACCGCTGCTGGGCCTGGGAATAAAAACGATGTTGTGGTAGGTAGTAGTGTTGAGCGGCATAGGCCATTTTCGAATTTGTGATATTTCGTGAATATATGGACGAATATTCGTCATATATTCGCTAAATTCGCATATTTGTAATATTCGCGTTTTATTTTCGCGTATGCGGAAATTAGCATATGTGAAAATTAGCATATGCAAATTTTCGAATGTGCGAAAATTCGCACGCCAGTCTCACACAGTAGTATTAGAGCCTTCTTTACACCACACAAGTTGGAAGCAGAGAGGGGTGATCACTGTGATGTGTACTGTGAAAAAATACCGAAACGAATATTCGTAATTAGGAATATATAGTGCTATATTCGCAAATTCGCGAATATGCAATATTCACGAATAAAATTTGCATTGCGAATATTCGTGAGCAACACTAATAGGTAGCACTAGCTATCCAAAATCTTCATTTTAAATTTCAAAAATTCTTGTGTTTTTTCTTGGGGATTTTGAAGCCCTGGGGTCTCCTCATGCTTCAGCCAACTCCAGGCTGTGTCATTCAGGCAATATATGGTTTACTGATACTGCTGCTGGACCTGGGAATAAAATTTTGTTATGGTAGGTAGCACTAGCTCTCCAAAATCTTCATTTTAAATTTCAAAAATTCTTGTGCTTTTAGGGGGGATTGTGAAGCCCTGGTGTGTACTCATGCTTCAGCCAACTCCAGGCTGTGTCATTCAGGCACTATATGGTTTATACCGCAGCTGGACCTGCGTCTGGGAATAAAAATGTTGTTATGGTAGGTAGCACTTGCTATTTAAAATCTTCGGTTTAAATTTCTGAATTCATCTATTAATCTTAGGGATTGTGAAGGCCTAGTATCTACTCATGCTGCTGCCAACTCCTGGCTGTGCCATTCAGCCACTATATGGTCTCCTAATGCTGCCAACACCTCCACGCTGTGTCATTCAGCCACTATATGGTCTTCTCATGCTGCCAACACCTCCACGCTGTGTCATTCAGCCACTATATTGTCTCCTCATGCTGCCAACACCTCCACGCTGTGTCATTCAGCCACTTTATGGTATCCTCATGCTTCAGCCTCATCCAAGCTGTGTTATTCAGCCACTATATGGTCTCCTCATGCTGCCAACACCTCCACGCTGTGCCATTCAGCACCTATATGGTCTCCTCACACTGATGCCACCTCCAGGCTCTGTCATTCAGCCACTATATGGTCTCCTCATACTGATGCCACCTCCAGGCTCTGTCATTGTGCCGCTCAGTGGCAGTGATTCTAAAAGCGATGCCGGTAATCTGCATGTTATTCTGAATAACAGTATTAATTCACTACGCCAGCACACTCCATATGCGTGTTAGAACACAGCAAAGTCTTCTATACCCCTGTTGAGGCTCTCTGTAGGCCAGAAATAGCCGTTTTTAATATAGATTTGCTGCAAATAAATTTGGATCAAAGCAAATTTTTTAGAAAAATTTGGCGAATCGGCAGTATCAAAATTTTTTTAAGTTCGCTCATCTCATTTGATGAATGAATTAATCAATTCATTTGCGGGCCGAGCGGCTACATATGTGGAGACTGTTCCTATACGACTATGAAAAAACTATTAAGAAGTCTAAACTGTCTTTTTACCTGCACGATAATAAGGCTGGCTCACTTCTTGCTAAAAAGCTAAAACCTGCCTTTTATAAGCAGCGCATATCTGTTCTCAAACATCCTAGGATGCAGTCTCCCCAGATGACTCCCCGACATATTGAGGATGCTTTCATGGATTATTATGAATCTCTGTATAATCTAAACACGGATCCTGTGTGCCCACAGCCCACTCAAGTCATCAATGATAGGTTTCTCTCTGCTCTACACCTTCCTAAACTTACCCCCTCTGTTCTAGACGGAATACACCCATTACTGCCCAGGAGATAACTGATGCTCTCAAATCTCTCCCGACTAAAAAAGATCCTGGCCCTGACGGCCTTCTCAATGAAAACTACAAATGTTTTCTCCCTGTATTGTTTCCTCATATGTTGCCCGTCTTCAATACGGCTATGGAAACCGGTTCTCTACCTCCTGATATGTTAGATGCCCTTATTACGACTATCCCTAAGCTGGGTAAGCCCGCTGACCAAACATCTAGCTACCGCCCGATATCTCTTTTAAACGGAGATGCCAAGATTTATGCTAAGATTCTGGCTTCGCGTCTGCGCCCTTACTTACCTGCACTATTGAGACATGAGCAAGTAGGTTTAACCCTAGGGAGACAGGCCCCAGATAATCCGAGGAGAGTTATCTCCCTATTGCAACACTGTGAGAGGGGTCAGATCCCTGCGTTTTTTTTTAGCACCGGATGCTGAGAAAGCCTTCGACATGTGGAACTGGCAATACACTTTTTCTGCTTTGAAAATTTTTGGCTTTGCTGGCCCTATTCTCATGGCTATGCAGGCCTTGTATTCTAATCCAGTAGCGAGTGTGTTTACTAACGGTGCACTCTCCTGCCGGTTCACCCTGTCAAATGTCATGAGGCCGGGTTGTCCCCTATCACCGCTGATTTTTCTCCCAACAATAGAGCCACTGGCGCAAGCAAGACGTTTGAATGATGTTATCATAGGAGTGATGATTGGAGGAGTTGAGCATAAATTGGCATTATTTGCTGATAATGTACTCTTGTCACTAACGAACTCTGAGTCTTCCCTGTCATCTCTTTTCACTACTATAGAAGCCTTTAGTTGTTTATCTTACTACAAGCTAAATGTTACTAAATCCCGAGCTCTTTCCGTGGGTATACAGCCCACAGTATTGAACGTCTTGAAACCCAGATTTCCCATGGATTGGCAGCATCGATCAGTCTCCTATTTGGGAATACAACTCACATGTCCCTCTTCTTCATTGTTTCAGACTAACTACCTCCCACTGTTATCTAATCTCTCCTCTACTCTCGCTGCTTTTGAGACCAAGATCCTCTCAGCATTGTTTTAATAAAGCCATCCTCCATCTGTGTCTGCTCCTGCTCAGCGCCATTGAATCCCATCACACCTTGAAGTCTTATCCTGCCATTGTCTCGCTTGGATGGGAAGGCTGCAGACTGGACTTGTCTCTCACTCACTCTGACCACTGTTGTGTGTGAGCTTACACAACCGCTCACGGTAAGGGCATTTCCTATTATGCCTGTGGATCCCCTACCTTGCGGTATTACACTATGGAGCGCTCTTTCCTTATTTTTTTTGGAAGGCAGGCAGCATTTAAAATGCATTTCCTTCCAAAATTATTGTACTTATTCCGCACCCTCCCGATTGCTGTACCCAAATCATTCTTTAGGTCTGTGGACAGCTTAGTGGACAACTTTCTCTGGAGTAAGAAATGCCCTAGAATCCCCAAAAAGGTTATGGCCCACAATAGACTTTCGGGAGGGTTAGGCAGGCCTGACATTGAGAGTTACTACAAAGCTTGTATTTTGGGCCAGTTGAGACATTGGTGGTCAGGAGACAATAATAAACTATGGGTAGCGCTCGAACAGTCCTATAGCCCTGAGTGTTCTCTGAAAGCTAGAATGTTAGCTGCCTTATCTCATCGAACCCTTGCCAAAACTCATCTTACTGCTATAGATGTGACAGAGAAGGTGTGGAGGTCCAGTCTTAAGGAATTCCCTAATTTTATCAGATGTCCACCCAGATCTATACCGATAAACTATTTGTCTCTCTATATACCGGGTTTGGATCTTACGAGTTGGAAGGATGCTGGGGTGTTTTCTATTAAAGACAAATTGGATGACAATGGCAAGGTACACTTCCTGACGATTAGAGAACGATACCACATATCACATAAGGAATTTTACAAAAGCTTACAGATTAGAAGCTTTCTCTCTATGGGTGAGCCAGCCTGGCTTCTAGGGGTCCTAAACATGTCTACTAGCAGGTTCCAGGGTATATCCTTCTTTTGCAACCTACTGGGCGATAAGTCCACTATGTGCACTTTTTACTACATGCAAAAATGGGACAGAGATCTAAACCTTAAAATTACTCTAGAGCAATAGCTGATGGCCTACCGACATGTCCGCAGCATTTTTAAATGTGCCACTCATCAGGAGGCGATTCTTAAAACAATTCACAGATGGTATTACACCCCGTATAGACTACACAAAATAGACTCTCTGTGTTCTGAAAAGTGTTGGAGAGGGTGTGGCAATGTGGGTAAGCTCCTTCATACCTTATGGGAATGCCCTGTAATTCAGTCCGTTTGGAGGGGTATTGAGTTGACTATCTTGAGATTACTAGGATCATACTACCAGCTACCCCGTCCACAGCACTTTTGATGATAGATTTAGATCTCCACCCTCCGAGGGCAAGGACGGGAATTGCACATCTCCTCACGACTACGAAATTGTTTATAATCAGATGGTGGAAATCTCCAATAGCCCCGACACTGTCGGAAATCCTCTCCTATGTGAACCTCACATGTGATTATGAATGCACATTTGCTTTGGTGAATTCACGAGACCAAAGTTTTTTGACCCAATGGGATCTCTGAATACAGAGTCCACACTATGTCTCCACATATTAGCATGCTGAGCTATTGACCTCCTGAAAACTCCTCCTCTATACCTCTGTGCATCTCTTTATTTTTTCCCACCTTTTTCTGTTTTTTATCTCTGTGTAGGAGTCTGCCAAATACCTATCTGTTATGACTTCTGTGTGTATATCCTATGCATAGATTTCTGGTTCTCATATCTACAGTTAACAAAATGTTCACTGGTCCTTGGTTAGACCTCCTTTTTGTGTCCTACTGTGTTTTCGTCTCTTTATGTGTTTGAACATGGACACTTGGAAGTAGCAGATGAGCGCTGAAGACCACCTCATAGCCTCTTTATTGACTGCTCCTTCCTGAACCTTACTATTGTTTTGCTGTAAGACTTGATTTGCTGTTGTTAGTTTCCCCACTCGGGATGTTTAGTGTACTATGTTCCCTACTCTCTTTATAAGTAATGTAATGTTACTTGTTTGTTATTATGTGAAAAGAAGAAAACATTTAAAATAAAAACAAACACATTTTTTTTCTGTATTTCATATTAAAAAAGCCAGTCAAAAACCTGCCTCCCTGCCTCCTGGGATACATACCAGCCTGGCTGTGTCCACTCGTCATCACCTACGTCATGGACCCACTTCATGATTGACAGGTCTGCACATCTAAAGCTGCTGTGATCGCCTCCTCACTGTCTGTGTTTACTTCAGTCTCCTCGTGTGAGGAGAAGGGGGGAGGGCCGGGAGTACACTGCTGCCTGTGAGCAAATGATGAAAGAAGCTGGTGACTGAAGATGGGAACTGAATGGAGGATTTTTTGTTTAAAAAGTAAGTGTCCCTGCATGTATATATGTGTGTGTTGATATATATGCATGTGTGTAAATCTGTGTTGTCTAGGTAATGTGCATGTGTATGAATAAATGAAGTCAATGTGTGTGTGTGTATCTCATACAGGGGGACTGCATTCATATGCCTCCAGCTGTTGCAAAACTACACTCCCAGCATGCCTGCACAGCCAAAGTGTATAGCATAAAACCAGAAAGGAAAGGGTTACAGATGCTCACTCCTGAGACAAGTGACTGAGGAGATAGAAGGAAGGGGAAGAGGGGGAGTGGTTATCACCTGAGGAGAAGAAAGGGACCCACCCCCCTGCTTCTAGTCGACCACATTAAGGTAATTCAGAAATAAAGCTTATTCTGAGAGAAATATAGGTCATAGACACATAAAAAGTATATGTACATGATGAAATACTGAGCAATATATAACAATTTAGTTTTTTGGGGGTTATCTGACAGGTACGCTTTTAGGTGAAAATGGGCTGAGTCCCTAAGGGGTTAAGGTCCATGCCATTTTGTACAAATCTGACCTCAATTTATGCATTAATAACTCTGGGATGCTTTTACTTATGAATTTCTACTGTAAGATAGTGGTAAATTTTTGGTGATACTTGCATAATTTCTTGGTGGAAAATTCAAAAATTTCAGGAAAATTGTGAAAATGTAGCATTTTTCGAACTTTGAACCTCTCTGCTTGTAAGGAAAATAGACATACCAAATAAATGATATATTGATTCACATAGACAATTGCCCAGATTTATCAAACTGTGTGAGAGAAAAAGTGGATTGATTTCCCCCCAGGAACCAATCACAGCTCAGCTGTGATTGGTTGCTGTGGGAAAATCACTCCACTTTTTCTCTCACACAGTTTGATAAATATAGGCCAATATGTCTACTTTATGTTTGCATCATAAACTTGACATGTTTTTACTTTTTGAAGTCATTAGAGGGCTTCAAAGTATAGCAGCAATTTTCAAATTTTAGCGAAAATTTCAAAATCTGAATTTTTCAGGGGCCATTTCCATTTTGAAGTGAATTTGAGGGTCTTTATGTTAGACATCCCCCATAATTTACCCCATTATGAAAACTGCACCCCTCAAATTATTCAAAATGACATTCAGAAAGTTTGTTAACCCTTTAAGTGTTTCACAGGAATAGCAGCAAAATGGAGGAAAAAAATCAAAATCTAAACTTTTTACACTAACATTTTTTGTAGCCCCGATTTTTTCATTTCTAAAAGGAGAAAAAGCCCCCCAAAATTTGTAACCCTATTACTTCTGAGCATGGAAATACCCCATATGTGGACATAAAGTCCTTTGCGGGAGCACTACAATGCTCAGAAGAGAAGGAACAAAATTTTGCTTTTGGAGAGCGAATTTTGCTGAAACAGTTTTTGGGGGCATGTCACATTTAGGAAGCCCCCATGATGCCAGAACAGCAAAAAAAAACAAAAAAAAAAGTCACACTATTTGGGAAACTACACTCATCAAGGAACGCAACAAGGGGGGGGGGGGGGGGTAGCAGTGAGCATTTACACCCCACTGGCGTTTGACAGATTTTTGGAACAGTGGGCTGTGCATATGAAAAATTCAATCTTTCATTTTCTCGGACCATTGTTCCAAAAAATCCGTGAGGCACCTGTGGGGTGTAAATGCTCAGTGCACCCCTTGTTACATTCCTTGTGGGATGTAGTTTCCAAAATGGGGTCACATGTGTTTTTTTTTTGTTTTTTATTTGCGTTTATGTCAGAACCGCTGCAACTATCATCCATTCCAATGCAAATCACCAATTTAGGCCTTAAATGTACATAGTGCGCTCTCATTCCTGAGCAATGTTGTGCACCCGTAAAGCACTTAACGTCCACACATGGGGTATTTCCGAACTTTTTCTACACTAACATGCTGGTGTAGCCCTCAAATTTTCCTTTTCATAAGGGGTAAGCAAAGAAAAAGCCCCCCAAAATTTGTAACACAATTTCTCCAGATTACGGAAATACCCCAGGTGTTGCACTAAACTGTTGCCTTGAAATGCGTCAAGGCTCCGGAGTGAGAGAGCACCATGCATATTTGAGACCTAAATTAGGTATTTGCATAGGGGCAGACTCGGAGGCAAGCATGGCGTTTGCCTCCTCCACCAAAAATGCCCTACGGCAGTGTTTCCCAAACAGGGTACCTCCAGCTGTTGCAAAACTCCCAGCATGCTTGGACAGTCAATGGCTGTCTGGCTATGTTGGGAAGGTCCATTTAGGAAACTGTGGTATGAGACATTTTTAATTTTTATGGGGGGTGGGGGTGTGACAGTGTACGGGCGTGTGTATGTGTAGTGTTTTACTCTTTATTTTGTGTACTGTAATGTTTTTATGGTACATTCACATGGGCGGGGGTTTACAGCGAGTTCCCCGCTCTGAGTTTGTGCAGCGGCGGAGAATTTGCTGCAGACCAAAATTGCAACGTGGAACTCACTGTAAACTCCTGCCTGTGTGAATGTACCCTAAAAACACCACACTACACAAAATACCCTGTACTTTAATTTTTTTTGGAGCGGGGCGGGGGGCTTGGGGGCACAAACCTCCAGCTGATGCAAAACTACAACTCCCAGCATGCACTGACAGACCATGCATGCTGGGAGTTGTAGTTTTGCCACAGCTGCAGGCACACTTATGGGGAAACATCGAAAGACCCTAATTCCCATCCAGTGTGCCTTCAGCTGTGGCAAAATTACAACCTCCAGCATGTACAGACAGCGGAAGGGAATGTTGGGAGTTGTAGTTATGCAACAGCTGGAGGCACACAACTACATCTCCCAGCATGTCCACTGGCTGTCTGTGTATGCTGATAGTTGTAGTTTTGTCACAGCTGGAGGCACACTGGTGGGGAAACATTGAGTTAGGTAACAGACCCTAACTTAGTGTTTTCCAACCTGTGTGCCTCCAGCTGTTGCTAAACTACAACTCCCAGCATGAACTGACAGACTGTGCAGGCTGGGTGTTGCAGTTTTACAATAGCTGAAGGCACATAGGTTGGGAAACAGTTAGGTAACAGACCATAACTTAGTGTTTCCCAACCAGTGTGCCGCCAACTGTTGCAAAACAACAAATTCCAGCATGCACGGTCAATGCATGCTGGTAGTTGCAATTTTGCAACAGCTGGAGGCATACAGGTTGGGAAACACTGAGTTAGGTAAGGCTGGGTTCACAAATATCTGGTATCTGGCATAGTTTCCTTCCAGTGTGCACCCTGCACTGATGCTAGAACTGACCACATACATTAGAATGGGACAGTTCACGATCATTAAGCATCCCAATTTTGATGCTGGATGGTGGGTTGGTTCTGAACAGCACCGGACCAGTGCCAGAGACAATGGATGCCGGATACCATGCAACTGATGCACGCTGTCTTCAGTTGAGGCATCAGTTGTGTCGAGATTTGTGACGAGAGTTCACCTATGCCAGATGCTGGACACATGTGAACCCATCCTAACAGACCCTAACTCAGTGTTTCCCAACCAGTGTGCCTCCAGCTTTTGCAAAACAGACAGCCGAAGGGCATGCTGGGAGTTGTACTTGTGCCTTCAGCTGTTGCATATCTACAACTCCCAGCATGCCCTTTGGCTATGCATGCTAGTAGCTGTAATTATGCAGCAGCAGTAGGTACACAGCCATTTCCTCCTGCTGCAGATGATTGCCACTGCCAAGGTACAGATCACCGCCACCCACAGCTGACAGGTACCCCCTCTGGCCGCAGGTCACTGCCAGGCACTCACTCTCGCCCTCAGGACTGAGGGCAGAGCGTCAGTGACACCTCCCAGCAGGAGCTCTGATTGTTTGGTCGCTCTTGGCTGACCCATCAGAGGGGTCTTGAGGTAGCACCAGTGCCACCTAACTCCTGTTGGTAAAGGGTGATTGGTGCTGTCTCAGACAGCACCAATCACCCTTATTTTCCAGGTCACCAGGTCACCAGTGATCCGTTTGGCCTAGAAATGCTGTGATTTGCTGGTCAGAATTGACCTGCGAATCACAGTGATCGTTGACAAGGGGGGTTTCAGGATCCCTCTACGCATTGCCACAGGATACCTGCTGAATGATTTCAGCAGGCATCCCTTTCCGATCACCGCCCAGTGCATGATGGTGACTGGAAAAACTGGAGGGCGTACAGGTATGCCCCAGTCCTTAAGTCCCAGAATGCAAGAGCGTACATGTGCGCCCTTTTTTTCCGTAGGGGTTAAAGTAACTGGCACTATATAAAAATATAAAAAATTAAAGTCTAAGGGGGAGATTTATCAAAACCTGTCCAGAGAACGACTTCCGGTTTTGGCACGGGCATGTGAGGCACACGGAGTTGGAACTCCTGAACCCCGAACCTCATACCCGCACTGTACCGGCTGTGAAATTGCCTGCTCACTCACCGAAACTGAAGAGCGAGGTCCCGGGCTGCTCAGGGAGCGTTGGAGTCCCGCAGTCTTCCCTGCACCGATGCAGCTTCCTCTGTCACACGACGGCCTCTTCCTCCTTCAGACCTGCGGCAGCCATCTTGGGACAGTGACCGCAGCGCGGCAGCACAGAGAGAGCACACTAAGCGCTTCCGAGCTCAGCTGGCCTGCGGGTGGAAGCGCTTTCAGGTAAAGGGCAGTGGATACGGGCACCTGAACAACAACCCACCTCAATAAGGGGAGCAGTTTAGAGATTGCTTCGGCCACGATACCACCTCATGGTGCATTAGGTAACCTGCACACCATACAATTAGTAAACCCAGTGCAGACGAAGCTACTCTGCAGTACATAAGTGGGGGTGAGGAGACCAGCTGAAGTTAACTGTGAGCTCTGCACCTGTCTGTCCCACCATTTACCCAGGCTGCTGCTCACTTTTGTGCATCCCCCTCCATCCAGCCAGCTCATCCAGGGGACTCCACATCTCTCAGGGAGCAACATCACTCACCCCTGTGTACCCAAAGCAGGGTTTGCCTATTTGGAGCCCTTCTCCTCGGTGGACTTTGTGTTTTCTGTCCTAGCAGTAATGGAGAGCTACCTGACTAAGGGGTCCCTCAGAGGCAGCTCTCTGTCAGTATCACCCTCTGCACCTCCTACAACCACTGCAACAACCATAGCTTCTGTTACCTGCTCCGTACCATCACAAGCAGAACAATGCCAACCTGTGGCTATGGAAGTTTCTAACGGTCAGCCGCTATGCACCCCTGCGAAGGGTGCCCCATTTCTACCTACTCTTCCGCTGAATCCTCTCCCGAACGGTGTTCCGGAGATTTCCCATGGATCTCCAAATACTGGCGGCGGCTTTGGTCAAGCTGATCACCCCTACTATCCAGTTCACTATGGAAAACACCATGCATTCTACGCTAACACAGATTCAGTCTGAGCTGGGTGCTCAGGGTGGCCGCCTGGATGAGGTGGGACAAAGAATTATCGCCCTTGAGGATGAAAATAGTACTTTTGCGACCAGGCATCATGAGACTGAAACAGACCTTTGCTATGTTAGCGAGAAGCTGGAAGATGTAGAAAACGGTTCCCGCCAAGACAATCTCAGTCTGCTGGGGGGTCAGTGGATCTTTACTCCCCTCTAATTTACAAGACTTTTGCAAAAGTGACCTGCCCAAAGCTCTGGGGCTTCAACACTATTGCAGAGTAGAAAGGGCACATCGCTTGGGTAGACCTCTTACTTACACCTCTTCATCCTCTCAGGCTGATGTCTCCCGCCCGAGACAGGTAATCTTGAAATTACTGGACCACAACGACAAAGTGGAGATCCTGAGGGCTTACCGCAAATGTACAACATAGCTTAACTTTTGTAACAGGAAGCTGTTGATCTTCGAGGAGAGCATGTGGCATATGGCAAAGTTTGTACCGAACTGTTTCGAGCAACACATCGTTTTCAACTCCAATATCCGGCTACTCTGAAGATGTTTCCTCCGGACAGCTCCTTTTCTTCCTACAAGACCCCAGCTGATGCGGAGGCTGCCCTTCCTGATCTTTTAAGGGACTTTGCTCATCACCCCCGCTCACACTCTCCTTCTTGTCGCTCTCAATCTCCACTGAGGCAGGATACTCCCTTCCGTCAATACGCAGGAGAAGTCATACGAGATCTCACGGAAATGCCGATTATTGTTTTTCTTGTTCTGCGAGGGGTTTGCTTGAGAAGGTTACAAATACATATTGTCTCTAGGAGCGATAGATGATATTGCCTCCAGGGTCATCACCTCACAATTCTGTTACCGTAGAGGGTCTCTTAGCAGGGAGTCCCAGGTTTGGTCCTAACCAGTTAGTTCTTCTGTTTGCAACATTGATGCATGGGAGGTCCGGGGATGGGGTTCTGACTTACCACATGCCCTAAAAAAGTGAAGTCCCGTACACACACAGCGGCCACCCTGGTTCCACCTCTGGTGTTGATCTGTTCTGGGCCTTAAATGTTTTCTTCCATGTTTTCTATAATGTTCATTCTATTGTTCTCACTGTTTTGGTCTCCTTTCCCCCTCCCTGTCCTCTTTCCGTGGTCCGTTGCCCATGTTTTTTTTTCTGTATCTCTTGTGTATGTGGCTTCCTTTGTCGGCCCCTCCTTTACTCCTCTCGATTCTACTCTCCGTCCCTGTTCTGGTCTATTCTAGCTCCCGACCATTGCTCATCCACTGTTCACCCTCGTGTCGTTTCTCTCCCTCTAGTCCGTGGCGGACTATTTTTCTATTATGTGTAAAATTATAAAGGAATGTTAGGGGTCTACGCTCCCCTCAGAAGTGCATGAAAGTTCTGAGTTTTCTAAAACGTCTCCGGTCAGACATTGTCCTCCTCCGAGGAAACGCATCTGGTGGAACAAGACTTTCAGAGGATGCAAAAATTATGGGTGGGCAAGGTGTTGGGTAGCTCAGCAGTAGATGGCAGATCTGGAGTATTAACTTTAATACATAAATCCTTTTCACATCGCATCCTTTCCCATGCAGGACGCGGAGGGCCGTATGTCCCACGTACAACTAGCTCACAATGGTAATGCATATCACATCTTCAATGTTTATGTGCCGAATGGCGATAATGTTTCTTTTTTTCATTCTCTAGCAGACACGGTAAAAGGCACGGCTGGGCCGCTAACAATCCTGGGAGGTGATCTAAACTCGGTAGTTGACCCATTTTTGGACCGTAGGCAGTCACCCCAGTCATGTGTTGCTCCGCGTCATAGTGACAAGGTTCTCCCCCCCCCCTTCCTGGTACAGACTGGGTTATTGGACTCTTGGCGACACCTGCACCCAGAGGGATGTGAGTACACACACTTCTCACATGTCCACGATTCCTGACCCGCATTGATTATCTCCTGGTTAGCCCCCTACTATGCTCCCGCTTAGGGGCATTGGACATCCGGGATTTGATCATTTCGGAAAGTGCACCAGTTGCTCTGGAGCTCCTGCCATCGTGCCCCAAGCGTACAGACTATTTATGGTGATTGCAGTCTTATCTTACAAAGGATGAATCCTTTTTGAGTCTTCTAAAGGGTTGGTGGCAGCTAAGGTTGTGCTCCGGGCAAGATTCTGTCCTTTAGTAACACTGTCAAGCGGAAAACTCTGGAGGGCCATGCAACAGCAAGCTCAGCATTATCGGACGCCTACTCTTGCTTTTTAGATTACCCCACACCTGCTCATAAATTAAAGTTGCACGAAGCGAAGTCCTTGAATAAGCTTTGGCTCTAAAGGAAAGAGAGGATATATTGGTCCCAGTTTGAGGCCGATTTGTTTAGATATGGTAATAAAGTGGGTCGTTTGTTGGCTAGGGTGGTGAAAGGGACCTTAGCGCCTGCACATGTTCTAGTTTTACGCAATCCGACACGGCTAGTGACTTATGAACCTCATTCCATCAATGCTGTCTTGGGCTCCTATTACGCTGCTCTATATTCTCCCCCCCCCCCCCTGCTCCGACTACTGAGGGGCAGAGATTTCTGGAGGGTGTACATTTACCGACATTATTGGAGGATCCGCGTCAGGAGCTCAATGCAGATGTGACAGCAGAGGAAGTAGCAGCACTTATTCGCTCCCTTGCCAATGGGAAAGTGCCGGGACCTAATGTTTATCCTGGCAAATTTTATATGCCTCTTTTGGAGCAGGTTGTATCCCTCTTAACGGCATACTTTAATGAGGTTCTCCGTACTGGAACACTTTCTCTGGCAGCGAAACTTGCTTACATTAAGGTTCTTCCTAAGCCAGGCAGGGACCCCTTAGACCCTGGGTCCTATCGCCCCATCTCCCTGATCAACCAGGATGTAAAACTACTCTCCAAAATATTGGCTCATCCCTTGGCTGTCTTTCTGCCCTCCCTTGATGGCGATCACCAGGTGGGCTTTGTGAAGACCCGTTCGGTGGTCACGAACATTAGGAGAGTCCTGGCAGCGATGGATAGTGCTCGGAGCCAGACCCAGGCGGATCCCCACCATGCCTTGCTTGCTCTTGATGATAGGAAAGCATTTTATAACATCCGATGGGATTGGCTGGACCTGGTTCAGACCAACTTTGGGATAACAGGTCGCTTTAGCTCTTTTATAGCAGGATTGTATGATGGCCTCCAAGCTAGGGTGCATACACCAGGCATCTTGTCCACCCCTCTCACTATGCACTGGGGGTGACGGTGGCTCCATCCTTCATCACTTATCTGGGCATTCGCATAGGAAAGACCCAGGACACACTCTATTCCCTAAACTATCTCCCGCTCTTTAAGCACATTCTGGATGAACTGAAATGCTAGGAGTCCCAACCATTATCTTTTCTAGGAAGGTGCCACATTGTTAAGATGGTAAGTTTCCTGCACCTTCTATACCCTTTACAGATGCTCCCGCTTTTACTTAAACATGCTGATATTAAATGCCTCAATGGTGCCTTCCAACATTTTCTGTGGTAGGGCAAGCGCCCAGGTATTGCTTTGCAAAAACGTATGCTCTGTTGTGCGAAAGGGAGGGGGGGGTAAACTTCCTGAATGTTAGGGGCTATTATTTAGTGTTCTTGTTCCGTCATGTCCTTGATTGGCTTCATGGCTCTGCTTACTTCTCCAACATAGCGATTGAAGCATCGCTTGCGGCACCTTAGTCGCTGCCAGCGTTGCTCCATACTGCCTATGCAAAACTTCAAGCGGAGATTAAACACTCAACTCTACCTTGGGATACAATAGTCGCATGGAAGGAGGTGCGGAAGGTTTTTGGCCTCCCATTTCTCTTGCCCAAGCATGTGGATCGCCAGAGGGGTTACAAAGGTGGGGAGACTTATACACGACACTGACCGTAGATAGCTCACACCAGGGGAGATGCTCCAAATTTTTTACCTTCCACCTACCCACGCACTTTATGCTAACCATATTCCCGCTTTCTGTTCCACCAGATTAAGGGATCTCTCAAGGGAGGCGCCAGTACATGTTTTAGATGGTATTGTTGGAGATGACCCCCACAGATCATCGATATCGGCCCATTATCTAGCTTTCCGCAACCAATTCTTAAAAATGGATCCTAAGAGGGTGTTCATGACCTGGGAAAGGTGGACTGGGGATGATGCCATCCCAGATGTTATTTTATTTTATTTATTTATTTTATTTTGTCTGGCAGTACGGAATTTTTTTTTTTATCAATGAGCGATGGAGCGAGACTTATTTCAAGGTAGCTCATGCAGCCTTATATGGATTTAATATTCTGCTCTCCCCAATCCTTACCAGATAGGATTACTAAATGCACCAAATTTCAGACTCCACTTACTAATATGTATCATGGGGTTTGGGAATGCTCTCACACTGCTGAATATTGGGGGCTCATACAGACGTGCATTTGGGATCATTGGCCTGTCCGTATTCTGACAAATTGTTGTTTCACCAACCCTGTCCACCGGAGGAAGGAGAGGAGGGGGATGCAAAATTTCCACGGTTCATTCATTTTGTCCTTTAAGTGGCCCTGCACTGTCTCTTCACCAAGTGGTTAGATACTGTCACTCCAGATTTGCCTCTGCTGATTGCACAATTGAAGACTTTTCTAGCTGTAGACAAATTGGATGCGGCACACTGATTCTGGCACAAAACGTTTTTTTTAGAAAATGGAAATCCTTTATTGTGACTCATTTTGACTCCCAGGAGATAATCGTCATTGTACGACCCTTCCGGTTTACCTCTTGGGCATTGAGTTTATTAATCTGTGTATTGGACATACTGCCTTTTTTTTGTGTCCTGTTACCCAGTTATGTTTGTATTTTTGTTTTATTTCATTTTGTTGATTGAAAAATGTTTTATAAAGATATATAAAAAAAAACTGTCCAGAGGAAAAGTTGCTGAGTTGCCCATAGCAACCAATCAGAAAGCTTCTAAAAAATGAAAGAAGAGATCTAATTGGTTGCTGTGGGCAACTCAACAACCCTTTACACTGGATAGGTTTAGCTAAATCCCCTAAATGTTTGATTTTTAAAACATTTCCAGTTTACTTTTTTGGTGTATTTGTCAACTTTTTGGGAGATTTAGGGTAGGGTCATATGTGCTGTATTTTGCAGTGTATTTGCTGCTGTGTACTTTCCTACCCATGAAGTCAATGGGTAGCAAACTCAGCTGCAGAAAATCTGCAGCAAAATACGGCAATTGGGACCCTACCCTAAATCAGTATTAGTTTTGAAAATATTTTGCTTGCCTATGACTGGAGAAAATATTAGGGAATGATTTATAATACAATGGCCCCCATTTACTAAGACCGGAGTGTTTTTTTTTTTTTTGGAGTGTTTTTTCCCCACCTTATTTACTATTGTGTCGCCTATGTCAGGTTTTTTTTGGCGCACGGATTCTGCTTGGGTCGCACAAAATAGGCTGGTAAAACCCGAGTGAAAAAAAAAAACACACCGGAAATTCTGTCTTAAACACGAGCCATCAGCTCACAATCCCTCAGTGTTCGGTATGGAGAGGCACGCTATTTCCCTGGCTTTTGCTGAGTTCCTCAATAAGCACTTTTCTCAAGAAGAAGGCACTGCTGCTCCCACTACCAGCTCCCCGCTTTCATCTTCAAGTTGGCCCTCTGGTTCTGGAGTGAGGCAGGAAGATATTGCTGAGGTGGAGGAGGCTCATCAGGCTAATGTAAGCGAGGCGGAAGACGAAGCCTCAGACAATGAGGTGTACATTGCTGCTGGGGAGTCATCACGTAAGCCACGCTTCACTTCAGTAGAGAAGAAAATCTTAGTTGAGGAGGTAAGTTGAATCAGGATTACGCCTGTATTTGTATAATTATCTTGACACCTCAGTTACTTTGTGTTGATATTTCATCATTTGTTATGAACTCGAATACCTTTCTATATGGCTTAAGTTTGACATCTATTTTGCCATTTGCCAATCACACGTGACTTAAATCTGTATCATAAAATCCTATGCATCCAATCTTTGGACGTGTGAATGTACCTTAAATCACCATTGGTGAGATTTTTAAAAACCTGTACATGTGAACATTTGTGGAGTTGATTGGATCAAACAATTAGCTTGTTTAGCTTAACTAAGTTCAAAGGCCTCTTCAAAATGTTAACCAAGTGATCTTATTGGTTGCTATGGTCAACTTCGCAACTTTTCCTCTGAACATGTTTTGAGAAATCTCCCCCATGTCACTTCCACACATCCCTCTTTCCTCCCTGCATTTTTTTTTGTTTTAATTAAACAGAATTTAACCCCTTTGTGGCATGCCATCCCTATCCTGTAATTTTTTTTTGTTGTTTTGAAGGGAACCTGTCACAATTGGCTTCACACATGTTAGACTTGGGGCTCATTTTAATTTTTGGGAACAAAGTTTCTGTGTGAAAATCTTTGACACTTTGATTGCCTATCGTTTTTTTTTTCTTTTCTTTTTTTTTTGATTTTGTACAGCATTGTAAATGTGGAGCAAAGCTTTTAGTTATCCTTAAGAAATGCCTTTAAATATACAATATTAATTTATAATAACATTTAGACATGTCTGATGCAAATTTAAACATTAACAATCTTTCCATTTCTACATTGTCCTTTTAGGTGACTGGTAACTATGAACATCTCTTTGGCCGTGAATCTGAAAGGGTTGCGTTATGTAACCGTCAGAAAATATGGCGTAATATTTCACGCTAAGTAAATGCTCTTGGAGTCGCAAAACGTACACCAGCTGAATTACAGCGTAAATGGTATGACTGTAAGCGTCAACTAAAAGAGAAGTTGTCCAAAATACACCTACACTCCAAAAAGACAGGAGGTGGCCCACCATCCCGTAAAAAGCTAAATGAAGTTGAAGATATGGTATCCGAAACCTTTCAACACGAACAAATCGAAGGCATAGGCAAATATGACCTTATGGCTGGCTTGGAAGGTAAATATATGCTCATTTTGTGTAATATTGAAAGATTACCTCTTAATTTAACCCTTTATCCTTACCTTTTCCTTCTTCCCCACAATTTTCTGTCATAAAATCTTTGCCAGGGTGTTATTTACTTATTGTTGTATAACCCCCCAAAAAAGGGTGTTACCTTCTTGTTTACCTTTTGAAGAATTAAATTGTGTGTCAACACAGGTGAAATGCCAGTTATCTTTAGAATCTTCATTAATGTTTGGATTTGGTCTACTTGTGTGTGTAAATACTTCGTAACCCGTAATTTTTTTTTTGAGTATTTTTTGGGGTAAATTATTCAAATATGTAGGCTTTCTCCTAATTTTCAGTGAATTCACAGACAAGCATAGAAGATGAAGGCGAACTAGATCTTCAACCAAGTGTTGGATGGATGAAGAAGGATCTGTCCCCGATCTAGAAGAATCAAGGGGTGAAATAGGAGAGGAAACCCCAAATCTAGCTCCGGAAACAGTCAATTTTGATGTGTTACCCTCACTTATTCAAAATTACATGTTAAAAAATGAGGCTAATATTCAAAACTATATTGAAAGCCAAAACAAGCTAACAGCAGCATTAGAAAATACTTGCAGAAAAAATTGTTCCGAAATAGCTACAGTAACTGAAGCTGTTTGGGCTCTCAATTCTACAATGTCCAGGATAGCTGATCATATGACAGGGGCTGACCAAACTAGAGGTGAATGTTACTTTGACACAGCAAGACAAAAGTGTGAGATTGCTTTCTCAGCATTGCATGGAATTGAGGACCCAGCCCAAATCTAGTCCACCATTTGTGTCCAGTGACCCTGATTGCACTGAGGTCAAGCTAGCTAATGTAGTTGGAGATGCTGTGATGGCCGAAAGTTTAGGGGACACTTCCCCTGTCCCTGGTCCCTCTAAGATAATTGCGAAGCCAAAGGCCGCTGACGCTAGCTTCCTGTTGAATATCAAGAAAGAATTGTGTGATACAGAAATGGAGGAACAGTTTCAAGCACCTTCAAACATTACCAACAAGGGAAAGGTTAAGCGTAGTAAGCGGGTGTCTGCAACGGTTAACCCTCTCAGTGCTGTGAAATCCAAGGCAAAAAAAAAAGGAAGTGATTTTTTATTTTTGCTTAGTTCACACTACGGAATTTCACGGCCGAATTTCGGCCAGGGATCGAGCCCGCGGCACTAGGACCGCGCGGACTGCATTGCCATCCCCATAGACGGCAATGCATTTCTGGGTGGATCTTTTGGGAGATCTGCTCAGAAATGCATTGACATCTATGGGGATGGCAATGCAGTCTGCATGGTCCTAGTGCCGCTGGCTCGACCTCTGTCCCAAATTCGGCCCAGAAATTCAGTAGTGTGAACCCAGCCTAAGGGTTGTATTAAGGTGTGACTGTCTAATTTTTGGTTCAACACGTCTGTATATTTTGAGCAATCAAACTTTTTGTCCTGTTTCTTCCTTTGTTTGGTGAGTGTAAATGTTTTGGTTCTAGGGCCCACATTGGTGTGTCCTACTCACATGTGCCTACACCCAATCCCTTTTTTTTTTTTATATATATATATTTTTTCCATTCCCCAAAAATTGGAAGGGGGGCCTTTATTCCAGCAACATTTCTTACCAATTTTTTTCGGTGTCAACATAGTACACTTGCCGCTCCTCTTCTGGCCTTGTCGGTATCCCAGTGCTGTCCAAAATGTGGCCCAGCAGATGTTTCCAAAATACAACTCCCAGCATGGCCAGACAGACGTTTGCTGTCTGTCCATGCTAGGATTTTGCAAGCATGCTTGTCTTTGGTTAGCATCTGTAGGGCCACATTTGTTACCTAACTGCTGTAGCCACTCCCATATGTATGCGCCCATTTTGGTTTGGAGAAATATGTCATCTTCACACATCAGCATCTTTATATTTTCTCATTTTCCACTAAGATTAATGATGTCCCTCTATATTTTTTTTAGTGGTTTCATTTTTACATGTTGTCAAAGTGTAAGTTACTGTTAGGCTAGGTTACATAGTTACATAGTTACATAGTTAGTACGGTCGAAAAAAGACATATGTCCATCAAGTTCAACCAGGGAATTAAGGGGTAGGGGTGTGGCGCGATATTGGGGAAGGGATGGGATTTTATCGTTCTTCATAAGCATTAATGTTATTTTGTTCCATGAATGTATCTAATCCTGTTTTAAAGCTGTTAATTGTTCCTGCTGTGACCAGTTCCTGAGGTAGACCGTTCCATAAATTCACAGTCCTCACGGTAAAGAAGGCGTGTCGCCCCTTGAGACTAAACCTTTTCTTCTCCAGACGGAGGGAGTGCCCCCTTGTCCTTTGGGGGGGTTCAACCTGGAACAGTTTTTCTCCATATTTTTTGTATGGGCCATTAATATACTTATATACATTTATCATATCCCCCCTTAAACGTCTCTTCTCAAGACTAAACAATTGTAACTCCTTTAATCGCTCCTCATAGCTAAGATGTTCCATGCCCCATATTAGTTTAGTCGCGCGTCTCTGCACCCTTTCCAGGTTCAGACTACGGAATCTCCGGGCAGAAAATTTCCGCCCGGAGATTCCGAGTTCCGCCTGCGCCGACTGACTTAGTCGGCGCTAGGACCGAGCAGACACTGCAGTCTCCTATAGACTGCTATGTGTTACGCTCGGATTTCCGCCTGAAGAAAGAGCAACCCCTTTCTTCAGGCGGAAATTTTCTAGCGGATTTTTCCTCCGGATTTTCCTCTTCACAAATTCAGAAGTGTGAATTTGTGAACGTAAAACAATTCACTACACTATGCATTATAGTAAGCGGAGTTTCTGCCGGAAAATTCTAAGCAAAAATTCCGGTGGAAATTCCGTAGTCTGAACCTAGCCTAACTGTAAAATGCCCTAATTTTAGGATTGAGAAATAGGCATCTTGTACTCGCAGCAATGCGCTACTTCAATTTCACACCTCCAACCTTACATGCACATTAAATAATGGCCACATGTGTTTGCAAAAAATAACGTTTAATACCTAAATACTTTGGACATCAAGGCAATGACTAAACATTTTGCCAGACACACGATGAAATTACTTCTTTCACCAGGATTATGTCAAACTTTAACCTTATTTTTCTCACAAAATCAAAGGGACCTTATTCTAGATTCTAAATCTAGCTAAATAAACATGGATCTTGGAAATGAAGTTACAGCTCCAGCTTATGGACCAGATCCTCCAGTTTGTCCATCATTAACTGGAGTACTTGCTTCATCTGAAAGATGTCCTCTTGCACCTCCTTGATCCAAAATCTTGAGACACTAAGCTGGATTGTTTCTTCTTCTGGCGAGTCATCCACACTGGATGGTTTTTCCTCCAGAGACATAGTGAAGAGTGTTATAGTTTCAGTTTCTTCCTCACCACGTTTGTCCTGAAATAATGTAAAAACATTTTTTTATGCTAAGATCCCACTTGCAAAATTGGGCTGCGTTTTTATTGATGTGTCCCAAATTCCAAAAATCAGCCCCAAAACTATGAAGGTTGTTCTGCTTTTTTTTTTTTTTTTTTTTTTGTGTTGTTTTTGTTGAAAGTGTTGAAATTAGTATTTATTTGTTTGTATTTTTTTGTGTTTTTTTGGGGCTTACAAAAAAGAAACCCAAATGAAAAAAGGATGCTGTAGGGAGGTCCCAATAAATTTTGGTTTTAATAATGTGTTTAATAAAGTGTTTTTCTCTTTTTTTTTACTTGTTAAACCTTTTTTTTCCTTGTTTTAGGTAGAACTAATACTCCCATCATGGAACACACTGTTCCATGATCGGAGTAGTAGTACTTGGCCTCACTGTCATATCGTCCCAGCTGTCAAATTTGTCAGCTGCGGCGATCCTCCCGGATACTTTATAGGCTGACCGCTCTTCTCTGGTCCCCTGTACTGCCGAATATTTACACATATTCATCTTTCCCACTGAGATGTGATTGGCTAGAACCCTCTGGCCAATCACATCTCTGCAGAAAATATGAATATTCGTAAATATACGGCAGTACAGGGGACCAGAGGAGAGCGGCCAGCCTATACAGTATCCTGGCGGATCGCCGTGGCTGACAAATGTGACAACCGTGGAGATCTGATAGTTAGTCAAAGTAATACTACTCCTATGATGGAACAGTGTGTTCCATGATGGGAGTAGCAGTACTACCTTAAAAAGAATTGCAAAAGGTAAACACACACATAGCCACATTTTTTGGGAATTGTCGGGGATATTTTAGTGCCCTGCCCGCCCACATAAATTGTTTCCGGTTTAAACATTTTTGTAATTTTTTTTTTTAAAAGATACATTTTCTTTGCGAAAATTTGTTCAAACAGTAATGTATATTTTTCAAAATTTTTGGGTATCACTCAAGTCCAAAAAAGAAGACAAAACGCCCGCAAAAACGCACCTGTTAAATTTCCTTGGTAGGTTTTCATGGCTTATTTTTCCTCCAATAGACTTCTATGGGATCAAAACCCCACGATTTTGGGGGAAAAAACGCCATAGCCTCGACATGCTGCGATTTTACAAACTCACAAAAATGCGTTGAAAAGGAAACAAACGCAAAACTGATTTTAAAAAACGACATAGCCAAAACCGCAAAGTGGACTAAGCATTTTGCGTTTTTTTGCATACAAACAAAGCTAACATCTGGCTGCACCGTTTTTGCAGCCCAAAAACGCAATGCGTTTTTTCGGGCAAGTTTGCGGGCATTTTTAAGGAAAAATCAAAAGTGGAAATGCAGCCTTACCGGGCTTGGACCTTGCTCTGCAACAGACATGTGTTCATTGTCAACGTTGACATTGTGTCATTTTTTGGAATACGTTTTTGGTAAATCAGGGTTTTAAAAAAAAAAAAAAGGAACGGTGGCAAAGGGCCGTGTGAACGGAACATCTATTTTTTGTTTGTTTAAAGGAGGTGGATTTGCTACCAAGTTTAATATGTGCTGCCATTCACCAACATTCAAGGCTTGTCCCTGGACGTCGAAGGATCAGTCGTCGACAAACACAACTTTTTAAACCAAGATTGTCCTTTGACAGCCTGATGGAGGAAGAAGTTCATCGCCACTTTAGACTGAGCAAACCAGCAATTTACCAACTGCTGCACAAAATCGAACACTGTTTGGAGAACAAAACCAAATGATCTCAGGCACTATGCAGGTTGACCAAAGTTCTATCTGTCCTGTACTTTATGAGCACAGGGATTTTCCAGCACTGCTGTGCATCTCGGTTTGGCATAAGCCAACCAACTTTTTCACGAGTTCTTGTGCAAGTCTTAAAAAGCATGTTAAGTGTAGCACACCATTACATAAGATTTCCACAGACTACGGTGGAAATTAATAACTACAAAGAGGCCTTCTACAATTACGCGGGAATGCCAAATATCATCGGACTAATTGATTGTACCCACATTGCACTTGTTCCACCGGCCCGTAATGAACGTATCTATCGGAATCGCAAGATGTACCGTTCAATAAATGTGCAGGTCGTTGTTGGTCCATATCTTAACATTATAGATGTGGTACCTAACTTTCCAGGGTCCTGTCACAACGCATTTATTTTGCGAAACACGGAGCTTTATGCACGTTTTGAACGAGGCGTATATGGAGACTCATGCCTATTAGGTAAGTACCTACTAAAATCAAATGCTAGGAACATCTTGATCAATTTAATTAACAACACCCTGTTCTACCCAACTAATTTAGGCAAATGTTTAATTGAATAAATTACTAATAATGTTAATATTAGTTCTAATTATTATATGTAGAGGGGACAATGGATATCGTCTCATTAGATGGATGATCACACCATACTTAAATCCAAGGAACCAGGCTGAGGTCAAATTCAACAGATCCCACAAAAAAACGCGTTCGATGATTGAACGTTCTTTTGGTCTCCTAAAGAGCAGATTTAGGTGCCTAGACTTCACGGGCGGTGCCCTGCTTTACAAACCATCTACAGTATGTGAAATCATGATTGCCTGTTGCATGCTTCACAATATTGCGGAACAACATCAGGTGCCCATGGAAATAGCTGAGGACTTGAGGGAGGAAATAGCAGCACCTTTGGAAACACAAGAGGAGGATCTTGGTTCTCAAGCTGTCAGACAGCATATTACGGATAATTTTTTTGTGGAATAGTGCAATTATCGCAAATGATGTACAAATTAACATTAGCAACTACTTTGATTTAAGTTTAAAAAAATAAAAACATGCGTGTGATGGAATTTGGTCTTGTATGATGTGACTACATTGTACAGAAGCAAAGTTGACATTTACTTTGACCAGAAAAAATATAAGAAAAAGCATCCTTGGGTTTGTGGAAAATCGCCCAAACTTAGACAAACATAGCTGGCTAACATTTCGGGGTAATACATGACGGAAATTAATCATGATTAGGTATGAACTCACGCAATATAAGTTCCCAGGCAACAAGGTCAAAATGTTAGGCATACGATTACAATGATGTTGTGGGTTTGCTAAAAAATTCCCTTGTTATGTCTTTATTTTGTTCACATTTTTGGGGAATTAGCATTTGTTAGGCCTTTTTTTTTTTTTTTTTGGAAAGTCCTCAAGTTTTTCGCCAAAACCAGTATTGATGTAAAGAAATGTATTTTGTTAACTTAATTTTTCGACAAAGAAGAGAAAGGAACACTAATGACATCACGAACACAGTGCTCTCTGCTGACATCTCTGTCCATTTGAGCAACCGTGCATAGCATATGTATGCTAAGGGCAGCATGGTGGCTCAGTGGTTAGCACTCCTGCCTTGCAGTGCCCTGGGTTCAAATCCCACTAAGGACAACAAGAAATAAAGAGTTATTATTATTATTATTATAATAACATCAGCAGAGAGCACTGTGATCGTGATGTCATCAGAGAGCATTACGAAAAGAAAAAAAATCCTCTGTAGTATTCAGCAGCTAATAAGTCCTGGAAGGATTCAGATTTTTGAAGATAAGGAATTTACAAAGCAGTTTTACTTTTGGGCACCAGTTGATTGAAACGAAAAAAAGTTTTCACCCGAGTCCCCCTTTAAAGGGTAAAGATTACACAGGTTTAGAAAAACCCAGCTCAAAATACCTAAAACAAACTTTAACAAAAAAGATATGGGTAGGCATAAATTGAATAGCTAAATAGGAAATCAGGTGAGTGGGTGGCAGTGCATATTAAAGAACATTTTCCAAAAGCAAGAAAAAAAATACCATCACCGTTACATATTTAGTTTAAAGTCTAGCAAAATAGTACATGTAAAGAAAGGATGACTAAAGCCGAATAAATCATCCACCAGTTTGTTAATCTACCATGACAGAGGCAAATAACGTCTCTAATGGCTGTTGCTGGGAACATCCTTAAAAACCCTCCGTTTTTATGAACTTTCCGACTGCTGCCGGCTGTCGGGTTTTCAGTTTCACAATCTCACACTTTTTCCATGTGTTTCACATTACACTCCAAGAGTTTTTGGTGATTTAGTCGCGAACAAGCCCCATTTAGTTGAAAACACGCCCATTTGGTGTGTTTTAAGAAACACTCGGAGAGTTTTAGAAATGGAGTGTTTTTTTGGGTCGCAAACATTGTCGCATCGGGAATGCGACAAAAAATCAGGCGCAAAACCCGACAAAAAGTGTCGGGAACATGTTAGTAAATGAGGGCCAATGTGTGTGTTGCTTTGTATTATTTTTTAGCAGTATACATATGGTATATAGAATAAACAATACTGTGAATTAATGTATAATGAAAATTATTACAGCCACCATTTTTTACCTAACAGTATGGGATTTTCAGTTTCACAAATCACCAGCAGGTGGCATATGGAACTTGTGTCTTACTGGTATGTACTGATTGGAATTTAGTTATTTTTTTTTTTTGCTCTATTTTTGGAAACTAATTTGTCTGCAAGAAGCAGATGTAACTCCGAACTGTGCTATTAAATGTGACACTTGACTAGTTATTTTTTTGAAGTTCAAAATGCTCATATTTACTCCCAAGAAATAAATATTTTATTTTACAATACTTTTAATTGTAAATCTTAATTAAAATATAGCTAAGGAATTTGGCATATGAAAAAGGTCATTTAAATGTCTTGTAATAAAGCTGCAAATTGTACTAACCAACAGTTTTCATAGAATATAACACATACAGATAATAATAACAACACATAAGGTCACAATTTACAACACAATTGGGGGAGATTTATCAAACCTGTGCAGAGGAAAATTTGCCCAGTTGCCCATAGCAACCAATCAGATCGCTTCTTTCATTTTGCAGAGGTCTTGTTAAAAATGAAAGAAACAAGCTGATTGGTTGCTATGGGCAACAGGGCAAATTTTCCTCTGCACAGGTTTTGATAAATCTCCACTAATATGCCAGCTAATTCAGCCTAGTAATGGATAAATGAGGGAATATGCAATGCATGTACATAAAAGGAGCACCTTTTGGGGATGCTTAAGGGGCACAGTGCATGGGTCTCATGTACAAGCAACTCCCTTAACCCCTTAAGGACTCAGGGTTTTTCCGTTTTTGCACTTTCGTTTTTTCCTCCTTACCTTTTAAAAATCATAACCCTTTCAATTTTCCACCTAAAAATCCATATTATGGCTTATTTTTAGTGTCACCAATTCTACTTTGCAGTGACATTAGTCATTTTACCAAAAAATTCACGGCGAAACGGAAAAAAAAATCATTGTGCGACATAATCGAAAAAAAAAACGCCATTTTGTAACTTTTGGGGGCTTCCGTTTCTACGCAGTGCATATTTCGGTAAAAATTACACCTTATCATTATTCTGTAGGTCCATACGGTTAAAATGATACCCTACTTATATAGGTTTGATTTTGTCGCACTTCTGGAAAAAATCATAACTACATGCAGGAAAATTTATATGTTTAAAAATGTCATCTTCTGACCCCTATAACTTTTTTTATTTTTCCACGTACGGGGCGGTATGAGGGCTCATTTTTGTCGGTATGAAGTTTTTATCGGTATGATTTTTGTTTTGATCGGACTTTTTGATCCCTTTTTATTCATTTTTTAATGTTATAAAAAGTGACCAAAATACGCTTTTTTGGACTTTGGAATTTTTTTTGCGCGTACGCCATTGACCGTACGGCTTAATTAATGATATATTTTTATAGTTCGGACATTTACGCTTGCGGCGATACCACATATGTTTATTTATTTATTTTTTTACACTGTTTTATTTTTTTTATGGGAAAAGGGGGGTGATTCAAACTTTTATTAGGGAAGGGGTTAAATGACCTTTATTAACACTTTTTTTTAAACTTTTTTTTGCAGTGTTATAGGTCCCATAGGGACCTATAACACTGCACACACTGATCTCTCATCCTGATCACAGGCGTGTATTAACACGCCTGTGATCAGCATTATCGGCGCTTGACTGCGCCTGCCTGGATCTCAGGCACGGAGCAGTCATTCGTCGATCGGACACTGAGGAGGCAGGTAAGAGCCCTCCCGGTGTCCGATCAGCTGTTCGGGACGCCGCGATTTCACCGCGGCGGTCCCGAACAGCCCGACTGAGCAGCCGGGATACTTTCAGTTTCACTTTAGAAGCTGCGGTCAGCTTTGACCGCCGCTTCTAAAGGGTTAATACCGCACATCGCCGCGAGCTTCATATCGCGGGAGCCGACGCAGGACGTAAATATACGTCCTGCGTCGTTAAGGGGCTATAGGGGTACTCCGGTGAAAAACTTTTTTTCTTTTAAATCAACTGGTGCCAGAAAGTTAAACAGATTTGTAAATTACTTCTATTAAAAAATCTTAATCCTTCCTGTACTTATTAGCTGCTGAATACTACAGCGGAAATTCTTTTCTTTTTGGAACACAGAGCTGTCTGCAGACATCATGAGCACAGTGCTCTCTGCTGACATCTCTGTCCATTTTAGGAAACTGTCCCGGATAAAAGGAAATCCCCATAGCAAACATATGCTGTTCTGGACAGTTCATAAAATGAACAGAGGTGTAAGCAGAGAGCACTGTGCTCATGATGTCAGCAGACAGCTGAAAAGAATTTCCGCTGTAGTATTCAGCAGCTAATAAGTACAGGAAGGATTAAGATTTTTTTAATAGAAGTAATTTACAAATCTGTTTAACTTTCTGGCACCAGTTGATAAAAAAAAAAAAAGTTTTTCACCGGAGTATCCCTTTAACCCCTGGTATCTAAACCCTTAAGGACCCAGCCCAAATATACCTTAAGGACCCGGCCATTTTTTGCACATCTGACCACTGTCACTTTAAACATTAATAACTCTGGGATGCTTTTACCTTTCATTCTGATTCCGAGATTGTTTTTTCGTGACATATTCTACTTTATGTTAGTGGTAAAATTTTGTCGATACTTGCATCATTTCTTGGTGAAAAATTCCAAAATTTGATGAAAAAATTTAAAATTTTGCTTTCTTTTAACTTTGAAGCTCTGTGCTTATAAGGAAAATGAATATTCCAAATAAATTATATATTGATTCACATATACAATATGTCTACTTTATGATTACATCATAAAGTTGACATGTTTTTACTTTTAGAAGACATCAGAGGGCTTCAAAGTTCAGCAGATATTTTCCAATTTTTCACAAAATTTTCAAAATCAAAATTTTTCAGGGACCAGTTCTGTTTTGAAGTGGATTTGAAGGGCCTTCTTATTGGAAATACCCCACAAATGACCCCATTATAAAAACTACACCCCTCAAAGTATTCAAAATAACATGCAAAAGGTTTGTTATGGTGCCAGAACAGCAAAAAAAAAAACACATGGCATACTATTTTGGAAACTACACCCCTCAAGGCATGTAACAAGGGGTCCAGTGAGTCCAGTGATGTGAAAAAATTTTTTTCACTAAAATGCTAGTTTTCCCTCAAACTTAAAATTTTTACAAGGGATAATAGGACAAAATAACCCCCAACATTTTTAACCCCATCTCTTCTGAGTATGGGAATACCCCATGTTAGGACGTAAAATGCTTTGCGGGAAAACTACAATGCTCAGAAGAGAAGGAGCGCCATTGAGCTTTTGGGAAAAAATTTGTTTGGAATGGAAGTCAGGGGCCATGTGCGTTTACAAAGCCCCCAGTGGTGCTAGAACAGTGGACCCACCCATATGTGACCCTATTTTGGAAACTACACCCCTCACAGAATTTAATAAGGGGTGCAGTGAGTATTTATACCCCACTGGCGTTTGACAGATCTTTGGAACAGTGGGCTGTGCAAATGAAAAATTTAAATTTTCATTTGCACGGACCACTGTTCCAAAAATCTGCCAGACACCTGTGGGCCGTAAATGCTCACTGTACCCCTTATTACATTACGTGAGAGGTGTAGTTTCCAAAATGGAGTCACATGTGGGTATTTATTTTTTTGTGTTTATGTCAACCGCTGTAAAATCGGCCACCCCTGTGCAAATCACCAATTTAGGCCTCAAATGTACATAGTGCGCTTTCACTCCTGAGCCTTGTTGTGCGCCCACAGAGCATTTTACGCCCACATATGGGGTATTTCCGTACTCAGGAGAAATTGCGTTACAAATTTTGGGGGGCTTTTTTTTCCTTTTAACGCTTGTGAAAATAAAAAGTATGGGGCAACACCAGCATGTTAGTGTAAATTTTTTTACACTAACAAAATGGTGTAGACCCCAACTTTTCCTTTTCATAAGGGGTAAAAGGAGAAAAAGCCCCCCAAAATTTGTAGTGCAATTTCTCCCTAGTACGGAGATACCCCATATGTGGCCCTAAACTGTTTCCTTGAAATACAACAGGGCTCCGAAGTGAGAGAGCTCCATGCGCATTTGAGGACTAAATTAGGGATTGCATAGGGGTGGACATAGGGGTATTCTACGCCAGTGATTCCCAAACAGGGTGCCTCCAGCTGTTTCTAAATTCCCAGCATGCCTGGACAGTCAGTGGCTGTCTGGAAATGCTGGGAGTTGTTGTTTTGCAACAGCTGGAGGCTCCGTTTTGGAAACACTGCCATACAATATGTTTTTCATTTTTATTGGGGGGGGGGGGGGGGGACAGTATAAGGGGGTGTATATGTAGTGTTTTACTCTTTATTATGTGTTAGTGTAGTCTAGTGTTTTTAGGGTACATTCGCACTGGCGTGTTACGGTGAGTTTCCCGCTAGGAGTTTGCTGTGAAAAAATTGCCGCAGCCCAAACTTGAAGCAGGAAACTTACTGTAAGCCTGCCCGTGTGAATGTACCCTGTACGTTCACATGGGGGAGCAAACCTCCAGCTGTTTCAAAACGATAACTCCCAGCATGTACTGACAGACCGTGCATGCTGGGAGTTGTACTTTTGCAACAGCTGGAGGCACACTGGTTGGAAAACCTTCAGTTAGGTTCTGTTACCTAACTCAGTATTTTCCAATCAGTGTGCCTCCAGCTGTTGCAAAACTACAACTCCCAGCATGTACTGATCGCCGAAGGGCATGCTGGGAGATGTAGTTATGCAATAGCTGGAAGTACGCAACTAAAACTCCCAGCATGCCGAGACAGCTGTTTGCTGTTTGGACATGCTGGGATTTGCAGTTTTGCAACATCTGGAGGGCTACAGTTTTAGAGAACACTGCAAGGTGATCTCCAAATTGTGGTCCTCCAACTGTTGCAAAACTACAAATTCCAGCATGCCCTGACAGCAAACAGTTGTTTGGGCATGCTAGGAGTTGTAGTTTTGCAAGATCTGGAGGGCTACAGTTTAGGGACCACTATATAGTGGTCTCAAACTGTAGCCCTCCAGCTGTTGCAAAACTACAACTCCCAGCATGCCCAAACAGCTGTCTGGGCATGCTGGGAGTTGTAGTTTTGCAACAGCTGGAGGGCTACAGTTAGAGACCACTGTATAATGGTCTCATACTGTACCCTCCAGATGTTGCTAGGCACGTCATCGCCGCCCGCCGATCTCTGTTGCCCACCCGGATCGGTAAGTGGATCTTCGGCGCCGGTCCCCGTCGTTTCCCCGTCCTGCCCCGCCTATTGTGGGTGGGCAGGATGGGGAAAACGAAAGTTAACCTCCCCGCCCCCGATCTGCTATTGGAGGTCGCGTCTAGACCACCAATAGCAGGGATAGGAGGGGTGGCACCCACCTCACTCCTATGCCTTCAGGGGGATCGTGGGTGTCTTAGACAACCGCGATCCCCCTTATATTTCGGGTCACCGGGTCACTATGGACCCGTAATGACCCGGAATCGCGCAAATCGCAAGTGTGAATTCACTTGCGATTTGCCGCGATCGCCGACATGGGGGGTCTGATGATACCCCCTGGGCGTTTGCACGGGATGCATGCTGAATGATTTCAGCAGGCATCCCAGTCCGATCCCCGCCCTGTGCGCGGCGAGGGCCGGAATTCTCCATGACGTACGCGTATGTCATGGGTCCTTAAGTACCAGGGTGTCATGACGTACGCGTACGTCAAGGGTCCTTAAGGGGTTAAGGATGCAGGTTGTTTGAAGCGACTGGTGTTTGAAGCATGCTTACGAGCTGAACACGCTTTATACCCGGTGGGTCCTGACAACTATAATCAACTAGGACCCAGGATTAATATCGGGCCCGATGCCCGACATAAACCCTTTAGATGCTGCAATTAAAGTTGATTGCAACATCTGGAATGTTAAAAAAAAAGGATCCCGGAAGCTCAGCGGAGCTGATCTGGACCGTCACAGTGAAATCCTGATGTCCCGATCATCTGAGAGGATGGCGGGAGGGCCCTTACCTGCATGTGTGCTATCCAATCGGTGCTCTGAGGCTCCCAGCCAGCCATGGCAGGTTGTAGCAGCAGAGCACCGATAACACTGATCAATGCAATGCTATGGCATAGCATTGGACAGTGTATGCAATTGAAATATTGCATGGTATAGCCCCCTATAGGGACTTAAAAAGAAAGTAAAAAATAAAAAAAAAAGAATAAGCACCTCCCCTAATAAATGTTTGAATCATCCCTCCATTTCCCATTTTTTTAATTAGATAACGTAATTAAAGTAAGCATAAACATATGTGGTATCGCCACGTGCATAAATTTCCAAACTATCAAATATAAGGTTAGTTAAACCGCATGGTTGATAGTGTACACGTAAAAAAAAACAAATTATAATTACTTCATATACTATAAAAAAAATTATAGAAAAAAAGCAATATAAAAGTCCCATCAAAACAAAAATGGTACCAAAAAAAACTTCAGACCACTGCGAAAAAAATTAGCCCCCATATGCGGAAAAATAAAAAACTTATAGGGGTCAGAAGATGACAATTTTAAACATACTAATTTTGGTGCAAGTAGTTTTTTTTTAGTAGAAAAATTAAATAAAACCTACATAAACGCAAGCCCTCAAAAGTTACAAAATGGATTTTTTTTTTTGGCCAGGTTGTTTAAGCCAAAATGGGCCTAAGGGGTGGCTGGGGGGCTGAGTCCTTAAGTCTCATGAAAAAAAAACTCCCCTATCAGCATCAATATAAACCAAACTACAGAGGGTTAGGCCAGTCTATTGTGCATCTAATGTATCAAAAGGCGCACGGCTCTTGATAAATTCTGTGCACAGACTTCGTGATCTATGCTTCAGTCTATTTTTAAACCTGCTCATACATGGTCTGACATTTCGGCGTACTTTCAGCCGATGCGACTTGTCGCTGAAAAGTCGCTTTTGATAAATTCAGCACCAATGCATTTTCCAATGCATTTCAGTCTAAAATAGACTAGCATGCATCATGTTCTAAAAATCCTCTAGAGCAAAAGTCGCAAAAAAGTCGCACATATTTAGACTGCGACTTTCTGTGCGACAAATTTAGACAGGAAAAACCTGTCTAAATCCTTTGATAAATATCCCCATTATCTTTATTCTGCAGGTCAATGTGATTAAAACAATACCCAATTTATATAGTTTTTCAATTATTTGTTTCTCAATTATAGGAGAACATTGAAAAAAAAAAAAACCTGCACTTTGGGTAAAAATGACACCTTGTCTTTATTCTGTAGGTCCATACCCTTAAATCGATACCCAACTTATATAGATTTGATTTTGTTTTACTACTGTTAAAAATGCACCGGTATAACTTTTTGCATGAAAATTAGTACGTTTAAAAATGTCCTCTTCTCACCCCTACGACTTCTTTATTTTTAGGCATACAGGCAGTATGTGGGCTTACTTTTTGTGCCTTGATCTGAAATTTTTATGGGTACCATTTTTGTTTTGATGGGACTTTTTGATCTCTTTTTATACATTTTTTAAAATTATAGTAAAAGTGACCAAAAATACGCAATTTTTGACTTTTTTTTATGTGTATGCCATTGACCATGCAGTTTAATGAAAACTATATTTTTATAGTTCAGACATTTACACATACGGATGTATGGGGGCTCATTTTTTGCACTGTGATCTATAGTTGTCGCTTTTTATTAACCCCTGAAGGACGCAGGGTTTTTCAGTTTTTGCACTTTCGTTTTTTCCTCCTTACCTTTTAAAAATCATAACCCTTTCAATTTTCCACTTAAAAATCCATATTATGGCTTATTTTTGGCATCACCAATTCTACTTTGCAGTGACATTAGTCATTTTACCCCAAAATTCATGGTAAAACGGAAAAAAAATCATTGTGCGACAAAATCGAAGAAAAAAACGCCATTTTGTAACTTTTGGGGGCTTCCGTTTCTACGCAGTGCATATTTTGGTAAGAATGACACCTTATTATTATTCTGTAGGTCCATACGGTTAAAATGATACCCTACTTATATAGGTTTCATTTTGTCGTACTTCTGGGAAAAATCATAACTACATGCAGGAAAATTTATACGTTTAAAAATGTCATCTTCTGACCCCTATAACTTTCTTATTTTATAAAATGAGGGCTCATTTTTTGCGCCGTGATCTGAAGTTTTTATCGGTACCATTTTTGTTTTGATCGGACTTTTTGATCATTTTTTATTCATTTTTTAATGGTATAAAAAGTGACCAAAAATACGTTTCTTTGGACTTTGCCATTTTTTTCATGTATGCCATTAATTAACTATATATTTTTATAGTTCGGACATTTACGCACGCGGCAATACAATATATGTTTATTTTTATTTTTATTTACACTGTTTTATTTTTTATGGGAAAAGTGGGGTGATTCAAACTTTTATTAGGGAAGGTATTAACCCCTTAACGACGCAGGACGTAAATGTACGTCCTGGTGCGTTAAGTACCACATCACCAGGACGTACATTTACATCCTGCGTCGTTAAGGGGTTAATCCCTTCCCTAATAAAAGTTTAAAGTACATTTACGTCCTGAGCATAACCGCGGGCATCGGAGCGATGCCGGCTTCATGCGCGGCAGGTCCCGGCTGTGGATCGCAGCAAGGGACCCCCCTGGGAATGGCGGACACCTGCGATCCCGCGGATGTCCGCCATTAACCCCTCAGATGCCGTGATCAATACAGATCATGGCATCTGCAGCATCGCGGTCACTTAACAGGATGATCGGATCGCCCTCAGCGCTGCTGCGGCGATCCGATCATCCTGCACGGCAGACAGAGGTCCCCTCACCTGCCTCCGCTGTCTTCCGGGAGTCTTCTGCTCTGATAATGCTGATCAGTGCTGTGTCCTATACATAGCACTGAACAGGATTAGCAATCGAATGGTAGCTATAAATAGTCCCCTATGGGGACTATAAGAGTGTAAAAATAAAAGTAAAAAAGTAAAAAAGATTTGAAAAACCCCCTCCCCCAATAAAAACGTAAATTGTCCCATTTTCCCTATTTTACCCCCAAAAAGTGTAAAAAAAAATTATTTTATATACATATTTGGTATCGCCGCATGCATAAATATCCGAACTATTAAAATAAAATGTAAATGATCCCGTAAGGTGAACGTCGAGAACGTAAAAAAAGAAAGTCCAAAATAGCTGCTTTTTTTATAACATTTTATTCCCAAAAAAATTAATAAAAAATGTAATAAAAGTTTTGTATAAGCAAATATCATATTAATAAAAAGTACAGATCACGGCGCAAAAAATGAGCCCTCATACTACTGCTTATACGGAAAAATGAAAAAGTTATAGGTCCTCAAAATAGGGGGATTTTAAATGTACTATTTTGGTTAAAAAGTTTGCGATTTTTTTTTAAGCGCAACAGTAACAGAAAAGTGTATAATCATGGGTATCATTTTAATTGTATTGGCCCAGAGAATAAAAATCACATGTCATTTTTACCATAAATTGTACGGCGTGAAAACAAAACCTTCCAAAATTTGCAAAATTGCGGTTTTCTTTTTAATTTCCCCACACAAATAGTATTTTTTTGGTTGCGCCATAAATTTTATGGTAAAGTGAGTGATGGCATTACAACGGACAACTGGTCGCGCAAAAAACAAGCCCTCATACTAGTCTGTGGATGAAAATATAAAATGGTTATGATTTTTTGAAGGGGAGGAGGAAAAACAAAAACGTAAAAATAAAATTGTCTTAGTCCTTAAGGTCCAAATGGGCTGAGTCCTTAAGGGGTTAAAGGACCTTTTATTAACACTCTTTTTTTTTACTTTTTTTTGCAGTGTTATAGCTCCCATAGGGACCTATAACACTGCACACACTGATCTTTTACACAGATCACTGGCGTGTATTAACACGCCTGTGATCAGTGTTATCGGCACTTGACTGCTCCTGCCTGGATCTCAGGCAAGGAGCAGTCATTCGCCGATCAGACATCGAGGAGTCAGGTAAGGGCTGTAAGCTGTTGAGGACGCCGCAATTTCACCGTGGCTGTCCCGAACAGCCTGACTGAGCAGCCAGGATGCTTTCACTTACACTTCAGACACAGCGGTCAGCTTTGATCGCCACGTCTGAAAGGTTAATACAGGGCATCACTGCGATCGGTGATGTCCTGTATTAGCCGCGGGTCCCGGCTAATAAGATGTTAGATCGCCGCGGTCCCGCTGCTGGGGACCCCGGGGATCGCCACTGCGGCACCCCGCCATCATTACTGCACAGAGCGAGTTCGCTCTGTGCGTAATGAAGGGCGATACAGGGGCCGGAGCAGCATGACGTCATGGCTCTGCCCCTCATGACATCACGGCCCGTCCCCTTAATGCAAGTCTATGGCAGGGGGCGTGATGACCGCCACGCCCCCTCCCATAGACTTGTATTGACTGGAGCGGGCCGTGACATCATGAGGGGCGGAGCCGTTACGTAACGATGCTCCGGCCCCTGTATTGCCCGTCACTACGTGCAGAGTGATCTCGCTCTGTGCAGTAATGATAGCGGGGTGCTGCAGCAGCGATCCCTGGGGTCCCCAGCAGCGGGACCCCAGCGATCTGACATCTTATCCCCTATCCTTTGGATAGAGGATAAGATGTCTAGGGGCGTAGTACCCCTTTAAGGGGTTAATTTTATTTTCTGATATACGATGTGATTAAAACAGTGATTACAGTGTGATTACAGTGCGGAATCATAAACATTATATTTAAATAGTTTGGACATGCACGCTCCAGTTCTCCTGCTATCTGGGTGGAGCTTCCTGACATCACTGCTCCTGCTTCTCTGCTGGGTCCTGCTGCTAGCAAACAGCAACGGTGAAGTCACAAAGCTCCGCCTATGCTCCAAGTGGATCCCCGAACAGAAGACACAGAAGAAGATAGCCTATTAAGCCCTGCGTCCTTAACAGGTTAACAAAATGCTAACTCTTCTTAACAAAATTGATATGCGTAAAATTGTTCTTTTCGGACCCCTGTAACTTTATTTTTCCGTACACAGAGATGTATGAGGGCTCATTTTTTGCACTGTGATCTGTAGTTTTGACTTTTTTATCACTTTTTATTAATTTTATTTTCTGACATATGATGTGATGAAAACAGTGATTACAGTGTGATTACAGTGCGGGATCATAAACATTATATTTAAATAGTTTGGACATGCTTGCTCCAGTTCTTCTTCTGTGTCTTCCGTTCCGGGGCCAACTTGGAGCATGGGTGGAGCTTCCTGATATCACTGCTCCTGCTTCTCTGCTGGGTCCTGCTGCTAGAAAACAGCAACGGTGAAGTCACAAAGCTCCGCCTATTTTCCAAGTGGATCCCCAAACAGGAGACACAGAAGAAGATAGCAGGAGAACCAAAGCACAGAACAGGATCAGGTAAGTATGGCTGTCATCAGCGTCACCTGCACTACCTGTCTGTACTGAAAGGTTCGTGCAGATGAAAATGAAGACAGATTTCCTTTAAATGGGTTGTCCCAGCTTGTCCTGCTTTTTCTGGCCATCTACTGCCTGTTTGTGGTGGTCAGAGGTGTTTGGAAAAGCCACAACTTCTATTGACTATAGTGGAAGTTGCTCAAATGATCTAGCTTAGCGAGCGACACTGTTTTTAAAATCTTTGGCATTACATGTATCTCCCCTCAAAGTAAATGGGTGTTTTCGCAAAATGTTTCCCTTTGGCTTCTTCCGGCTTTACCGGTCACCACAAACAGGCAAGAGATGGCTGAAAAAAGCATGTCGATGAACTGGGATAACCCCTTTAACCCCTTGCCAGTCAAGCCCATTTTGACCACATTATGGTGCAGATTATACAAAATAGTGAAATATCTTTTCAGGGGACATTATATTTTCCTTAGAATAACAATACTAATTGGGACAACCATTTTTTCTGAATATTCATAATATCCTGAATAAGCTGCCTACATGTCATCCAGTAGTTGTTTAGTCTCTCCAACACTTCTTCCATAACTGCATACCATCTTGTCTACCTACTTGGCTCTCTAACTAAACTGTCCTACTACCTGCAGGCCCAGACCTGCCTAACTACTTGACTGCCTACCCACCCTCCCACCTGGCTGTCTAACTACCTGCCGCCTGCCCACCCAGCCCTCTGGCTGTCTAACTACTTGTCAGCTCAACCGCTGTCTACCTAACCATCCACCACCTACCCACCTAGCTACCTACCTACCAATTTATCTAGTTAGTTACCTACCTAGCTGTCGGTCTACCTACCTACCTACCAACCCTCCTGTCTGTCTACTTACCAACCTACCTACTTGGCTGTCCAATTACCTACCTATCTATCTATATAGCTACCTGTCTACCTATCTATCTAGCTATTTACCTGGCTGTTTACCTACCTAACCACTGACACACCTACCCATCTGGCTGTCTACCTGCCCACCTAATTGGCTGTCTACCTACCTACCTAGTTGTCTACCCACCTCCCTACCAACCTGGCTATCTACCCACCTGGCTATCTACCTACCAACCTACCTACCTGGCTGTCCACGTACGTACGTACGTACGTACGTACATACATACGTACGTGCCTACCTAGCTAGCTACCTTCCTACCTGCAGAAGAATGCAGCAGCGCACTGCCAGCACAAGGATATAGGTGAAACATGAAAATGCAGTTAAAACATGGAGAGCTATACAGCTATGGTGTAATAGATGCAAATGTGAAACTATAAATAGTGAGGCACTTAGCTCGCAAATTTGTCTCCGCCGGCGGTCAAATAGCTTGGACCGTCCCACCGCGATAAGGTGGCCTCATTGGGACGGACCCCACATTGTGAATATGCCTCTGTTTGAACAATTCAGTAAGCATGGCAGGGTATGGAACATCCAAGACACCTTATATACACACCTGATAGAGGTGGGTGGGGTGCAAGGCCAACATGGAGGTAGCCACTCCCCCGTATGTGCAATACAGACAAAGAATAAGTCAGCCAGCATTTTAGTTGATACCAAACTATTATATGGACCTGGCCTACTAGGCTAGATATACAGCAACAGAAGAATGCAGCAGCACACTGCCAGTACAAGGATATAGGTGAAACATTGGCATGAGCATTGGCATGCCAATCTGAGGAAGGAGGGTTCTACCTCCGAAACGCGTCATTGGTTCTTACATAATAAACATAGTGCCTGCTGGCACTTTAACCGCCACATTGCTTTGGCTATGATTATTCTATCTTGGAAATTGGAACAGCGCCTGTTGTATGGGTCGTATTTTCTCTATATATCCACTTCATTGAACAGGAATGGGTTCCCCACCCCTGTGACCCAATAGGCTTTGCAGTTCATTCCGATCAAGCTTCCGACTGTACCCCTATCTAGGGGTGCTAAGCGCAATTTTATCCACCAAAAGGTGAGCGGCCAAACGAAAGGCTGGTGCCTTGGTCCATCTCTCATTTCCCCCTGTATCTTGGGTAATACATGTGGCGCGGTCGCTCTTTCTTCTCTTTTATTACATGATATATATGGAGGAAGCCAGGCATAGACCAGATATCTAAACCCCCTACTCTTCCAGCAATGGCCATAGAGAACTCCTTTATATTTGGGTTTAGGACAAACATACTTACCAAGAACATAGAAGTAGTATTTAGGACCAATCCACAGCATGATATTAGTGTATCAGGGTCATAGACCCCTCAAATTAGCAACAATATTGACTACAGAAGTGTAGAAATTTGGTCTGAAGAGTGTCTTTGTCTACCATTATATGTTGAATGTATGGTGATATAGCTTGCCACAGTCCCTTTCTTTTCATCCCTATGTCCACACATATACTGTAGTGATAACCAAATAGCTCCGTCTACATTGTTAGCTCTGCCTAGACTTCCAGGCTCAAGAGCACTGACTACACTTATTATTTTAATAATCCCGAAACTGTTTCCATTTCCCTCATCACATTCCACAGTACAACTAATGCCCAATGGACCAGAGTATTGAGCAATTGCAGAATAACTGTTTTAAAGGTCATAATGGACATACAAGAATCCTTCTATTGAGATTCATTTACTACAGATGGGAAAACAGAACAATGAAAATATTAGCCCAAAAGTAAGGAGATGATAAAACTTTCAGCTCCGATGTATAGCTGTTACTTTATCCATAAAATTGTGTTTTTCATTTCCAATATCTGTCAATCAGCACAAATGTTCCTAAACAAGTATGTAATTGTTGCTTCTGTGTACGTACATTTGTAGAATATTTTATCATGAGAATTGTCATATTTGGATCTAAAAATATATATTGCGTCAATGCAGCATGGAAAAAAAATATCATTTTAGTTTGGAGTTGCCGTGGTGACAATACAAAGCAGACTAAACGTATATTATTGCTTAGCTTTGCAGCAGAGTGACTCATTATATAAGTACCGGCTACAAGGTCATGTCGAATGTGTTCCATAATGTCAGTATTGTTGAAAGGCTAGTGTAGAATACATTCATTAAAATCTGGTTAGATGAACGTTGTTTCACTGAGCAGAGAGTTTTATCTAATAGTCTTCACTGATAAGTGCTTCATTCTACTCATTTATTCACATAAGTGGTATGGCTGCGTGGGCCTTATAATAGCCATTATACCTCGATAGCATTGTCAAGGTTTAGTGTATGAAAACAAGGCCCAGGCTCCCGGAAGCTTGCTTTATTCAACAACTACTGAACATAGTATTACACAAAAAGAAAGACGGCCAAGAAATGTGCCGTCACTGGGTTCAACAACAATATAACACCAAATATGATACACCAGACACTATTAAGATTGATATAAATACTTTATTGTTTACAACACAAATAAAAATATACAAAATACATATAAAAAGGAGAGATTGGTACCAAAAATACAAAGGTGCAGAAAAAGGAGATGCTAGTCACACACGTGCATACAACATGGCATAAAGAGAGGTCACATAGTGTATGAAAGGAGAAAATAGATCATCGTATAGACCATAGCAACATAGGGACAGTGCCACACAGGGCTGCCATCAGAAATTTTGGGGCCCCTTATACAGCTTGTAGTCACCCCCCCCCCCCTTCCCTCACTGCGGCACACGCTGGATTTTACCTTAGTATCGGGCTTAGAGACATAAAATAATATCACCACTCCATATTATTTCTGCAATGACTAAATAATATCACCATACTGTAAGGAAATAAAAGCCACTATACGCAGACGAGTATCACTAATAACAAGGGACATATAATTCTGCCACACCATGACCACTGACTACCACTGCTATATTGTTATTGAATAAAAACCACTATACAAAAGATCAATGGGGGAGATTTATCAAAACTTGTGTAGAGGAAGAGTGGTGCAGTTGCCCATAGCAACCAATCAGATTGCTTCTTTCATTTTTCACAGGTTTATTTAAAAATGGAAAAAGCGATCTGATTGGTTACTATGGGCAACTGCACCATCCTTCCTCTATACTTGTTTTGATAAATCTCCCCCAATAACCTCTATATAGGAGTAGATTTGAGCTGTACGCAGGTGCTGCAGACGATATGAGTGATTACAGTTACATACTCACAGGGGCGTGAGTCGTTGATTTTTCTCTTTCTTCTCCATCTGTCCTGGGTCATCATGAAGACGTCTCCCAATCACAACTCATCTTCACCGAATCTGCCAGACAAACATTTTAGGATTCTTGCTACGGCAAAGTCCTCACATCTATACAAACCCCCTATATGTATTACACTGCCCCATATAGTAGTCTCTTTTATGCCCTGTGTAGTATTAGGCCCCAACATTGTCCTCAAACATTTTAATGCCCCCTCACATTGCCCCGATATATAGTAATGTCCCTGTACACATCCCCCATATACAATAATGCCTTCTTACATTACCCCCACACATAATAATGCCTCCTCACATGGCCCCACATATAATAATGCCCCCTCACATGGCCCCCATATATAGTAATGTCCCCGTACACATCCCCCATACAGAATAATGCCCCCTCACATAGCCCCCATATATGTATGAATGCCCCCTCACATGGCCCATATATATATATATATATATATATATATATATATTAATGCCCCCTCACATGGCCACTATACATATATATATATATATATATATATATATATATCAATGCCCCCTCACATGGCCCCTATATATATTAATGCCCCCTCACATGGCCCCTTTATATATTAATTCCCCTTCACATGGCCCCTTTATATATTAATGCCCCCTAACATGGCCCCTTTATATATTAATGCCCCCTCACATGGCCCCTTTATATATTAATGCCCCCCTCACATGGCCACTTTATATATTAATTCCCCCTCACATGGCCCCTTTATATATTAATACCCCCTAACATGGCCTCCATATATATTAATGCCCCCCTAACATGGCCTCCATATATATTAATGCCCCCCTAACATGGCCTCCATATATATTAATGCACCCCCCAAACATGGCCTCTATATATATTAATGCACCCCCAAACATGGCCTCCATATATATTAATGCACCCCCCAAACATGGCCTCCATATATATTTATGCCTATTGCCTTTAATAAAAACAAAAACACCACTCACCTCTGCCTCGTTCCCCCGCAGCTCCTGTTCTCTCCTCTTCTCTCTGCTTCCTGTGCTGACAGCCTCCGCAGAGCCGCTGCCACACAGGAAGTCCGGGCTGGAGTGACAGGACGGAGCCGCCGGCTCCTTCCTGTTATGTCAGCTGCCGCAGCCGAGTGCACGCTTAACGCTGTGTGCGTCTTAAAGGCGCACTCTGTGTTAAAAGCTGTAGTCGCTCGGGGATTCTGGACAGGTGTGCCGTATCCGCGGGCGCAGCACCCCCCCTCCTCCTTCACCTGCTGGCCCAGTAGCAGGGGCACGATGGGGCCCGCAGGTGAAGGGTCTGGTTATGTACATTCAGGGACCGTGCCAGCACCGGTCCCAGCATGTTACAGCCCTAGAGCCCCGGGCCCCCCTGGGTGCCCGGGCCCCTCACTGGGGTACTGGCTGTACCCCCCTGATGGCGGTCCTGGATACAAGCTAGGGCAAGCAACATACAGAGATGAAAATGGACAAAGGGGGGTATTCATTAAAAGTTGAGGAGATGCCCGACTTTTTACTCCATTAATTCATGTGTTAAAAACGGTGTACCTACATCAAATTTATTACATGGCACAGGGCATGTGATAAATCTGGTGCTGATCACATTTCCCTGTGACTTGTTTTGCGACTTTTTAACCCGTAGGACAAAATTGCGACTTTTTAATAATGCTGTCCACAGCCAGTTTCTAAGGCATGTCAGGAATGGTGTAGAATTGCACCTAAATAAGCATAATTGCGCCAAAACAAACTGAGAAGTCGCAAATCATAAATTCCTGGCCAATGCAAGATATCAACTGAAATCTTGACTTCCAATGTCACTTTGTAACAGATGTTCTATTTGGTTTGGCGCAAAACATTGTCGCAAAAAGCAACTGTACCAAAAAATAGAGACAGATTACAGCCAAAATAATGAGGTAAAAGGTTACATAAATACCCCTCAAAGTCCATAAATCATGTACAAAAAAGTACACTCATACCAACCACCATGTATGCCAACCAGAGCACAGCACCACCTGTGGTGGTGCTGTGCTCTGGTTGGCATACATGTCTTTTGGTGTGAGTGTACTTGTTTGTACATGCTTTTGGGACATTGGGGGACATTTATCAAAACTTGTCCAGAGGAAAAGTTGCTGAGTTGCCCATAGCAACCAAGCAGATCGCTTCTTTCACTTTTGAAAAGGTCTCTGAAAAATGAAAGAAGTGATCTGATTGGTTGCTATGGGCAACTCAGCAACTTTTCCTCTAGGACAGGTTTTCATAAATCTCCCCCATTGTCCCTTGTGGATCTCTATATGTTGCTTGGCCTAGCCTGTATGTGGCACTGTCCCTATGTTGCTATGGTCTACACGATGATCTATTTTCTCCTTTCATACACTATGTGATCTCTCTTTATGCCATGTTGTATTCACGTCTGTGGCTAGCATCTCCTTTTTTTTTTTTTGCACCTTTGTATTTTTTGTACCAATCTCTCCTTCTTATATGTATTTTGTATATTTTTGTTTGTATTGTGAACAATAAAGTATGTACATCAATCTTAATAGTGACTGGTGTATCATATTTGGTGCTATACTGTGCACAGTTTACTGACTAAGCCACACCAAGCATGCTGTCTTATAAGCCACTTAATACAGTAACATTATACAGCTATTTGTTACTGTCCAAAATAATATGTAAAGATATACTACAATCCTATTTTCCTTGAATAAAAAGAATATTATTATGAAAAGATCACTAACAATAACAAGAAGTACCTGAGAAATTAACCCCTCCCCCCAACATGCCTTTGGAGTCTTAATGCCCAAGTTTTTTTTCTTATTCATCCTTTCATTGTTGCCTTCCAAGTGCCTTAACTTCATTTTTCTGTCAACAAATATCAGTCCATACCAACATAAGTTGTCCTTTTTAATTCCGCAATTTTGGGGTTCATATATTTTATTGATTCATCTTAAGGGGTTATCCAACACTCCAGTGGTGCCCCTGGTGTCCCGCTCAAGTCCTCGGTTTCGATCCTCTTCCTTCCAGAAATCATGATGCCTAAGGTTGGGAATAAAATCACCTGGGTCCTATCAGTCTACTAGGGGAACCCTACCTGCCTACATATCGGGGGGACATACCTATGTGATGTCAGCAGGGTGCAATGCAGGGTAGATGTTATAATAAAAGGGGCAGATGTTATTTACCCCTTCTTGTCGTGACGCCAGGGCATGGTTTAGCCTTAACCACCTGAAGGTATTACCGCTGGTCCTGGGCTAGGCACGGGGGCAATGAAGACGCCGATGCCAAGTTACGGACAAACGGTAGCTTTACTGAGGTTAGACAGATGACAAAATCTATACAGTACAGCCAGAATCCCAAGGAGGTGACCAATGACACAGGGGGACCTCACAGGCTTGCTTGGACTTGCAGTATGTAGAGACACTTTAGTGCAGGCCACGGTGACTATATAGAAGACTTGACTTGACAATTGACATGAAGATGACTTTGAGTTTACTTGAGCTGACTTGTGGCTGCAGACTTTAGGCTTGAGGCCTCCAATGCTCTGGACACATTCTGAGACAACTGCAATGGACCTGAGCAGGAATAGCAATGAGCTAAGAAAGAGATTGCAGCCCCTCCCCTGGTTATATAGGGGGCTGTGCATGGAGCCCGTAGGTCACTTCAGGGGTCACCTGGTCATTAGTGCCTCCTGGGTAACAATCACATGGTAACAGCGAATTAAACAAATAGTACATTTTATTATACAACTTATGTACATAGGGGATAACACATAAAGGGGGCCCTGGGGACATGGAGTACCATCCCGTACTGGGCCACCACACCTATTTAATGGGGGTCCCTACCTACTTGGAAGAAATACATTGGGGACTCAACATATATATATAGCTCAGAACAACATGGAAATAAAAAATAAGTGATATTCCCCACCCTCAAACCCACCACCTCCTCCCGGGATCCTGATCCCTGCTACTCATGGCTCCTGGGGTGGCAGGAGCAGTACTGGCCCAATCAGCAGCAGCCTGAGTCTACAGTCGCTGATGAGTAGCTTCCTTCAGCTGCATAGTGAAGCTACTCATCAGCAGCAGGTGGACATGGAGCAGGACCTGAACCAGCAGGTGGTGGCTTACCTCGACATGACCCTGTCAACAACCGTTGAAGATCCGCTGGACTTCTGGGCAGCCAAATTCGATTTATGGCCGCAACTAGCGGAGTTTGCCCTGGAAAAGTTGTCCTGCCCGGCCAGTAGTGTGCCATCAGAGCGGGTGTTTAGTGCGGCCGGGGCCATAGTCACCCCAAGGCAAACTCGTCTGTCCACTAAAAATGTGGAGAGACTGAAGTTTGTCAAAATGAATCAGGGATGGATCAGCCAGGATTTCCAGCGACCAATGACAGATGGGTCTGAGTAGATTGACCATGCTCCTACAACAAAATTTTCTCTATTGTGGTTGGTTATGAAACCCTCTGGGGCAGACCTGGGCATTGTACAGCCCGCTTGCCACATACGGCCCTTTGATTGGCTCTGACCGACCCGCGCTGATTAGGGGACAACTATGCTCCTAATCTGGGTGACATCTATGCTGCCTAATCTGGGGGACAACTATGCTCCTTATCTGGGGGACAACTATGCTCCTAATCTGGGGGACAACTAAGATCCTAATCTGGGGGACATCTATGCTGCCTAATCTGGGGGACAGTATGCTCCTAATCTGGGGGACATCTATGCTGCCTACTCTGGGGGACGAGTATGCTCCTAATCTGGGGGACATCTATGCTGCCTAATCTGAGTGACATCTGTGCTGCCTAATCTGGGGGACAACTATGCTCCTAATCTGGGGGACATCTATGCTGCCTAATCTGGGGGACATCTATGCTGCCTAATCTGGGTGACATCTATGCTGCCTAATCTGGGGGAAATTTATGCTGTCTAATCTGGGGGACAAGTATGCTCCTAATCTGGGGGACATCTATGCTGCCTACTCTGGGGGACAAGTATGCTCCTAATCTGGGGGACATCTATGCTGCCTAATCTGGGTGACATCTATGCTGCCTAATATGCAGGACAACTATGCTCCTAATCTGGGGGACATCTATGCTGCCTAATCTGGGGACATCTATGCTGCCTAATCTGGGTGACATCTATGCTGCCTAATCTGGGGGACAACTATGCTCCTTATCTGGGGGACAACTACGCTCCTAATCTGGGGGACAACTAAACTCCTAATCTGGTGGACATCTATGCTGCCTACTCTGGGGGACAAGTATGCTCCTAATCTGGGGGACATCTATGCTGCCTAATCTGGGTGACATCTATGCTGCCTAATCTGGGGGACAACTATGCTCCTAATCTGGGGGACATCTATGCTGCCTAATCTGGGGAACATCTATGCTGCCTAATCTGGGTGACATCTATGCTGCCTAATCTGGGGGACAAGTATGTTCCTAATAAGGGGGACATCTATGCTGCCTACTCTGGGGGACAAGTACGCTCCTAATCTGGGTGACATCTATGCTGCCTAATCTGGGAGACAACTATGCTCCTTATATGGGGGACAACTATGCTCCTGATCTGGGGGACATGTATGCTGCCTAATCTGGGTGACATCTATGCTGCCTAATCTGGGGGACAACTATGCTCCTAATATGGGGAAAACTGATGCTTCTGGCCTTGGGCCTATAATTTTTTGAAGTTTAGCAGTAGCTAAATACATGCTTAATGCAAATGTCAACATTGATCTTTAAATGTAAGGGGTTATGAAACCCTCTTGGGTACTGTGAATGACTGCTCCAGACTCATTCTGTGTCTTTCACAAACTACTTGCCTCCCTGGTGCCTCTGGCCTTGGGCCTATAATTTTTTGAAGTTTAGCAGGAGCTAAATACATGCTTAATGCAAATGTAAACATTGCTCTTTAAATGTAAGGGGATATGAAAACCTCTTGGGTACTGCAAATGCATGCTCCAGACTCATTCTGTGTCTTTCAGGAACTACTTGCCTTCCTGGTGCCTCTGGCCTTGGGCCTTAAATTTTTGGATGTTTAGCAGTAGCTAAATACATGCTTAATGCAAATTTCAACAATGATCGTTAAATTCTCGGCGCTCTGCCAGGGCCTTCTCCTACCCCGCCTGGGCCGATCCGAGGACCTCACTAACCAATTCACTAACTAATCCAATCGCTTATAGCGACGGGCGGTGTGTACAAAGGGCAGGGACTTAATCAACGCCAGCTTATGACCCTCACTTACTGGTAATTCCTTGTTTTAAGGTTAAATAATTGCAATCCCAGATCCCTATCATGAACTGGTTTCAGCGTGCAACACGCACCTGTCCTTGAAAGATAGAGACATGCTAATCCGTTCAGTGGAGCGCTAGTGCGGCCCAGGACATCTGAGGCCATAACACACCGGTTATTGCTCGATCTCGCAATTGATCGGGCAAGGTAAGGGGTTATTAAAGCCTCTTGGGTACTGCTGAGGCCTACTCCTGACTGCTCCTGGTGCAATGTATGGGGTAATTAACCCCTTAAGGACCAAGGGCGTACAGGTACGCCCTTGGTCCTGCTCTCCTGATATAACGCGGGGTTACACAGTAACCCCGCGTCATATCACGGCGGGCCCGGCGTCATAGTGAAGCCGGGACCCGCCTATAATAGCGCGCAGCGCCGATCGCAGCGCCGCGCGCTATTAACCCTTTAGCCGCGCGCTCAGAGCTGAGCCGCGCGGCTAAAAGTGAAACCGAAAGTGGCCGGCTAGCTCAGTCGGGCTGTTCGGGATAGCCGCGGTTAATCGCGGCATCCCGAACAGCTGACAGGACAGCGGGAGGGCCCCTACCTGCCTCCTTGCTGTCCGATCGCCGAATGACTGCTCAGTGCCTGAGATCCAGGCCTGAGCAGTCATGCGGCAGAATCGTTGATCACTGGTTTCCTATGAGAAACCAGTGATCAGCATAGAAGATCAGTGTGTGCAGTGTTATAGGTCCCTATGGGACCTATAACACTGCAAAAAAAAGTGAAAAAAATAAGTGAATAAAGATCATTTAACTCCTCCCCTATTAAAAGTTTGAATCACCCCCCTTTTCCAATAAAAAAAAAACACAGTGTAAATAAAAGTAAAAATAAACATATATGGTATCACCGCATGCGGAAATGTCAGAATTATAAAAATATATCATTAATTAAACCGCTCGGTCAATGGCGTGCGCGCAAAAAAATTCCAAAGTCCAAAATAGTGCATTTTTGGTCACTTTTTATATCATTTAAAAATGAATAAAAATCAATAAGTCCTATCAATGCAAAAATAGTACCGTTAAAAACTTCAGATCACGGCGCAAAAAATGAGCCCTCATACCGCCCAATACACGGAAAAATAAAAAAGTTATAGGGGTCAGAAGATGACAATTTTAAACGTGTTAATTTTCCTGCATGTAGTTATGATTTTTTCCAGAAGTCCGACAAAATCAAACCTATATAAGTAGGGTATCATTTTAATTGTATGGACCTACAGAATAAAGATAAGGTGTCATTTTTACCGAAAAATGTACTACGTAGAAACGGAAGCCCCCAAAAGTTACAAAACGGCGTTTTTTTTTTCAATTTTGTCGCACAATGATTTTTTTTTCTGTTTCACCGTAGATTTTTGGGCAAAATTACTGACGTCATTACAAAGTAGAATTGGTGGCGCAAAAAATAAGCCATCATATGGATTTTTAGGTGCAGAATTGAAAGAGTTATGATTTTTTAAAGGCAAGGAGCAAAAATCGAAAATGCAAAAACGGAAAAACCCCCGGTCCTTAAGGGGTTAAACACTCTTGGGTAGTGTTATTGTTAAATTTACTGATAATTTTATCAGTAATAAAATTGAATTTTGCAGAATGCTAACCGTTACACAACGGAACGCTTGTTGCGTGTGATTTTTTTATGAAAAAAAATATATATATATGGAGAGGGATTAATTCTGCTTAATCATTTAATTCTGCTTAATCAATTTTTTTTAACCAAATTTCAAACATTGTGTGGTTTATTATTTTTGAGAAGAATGTCTTTTGGTGGTCTACCATCCTGCATTATAGAGTCTTCTGAACTGCTGTATATGCGCTTGTTTTTAAAAAACAGGTATTTTATCAGACAATTTCTATAAAATGTTGCGTTTTTTGGGGGTGAATTGTGAAGCCCGGGTGTGTACTCGTGCATCAGCCAACTCCAGGCTGTGTCTTTCAGGCATCTATGGGTTCCTGATGCCGCAGAGGTGGGGCCTGGGTTTGGGAATTTAAAATTTTTGGATTGCGGGTGCTACCAAAAAAGATGGACACAACCTAATCAGTGGAGTGCGCCTGCGGCCCTGGACATCTGAGGGCATAACACACCTGTTATTGCTCGATCTCAGGAGAACGGGGTTTATCATCAGGAGAAGAGAGTTGCAGGTTGCCCTTGAGTCAGCAAGGCGGTAGCACGGTTGGCAGTCAGCGTGGTGTGGCAGTAGTGGAAATTCTGGAGCCAAACGTGCCCGGGGAAGACCACCTGCTTCGCGGCAGCTTACCTTTCCGGGAGTTAGCGGGTTACCAGCACCGGTCGATGAAAGATAGAGACACGTTAATCCGTTCAGTGGAGTGCGCCTGCAGCCCCGGAAATCAGAGGGCATAACACACCTGGTATTGCTCGATCTCGCAATTGATCGTGCAAAGGTAGGGGGTTATTAAAGGCTCTTGGTACTGCTGAGGCCTACTCCTGACTGCTCCTGGTGCAATGTATGGGGTAATTAAACACTCTTGGGTAGTGTTTTTTTTTATTTACTGATAATTTTATCGGTAATAAAATAGAATTTTCCAGAATGCTAATCGTTACACAACGGAACGCTTGTTGCGTGTGATTTTTTTAATGAAAAAAAAAATAAAACAAATACGGACAGTGATTAACTCTGCTTCATCATTTTGGGTGAAAAAAGTCCTTTGGTGATCTGATCTTTTGGAGACAGATGCGCTTACACACATATTGAATTAGTTATTGTAAAAAAATGTCAAACATTGTGTGGTTTATTCTTTTTGAGAAGAATGTCTTTGGGTGGTCTACCGTCCTGCATCATAGAGTCTTGTGAACTGTTGGATATGCGCTTGTTCTTACACAAAGGTATTTCTTTAAAACATTTCTAAAATGTTGTTGTTTTTTGGAGGGGATTGTGAAGCCCGGGTGTGTACTGGTGCATCAGCCAACTCCAGGCTGTGTCCTTCAGGCAATATATGGGTTCCTGATGCTGCAAAGGTGGGGCCTGGGTCTGGAAATCTCTAATTTTTGGATAGCGGGTGCTACCTATGAGAAATCTTTGTAAAAAATTTCATATATTGTGTTGTTTTTTTTTTTTTTTGGGGGGGGTGGGGGGGTGGGGGGGGGATTGTGAAAGCCTGGTGTGAAGTGTACTAGTGCATCAGCCAACTCCACACTGTGCCATTCAGCCACTAAATGGTCTCCTCTTGCTGCCAACATGTCCACGCTGTGTCATTCAGCCACTATATGGTGTCCTCATGCTGCCAACACCTCCACACTGTGCCATTCAGCCACTATATGGTGTCTTCATGCTGCCAACACCTCCACGCTATGTCATTCAGTCACTATATGGTCTCCTGACACTGATGCCACCACCAGGCTCTGTCATTGTGCTGCTGTGCGGCAGTGATTCTAAGAGCGATGCCGGTAATCTGCATGCTATTCTGAATAACAGTATCATTTCACTACCCCAGCACACTCCATATGCGTTTTAGGACACAGCAAAGTGTTCTATACCCCTATAGAGGCTGTATGTAGGCTAGAAATAGCCTTTTTTAACCTGTTAAGGACATAGGACGTTCTCTAACGTCCCCACTACCTGGGCTTTAATGCCCAAGGACGTTAGAGAACGTCCTGTTGTATTTCCGGTCTCTGTCGCACGCCGGGCAGAGATCGGAACTGGATGCCTGCTGAAATCCTTCAGCAGGCATCCAGGGCAAACGCCGAGGGGGGCCATGTAGGCCCCCCATGTCGGCGATCGCCGCAAATCGCAAGGGAAATCGCACTTGCGATCTGCGGCGATACCGGGCTGATCGGGTTTCTGTGACCCGACCGCCCGGTAATTTTGCATGATCCAGGCTGTTACAGACAGCCAGGACCATGCTGAAGACTAGGAGCAAGGTGGCAAGCCTGCCACCTCCTCCGAACCCCTGCGATCCGTCGGTTAGTTAACCGACCAATCGCATGAGGGGGGACGGTTACTTCCTTCCGCCCTGCCCGGCCCCTTGAAGTCCGGAGAGGACGGGAGGAAGACCGGATGACGCGGCGGGGGACGGGGGAGTGCTGGGGACCGGCCCCGGTACTTACCTCGTCCCTGAAGACCCGGATCGCTGCGAGGAAGATGGCAGCGGCGGCGACAGGTGAGTAGATCTTCAGCCGCGGTCGGGCCCTTTACAGCAATGCACGTCGCCGTAAAGCGACATGTATTGCTGCATTGGAACCCTGTATACTACAACTCCCAGCATGCCCAGCCAGCCCTTGGCGTCTGGGCATGCTGGGAGTTGCAGTTTTGCAACATCTGGAGGTCCACAGTTTGGAGACCACTGTGCCCTTCCAGATGTTGCAAAACTACACATCCTCAGCATGCCCTTACTGTCCAGGCATGCTGGGAGTTGTAGTTCTGTAACATCTGGCCCTTCAGATGTTGCAGAACTACAACTCCCAGCATGCCTGGACAGTTTTGGCATACTGGGAGTTGTAGTTTTGCAACATCTGGAAGGGCACAGATTGGGAACCACTGTATTAGTGGTCTGCAAACTGTAGTCCTCCAGATGTTGCAAAACTACAACTCCCAGCATGCTGGGAGTTGTAGTTCGGCAACATCTGGCTCTAAAGATGTTTCCGAACTACTACTCCCAGCATGCCTGAGAATGCTGGGAGTTGTGGTTTTGCAACAACTGGAGGCACACTGGTTGGAAAACATTGTCTGTTTCCTAACTCAGTGTTTCCCAACCGTGTGCCTCCAGCTGTTGCAAAACTATAACTACCAGCATGCACTGATAAACTGTGCATGCTGGGAGTTGTAGTTTTGTAACAGCTGGAGGTCCCCCCCCCTGTGAATGTACAGGGTACATTCACATGGGCAGGGGGCTTACAGTGAGTATCAGGCTGCAAGTTTGCGATGCAGCAAATTTTGCGCGGCAGCTCAAACTCGCAGTGGGAACTCGCTGTAATCCCCCCACCCTAAAAACACTACACTACACTAACACACAATAAAATAAAAAGTAAAAAACACTACATATACACATACCCCTACACAGCCCCCCTCCCCAATAAAAATGAAAAATGTCCGGTACGCCACTGTTTCCAAAATGGAGCCTCCAGCTGTTGCAAAACAACAACTCCCAGTATTGCTGGACAGCCGTTGACTTTCCAAGCATGCTGGGAGTTTTGCAACAGCTGGAGGCACCCTGTTTGGGAATCACTGGCGTAGAATACCCCTATGTCCACCCCTATGCAAATCCCTAATTTAGGCCTCAAATGCGCATGGTGCTCTTACTTTGGAGCCCTGTTGTATTTCAAGGCAACATAATAGGGTCACATATGGGGTATCGCCGTAATCGGGAGAAATTGTGTTACAAATTTTGGGGGGCTTTTTCTCCTTTAACCCCTTATGAAAAGGTGAAGTTGGGGTCTACAACAGCATGTTAGTGTAAAAAAATAATTTTTTTACACTAACACGCTGGTGTTGCCCTATACTGTTCATTTTGACAAGAGGTAAAAGGGAAAAACGCCCCCCAAAATTTGTAATGCAATTTCTCCCGACTACGGAGATACCCCATAAGTGGGCGCAAAGTTCTCTGGGGGCGCACAACAAGGCCCAGAAGGGAGAGTGCACCATGTACATTTGAGGTGATTTTGCACAGGGGTGGCTGATTGTTACAGCGGTTTTGACAAACGCAAAAAAAAAACACATGTGACCCCATTTCGGAAACTACACTCCTCACGGAATGTAATGAGGGGTGCAGTGAGAATTTACCCCCCACTGGTGTCTGACAGATGTTTGGAACAGTGGGCTGTGCAAATTAAAAATTTTGTACAGCCCACTGTTCCAAAGTTCTGACAGACACCAGTGGGGGGTAAATGCTCATTGTACCCCTTGTTTCGTTCCTCAAGGGGTCTAGTTTCCAAAATGGTATGCCATGTGGGGGTTATTTTGCTGTCCTGGCACCATAGGGGCTTCCTAAATGCGACACGCTCCCCGAGCAAAATTTGCTCTCAAAAAAGCCAAATATGACTCCTTCTCTTCTGAGCATTGTAGTTCACCCGTAGTGCACTTCAGGTCCACTTATGGGGTACCTTCATACTCAGAAGAGATGGGGTTACAAATTTTTGGGGGTATTTTCTGCTATTAACCCTTGCAAAAGTGTGAAATTTGGGGGGAAACACACATTTTAGTGAAAAAATATATATATTTTTTTACATATGCAAAAGTCGTGAAACCCCTGTGGGGTATTAAGGCTCACTTTATTCCTTGTTACGTTCCTCAAGGGGTCTAGTTTCCAAAATGGTATGCCATGTGAGGGTTTTTTGCTGTTGTGGCACCATAGGGGCTTCCTAAATGCGACATGCCCCCCGACCAAAATTTGCTCTCCAAAAGCCAAATATGACTCCTTCTCTTCTGAGCATTGTAGTTCGCCCGTAGTGCACTTCAGGTCCACTTATGGGGTACCTTCATACTCAAAAGAGATGGGGTTACAAATTTTGGGGGGTATTTTCTGCTATTAACCCTTGGAAAAATGTGAAATTTGGGGGGAAACACACATTTTAGTGAAATTTTTTTTTTTTTTTTTTTTACATATGCAAAAGTTGTGAAACACCTGTGGGGTATTAAGGTTCACTTTACCCCTTGTTACGTTCCCCAAGGGGTTTAGTTTCCAAAATGGTATGCCATGTGGGGATTTTTTGCTGTTCTGGTACCATAGGGGCTTCCTAAATGCAACATGCCCCCCAAAAACCATTTCAGAAAAACGTACTCTCCAAAATTCCCTTGTCGCTCCTTCGCTTCTGAGCCCTCTACTGCGCCCGCCGAACACTTTTCATGGACATATGAGGTATGTCCTTACTCAAGAGAAATTGGGCTACAAATATAAGTATAAATTTTCTCTTTTTACCCCTTGTAAAAATTCAAAAATTGGGTCTACAAGAACATGCGAGTGTAAAAAATGAAGATGGTGAATTTTCTCCTTCACTTTGCGGCTATTCCTGTGAAACACCTAAAGGGTTAAAACGCTGACTGAATGTCATTTTGAATACTTTGGGGGGTGCAGTTTTTATAATGGGGTCATTTGTGGGGTATTTCTAATATGAAGACCCTTCAAATCCACTTCAAACCTGAACTGGTCCCTGAAAAATTGTGAGTTTGAAAATTTTGTGAAAAATTGGAAAATTGCTGCTGAACTTTGAAGCCCTCTGGTGTCTTCCAAAAGTAAAAACACGTCAATTTTATGATGCAAACATAAAGTAGACATATTGTATTTGTGAATACATTTTTTTTTATTTGGAATATCCATTTTCCTTACAAGCAGAGAGCTTTAAAGTTAGAAAAATGCAAAATTTCCAATTTTTCAGCAAAAGTAGAATATGTCACGAAAAAACAATCTCGGAATCAGAATGATAGGTAAAAGCATCCCAGAGTTATTAATGTTTAAAGTGACAGTGGTCAGATGTTCAAAAAATGCTCTGGTCCTAAGGTGTAAAATGGCCTGGTCCTTAAGGGGTTAATATCGAACTTTTCGGGAAAATTCGGCGAATCGTCCGAATGGAATTTTTGAAAAGTTCGCCCATCTCTAGCTATAAGCCATGATTTCTATAAAAAGGAGATAACTTTTGTATTAAGTATATTAGAAAGGTAAATGTTTTAAAAAATATAAAGGTTGGCATTTATCATTGTAGGTGTAAGTGAAGCATTTTTCTACACCTTTTTTTGTGTGCTGGTAATGTGTAGGAGCAACAAATTTATTAAATGGTCACAGAGCATTTGATAAACTTTGTGCAGGTAAAAATTTTCTGAAATTTCTCTCTTCACATACACCAAAAAGCTTAGCTAAGTCTGGGCTGGTGTCGTTTTAGAGACTTTTCAGTGGTTTTGCACCTTTTTGCTCTTTTTCACAAAAAGGCGTAGTTCATAAAACCTTCCATACAGGGGTCAAGTCCTGGAAAAAAAAAGTGTGGGAACTCACCCAAGATTTCCACTCAAGGACTGGTCTTGCAGGACTCTTGATAATGGGAACAGGGTTCCTGCAGTGGAAAAAGTGCAGAAACTCCGTTCCCATTAGTTCCTGCAGGACTTGAGCCCTGCTTCCATATCATGTGTATCGCCAAAATCAGTGGATTGCAACTCAAAATCAGCAGAAATGTGTAAACCAAAAGTCTCAAAAAGGCGCAAATAAACCCTGCTTGCACCTTTTTTGCGCCTTTTCCCAAAAAGGCGCAGTTCATAAAACCCTTCCATATCATGTGTATTGCCAAAATCAGTGGATTGCAACTCAAAATCAGCAGAAATGTGTAAACCAAAAGGCTCAAGTATCTGACAGCGCCCTTTTCATGTCTCATTGACAAAGGGGGAGTGACCCCTGAAACATTGCACAGAATGGAATGTGCATGGTCACTTACTGTGCCCTGTGAACACTGTCCCAGCCTTCAGGTGTTAAACACTTGAAATTTGCAACTCCATGTGTACCACTAGTATCCATGTTTTTATGGAAAAAAATAAGACACATGCACTGGATATTTCCTGCACTGGATCTCTTTATCTAAAGTCCCACAAAAAAATGAATTTATTTATAGTTCTTATGTTACACTCACATAAAGGATGTCACATAATAACTTAACACAAGAAACTGTTAAGAGAATATATTAAATCTTTTCACAAAATTTTCAATTTGATGACTTATAAAAGATGCTGATTCTCCATGCAAATTACAAGCTATTTTAATAGGAAATGTTTTTGAGAGGTGTAACTTGCCATTCTTGCACCCAGGGCAAAGATTTAGTTTGCTACCCTAGCCCTGTGTCAAAATACCCTAATCAAAGCACAATAACTTTGTGGTGCCCAAACTAGCAATCAGCACTTGGGACACTTGCCCCTATTGCTCCCCAATAGTTATGTCTTTGGTCTCTAGGGATGTAGTACCTCTTTTCCCTAAGGAAAAAGCACATGGTCATTAGTGTCACCCCTAGACTGTTTCCCTAGACAGTAAGAAGTGTCAACAGGTTAATGTATCTGTGCTTTCTCAAGATTGATGTTTCTGCTTTGGCTGATACAACCTCTGGCAAAAATTCTGCTGTGGCTTGCCTCCAAACCTCAGAGAACACATAGGGCTGCCGCCAGGTAGTCCTGTGTGTATGTCTGTCTGAGAATATGCAGCACTCTTCCTGCTGCGCAGGAGATTTTGTGGCGTGTAAAATATGCTGCGTAAGCTCTACGTAGGACCGTACCCTAAAACCCAAAACACACAAACCATTTTAAAAAGTCTTTCCTTCCAGCAATGTGTTCTTTGTGGTCTTAAAGTGAACCTGTTAGATACCCCCCCCCCCAAAAAAAAAAAAAAATTATAATACTAATAATATGTTACTTAGTAGCTAATCCTGACCATGTACATTATATGTGAATAAATATATTTATTATAGAAAATCCCTCTTCTCATTAGTTCACAGTGTTAGAAATCCTCTCAGGGGAAGGGGGCGTGTCCCTCCTTGTGGTGGTGGTAGGTGATTGGTGTGTCTGCTTATGCAGCCTGGACCAAGAGTCATCTCTTGTCCATGACTCAAGAATAAGCTGATTCTAATGCAGGACTCGTTAATGGGTTAATGTCCCAGTAGGTATGGGGACCCCATAGTGGTGGGATTTTCAGGGGCCGTTTTCTTTAGTAAATATTCAAAAGTTTTTAACCCCTTAGGGACTCGTTGTAATCACTTATTTTTCAAAATCTTAACCCTTCTAGAACTTATCAGCTTCTGCATACTACAGATATACTACAGAGAAAATTGTGAAGTTCTTTCCAGCCTGATAACAGTGCTCTCTGCTGACACCTCTGTCCATGTCAGGAACTGACCAGAGCAGGAAAGGATTTCTATGGGGATATGATTCTAATCTGGGCAGCTCCTGACATGAACAGAGGTGTCAGCAGAGAGCACTGTTGTCAGACAGAAAATACATTCACAAATTTCTCTGTTTTATACAGCAGCTAATAAGTACTAAAAAGATCAAGATTTTTTAATAGAAGTAATTTACAAATCTGTTTAACATTCAAGCACCAGTTGATGTGAAAACATTTGTTTTCTACTTCTTTCCACTGGAGTTCCCCTTTCACCCCTTAACCCCTTGAGGACCCAGGGCATATGGGTACGCCCTGGCTTCCTGGTAGTTAAGGACCCAGGGCGTACCTGTACGCCCGTGGGAATTTCGTTCCCTGCCGAGCACCGGGTGGGGACCGGACCGGGGTAACTGTTGATATCGATCAGCAGGCACCCCGCGCAAATGCCCAGGGGGGTCATCAGACCCCCCCCCATGTCGGCGATCGCTGCAAATTGTGGGTGAATTCACACCTACAATTTGTGGTGACCAGGTGACCCGGAAAATAAGGGGGATCGGGGTTGTCCAAGACACCCACCATCCCCCTGAAGGGATAGGAGTGAGGTGGCAGGGGTGCATATAGACGTGATGACCAATAGCAGATCGGGGGCGGGGGGTTAACTTTCGGGTTCCCCTTTCTGCCCACCCACAATGGGCGGGGCAGAACGGGGAAACCGACAGCGACCGGCGCCGAAGTCCACTTACCCATCTGGTGGCAGCAGAGGCGACAATCGACAGTGGAGATCGTCAGGCGGCGATGACGTACGGCTGACTCCCAGGATCCTAAGGAAGCTGATGAGTTTCCTAGCGACATCTGGAGGGCTACAGTTTGAGACCACTATTCAGTGGTCTCTAAACTGTAGCCCTCCAGATGTTGCAAAACTACAACTCCCAGCATTCCCAGACAGCTGTTTGGGCATGCTGGGATTTGTAGTTTTTCAACAGCTGGAGGGCTACAGTTTGAGACCACTATACAGTGGTCTCTAAACTGTAGCCCTCCAGATCTTGCAAAACTGCAAATCCCAGCATGCCCAAACATCAAACAGCTGTCTCGGCATGCTGAGAGTTGTATTTGCCTACCTCCAGCTGTTACATCTCCCAGCATGCCCTTCGGTGATCAGTACATGCTGGGAGTTGTAGTTTTACAACAGCTGGAGGCACACTGGTTGGAAAATACTGAGTTGGGTAGCAGAACCTAACTGAAGGTTTTCCAACCAGTGTGCCTCCAGCTGTTGCAAAAGTAGTTTTGCAACAGTTGGAGGTTTGCCGCCCCCCCCCCCCCATGTGAATGCACAGGGTACATTCACACGGGCGAGTTTACAGTAAGTTTCCTGCTTGAAGTTTGAGCTGCAGCAAATTTTTTGCAGCAGCACAAAATCCTAGCTGGAAACTCACTGTAATCCTGCGCCAGTGCAAATGTACCCTAAAACACTACACTACACTAACACATAGTAAAGGGTAAAACACTACATATACAACCCCTTACACTGTCCCCCCCAATAAAAATGAAAAATGTATTGTACGGCAGTGTTTCCAAAACGGAGCCTCCAGCTGTTGCAAAACAACAACTCCCAGCATTTCCGCACAGCCACTGACTGTCCAGGCATGCTGGGAGTTTAACAACAGCTGGATGCACCCCGTTTGGGAATCACTGGCGTAGAATACCCCTATGTCCACCCCTATGCAATCCCTAATGTAGTCCTCAAATGCGCATGGCGCTCTCTCACTTCGGAGCCCTGTCGTATTTCAAGGAAACAGTTTAGGGCCACATATGGGGTATTTCTGTACTCGGAAGAAATTGCACTACAAATTTTGGGGGGCTTTTTCTCCTTTTACCCATTATGAAAAGGAAAAGTTGGGGGCTACACCAGCCTGTTAGTGTAAAAAAAAATAAAAAATTGCACTAACATTCTGGTGTTGCCCCATACTTTTTATTTTCACAAGCGTAAAAGGAAAAAAGACCCCCAAAATTTGTAACGCAATTTCTCTTGAGTACGGAAATACCCCATATGTGGGCGTAAAATGCTCTTCAGGCGCACAACAAGGCTCAGGAGTGAGGGCTCACTATGTACATTTGAGACCTAAATTGGTGATTTGCAAAGGGAGGTGGCTGATTTTACAGCGGTTCTGACATAAACGCAAAAAGATAAATACCCACATGTGACCCCATTTTGGAAACTACACCCCTCACGGAAGGGGTATGGTGAGTCTTAACACCCCACAGGTGTTTGACAAATTTTCGTTAAAGTTGGATGGGAAAATGAAAAAAAAAAATTCATTTTCACAAGGGAAAATAGGAAAAAAAAAATTGTAACCCCATTTCTTCTGAGTAAGAACATACCCCCAAATTTTTGGAACCGTGGTCCGTGAAAATCAAAAAAGTAATTATTCATTTGCACAGTCCACTGTTCCAAAAGATCTGTCAAATGCCAGCGGAGCGTAAATACTCACTGAACCCCTTATTAAATTCTGTGAGGGGGGGTAGTTACCAAAATGGGGTCACATGTGGGAGGGGGTCCACTGTTCTGGCCCCATGGGGGGCTTTGTAAACCATATGGCCCCTGACTTCCATTCCAAACAAATTCACTCTCCAAAAGCTCAATGGCGCTCCTCTCTTCAGAGCATGGTAGTTCGCAATCAGAGCCTTGATGTCCACACATGGGGTATTTCCATGGGGTATTTCCATTTCCATACAGAAGAAATGGGGTTACAAATTTTGTGAGTAATTTTCTCCTATTACCTCACTTTGATCTTCAGAGAGGGAGCCAAGTCTCGCTCTGAAATGTTTTGACATGCGCATTATGTGCAAATCTGCCAGATGGAGCCAAGTCTCGCTCTGAAATGGATTGACATGCGCATTATGTTGTATTATTATTAAATCTGCCGGATGCAGTCAAGCCTCCCTTTGAAATGTTATGACATGCGCACTATGCGCTAAATTTGTAGCTTTGTCTACCTTTTCTTTACAACAAGCCTCGTTTTGAATACTACAGGGAGAGTCAAGCCTCGCTTCCACATGTAATGTCATGCGCACTATGCGCCAACATGTGACTGATAACACTTCCATATATCGGTGGGCGGCTTACAAGTCGCCACACAGGTAAACACTCTACAGGTGTACCGTGATTTATTGAGAATATAAGGGAGAGGGATATGGGACACAGATCACTCCTGATGAAGCCTCCGCAGCTGGAGGCGGAACGTGTGGAGTCTGCTGCCCCCGGGTTTGGATGAGGATGCCCCAGCCATTTCATACTGACTAGCTAGCAACCACTACACACCTCCTTTGAGGCCACATGCACCTTACATTGATGAGTATTTCTAGGGATTTTTTATTGTGCACTTGATTCCCTTTCATGGTAGCATTTGCTTCTTTTCCCAGGATGTCTCATTATGTCATTTGCAGATTGTAGAGATATTTGATTATTATTTGTGGATTTTTATATTCATACATTATCTATGGTTACTATTTGGGTGGCATTTGAGGTTGATGGTGTTATTCATCAATTGGCTGAGATCTCCTCCTCCTTTTTGTGGGTTATTCACCCAGCACGGGGTGGATGAAGTAGGATTATATTCTTCCGTCCAGATATTTTTGTAATTTTAATTGTTTTTAAATGTCTGTGTCTTTACCCTTTTTTTCTTATATGTGAAATAAAAAGATTTTCATGATGTATGGTATCTTCTTTATTGTTCTTTGGTGTGCAGTACTATAGTTGCCAGCTGTCTCTTTTTTTGTTTAACATGTATATTTTTGCAACTTGCTAGCACTCAATGATGTGTTTACATAGGAGGTGCCCGTTCTCTTTGTAATAGTGCCATGTGACATGTTACTCCTTTTTATATTTGGTCCTTTGTACCCACACACTGGTGCCTGGGACACTAAAACTTGGGAGTTAAAATTTCAGTTTAAAAATCTTAAATTTCAATGGCCTCCACATGCTTCTGCCAACTCCAGGCTGTGCCATTCGGACACTATATGGTCTCCTCATGCTTCAACCAACTCCAGGCTGTGTCATTCAGCCACTATATGGTCTATAGTGTTGAGCTGCATAGGCCATATTAGAATTCGCGATATTTCGCGAATATATGGACGAATATTCGTCATATATTTGCTAAATTCACATATTCGTAATATTCACGTTAATTTTCGCATATGCATATGTGAAAATTCGCATATGCGAAAATTAGCATATGCAACTTTTCGCATATGCAAAAATTTGTACGCCAGTCTCACACAATAGTATTAGAGCCTTCTTTACACCACACAAGCTGGAAGCAGAGAGGGATGATCACTGTGATGTGTACTGTGAAGAAAAAATAAAATACGAATATTCGTAATTGCGAATATATAGTGCTATATTCACGAATATTCGCATATTCGCGAATAAAATTCAAATTGCGAATATTTGCGAGCAACACTAATAGTCTACTCATGCTTCAGCCATCTCCAGGCTGTGTTTGCAGCAGATATATGGTTTACTGATGCTGCTGGGCCTGGCCCTGGGCCACGCTGTGTCATTCAGCCACTATATGGTTTCCTCATGCTTCAGCCACATCCAATCTGTGTCATTCAGCCACTATATGGTCTCCTCATGCTGCCAACACCTCCACGCTGTGTCATTCAGCCACTATATGGTGTCCTCATGCTGCCAACACCTCCACGCTGTGTCATTCAGCCACTATATGGTGTTCTCATGCTGCCAACACCTCCACACTGTGTGATTTAGCCACTGTATGGTGTCCTCATGCTGCCAACACCTCCACGCTGTGTCATTTAGCCACTATATGTTCTCCTCATGCTGCCAACACTTCCACGCTATGTCATTCAGTCACTATATGGTCTCCTGACACTGATGCCACCTCCAGGCTCTGTTATTGTGCAGCTCTGCAACAGTGATTCTAAAAGCGATGCTTGTAATCTGCATGTTATTCTGAATAACAGTATTATTTCACTACCCCAGCACACTCCATATACGTGTTAGAACAAAGCAAAGTGTTCCACACCCCTATTGAGTCTCTCTGTAGTCCAGAAATAGCCGTTTTTAAAATAGGTGCGCTAAATTTTTTCAAAAAATTCGGCAAATAGGCCAAATCTAATTTTTCAAAAGTTTGCTTATCTCTAGCCAGGAATAAGCATAGAGAAGCGCTAATTCCACCCTCACTAGACTGTGCTTCAGCTTTGACAAAGATAATGCTGAAGCCATACAGAATTATGCTCTGGGTAGTAAGGGGATCCTTTGTGGTCTTTTTAAAAGCTATGGTTTTAATAAAAACAAAATAACATTTTCTTATGAAGTATATTAGAAAGGTTAATGTTTTGCCAAGATGTGCAACATATAAAAATTTTGGGAATCTGGCAGTGCCCATTTAAGGACTTGCAAGAGACCCTTGATGTGGTTTGCGAGATTGTGTATTTTGGCCGAAATACAGTCATGGCCGTAAATGTTGGCACCCCTGAAATTTTTCTAGAAAATGAAGTATTTCTCACAGAAAAGGTTTATTCCTTTTGCGTGTATTGGAACTAAACCATAAAAGGGAGAAAAAAGCTAATTGGACATAATGTCACACCACACTCCAAAAATAGTCTGGACAAAATTATTGGCACCCTTTCAAAATTGTGGAAAAATAAGATTGTTTCATGCAAGTGATGCTCCTTTAAACAGGTGTGGACAATATAAAAATCACACCTGAAAGCAGATAAAAATGAGAGAAGTTCACTTATTCTTTGCATTGTGTGTGTGTGCCACACTAAGCATGGACAACAGAAAGAGGAGAAGAGAACTGTCTGAGGACTTGAGATCCAAAATTGTGGGAAAATATCAACAATCTCAATGTAACAAATCGATCTCTAGAGTTCTAGATTTGCCTATCAAGAAGTTTTCAACCCGTGGCACTGTAGCTAATCTCCCTGGGTGTGGACGGAAGAGAGAAATTTATGAAAGGTGTCAATGCAGGATAGTCGGGATGGTGGATAAGAAGTCCCAAACAAGTTCCAAATATGTTCAAGCTGTCCTGCAGTCTCAGGGAGCATCAGTGTCAGCGCAAACTATCCATCGACATTTAAATGAAATTAAATGCTATGGCAGGAGACCCTGACACAGAGACATAAAAAAGCCTGCATGTTGCCAAAATGAACTTGAGTAAGCCAAAATCCTTCTGGGAAAATGTCTTGTGGACAGATGAGACCAAGATAGAGCATTTTTGGTAAAGCACATCATTCTACTGTTTAACAAAAATGGAATGAGGCCTACAAAGAGAAGAACACAGTACCTACAGTGAAATATGGTGGAGGTTCAATGATGTTTTGGGGTTGTTTTGCTGCCCTTGGCACTGGGTGCCTTGAATGTGTGCAAGGCATCATGAAATCTGAGGATTACCAATGGATTTTGGGTCGTACTGTACAACCCAGTGTCAGAAAGCTGGGTTTGCGTCTGAGACCTTGGGTATTCCAGCAGGACAATGAACCCACACATAGGTCAAAAAGCACCCAGAAATGGATGGCAACAAAACGCTGGAGAGTTCTGAAGTGGCCAGCAATGAGTTCAGATCTAAATCTCATTGAACACCTGTGGAGAGATCTTAAAATTGCCCTTCCAATAAAAAAGACCTGGAGCAGTTTGCTAGGGAAGAGTGGTCCAACATTCCGACTGAGAGGTATAAGAAGCTTATTGATGGTTATAGGAAGGGACTGATTTTAGTAATTTTTTTCCAAAGGATATGCAACCAATTATTAAGTTAAGGGAGAAAATAATTTGTCCAGCCCCTTTTTTTGGAGTTTGGTGTGACATTGTGTCCAATTTGCTTTTTGTTAACCTTTTTTGGTTTAGTTCCAATACACACAAATGGAATAAACACGTGTATAGCAAAACATGTGTTACTGCAATCCTTTTTTGTGAGAAATACTTCATTTTCTAGAAAAATTTCAGGAATGCCAATATTTACGGCCAAGACTGTATCAACTAATACATCAAGTATAGATTTTTTCATGATGTTGTCTGGCCTTGAAATGCTGGGGGAGCCGGGGGTGCCAGTGCTTTGTGGGGCACATATCTAAGATGCTTGGCAGACTGCCTGATTGTATAGGATGGGCAACACTAATACGTTGCAAGCCAGCATGGTACACTACATGCTATCATGCAACTGACACCATATGTATGCTTTATGTATGTGCAATTTTAATACTAAGCAGCTACCCCCTCGTGAATAGTATCTGAGTATGCTGAGTTGTTGTTCATAAGTATTTTGCACCTATGTGAACTTCCCAATATTGCATTGTGGCTGGGCCAAATCATGTTGCGAAAAGGTGTTTAACCTGCCCTTGTACTAGGATTAGTAGCCCTTGTCTGTGATTTTTGAGTGCCCATTCAAGCCATAAGAATAGTGGGCCTTAATGCAAACATTTAGAATCAGTGTTCATGTTTCTGGCCCACCTAAGCGGTAAACAATGTGAAATATATACAAAATAGACATAAGGCCCACACATGGCCTTTAGGTGGACGGGGAACAAGATACAGGTGAGTACCTATCACGTAATACCCCTACCTAACAATACAACTATCCCTTATTACCCATACATGAGTAATATGCAAGTGGTAGCCTTATGTACAGCAATTCTCATGCTCCATATACCAACGCGTTTCTTTACAGTGGGTTCATCAGGGGTGGAGGAGAAAAAGAGACACATAAATGGTACAACCATAGACTAGATATACAATAATAGTGTCTAAAGTGGGTGAAAGCAGTTAAAGGAATAACTTAATAAATCTCAGCATGGTGGATAGCAGAGGATGGTCACCCTCACATAAAACATCACTAAGACTGTCAGTTTATGTTGGTCTTGAGCAATTGGATCATGTCTCAGAGAAATAGATTGAAAAGAGGAACACCAATAGATGATGCTAGATGTACAAGGGGTCTGTAGTGATTGTGATACTTAGTAGGAGCCAACAACATGTAGAAAGATCACACATAACTCAATTAGTAGATGTTAGTGATACAATTTCAGGACTATGAATATTTGACACCGACACAGATTCAAATCATGGATCAGCCCATATGCGTCTATCTGGGGCATGGCATCACGATACTAGTTCATGTCATGCTAATGCTAATAAATATAGTGTAATGCTGGACATGTCTTCAGATAATCTTATGGCTATGACAGACCAAGTTCTTGGACCCTTGTTTAATGGTGCTTCTCCCAATAGAAATGGTGAATAGATGCTGCAGTATAGTATGTTATGACATAGGAAGCTCTTTTCCTTTTGAATTTCCTTTCTTTCTGCCCACCATGCTCTCTGCTGACACCTCTGTCCATGACAGGAACTGTCCAGAGCAGAAGCAAATCCCCATAGCAAACATCTCCTGCTCTGGACAGTTCCTGACACGGACAAAGGTGTCAGCATAGAGCGCTGTGATCAGACTGAAAGGAAATTCAAAAAGAAAAGAACTTTCTGTGGAGTACCCCTTTAACCTGTTGGGGACATAGGACGTTTGAGAACGTCCTCGGTCTAGAGTAGTTAAGGACCGAGGACGTTCTCAAACGTCCTAGCAAAAACAGATCACTGCTGTGGCGCCTGGCAGTGATCTGAGGGGAACGTCTGCTGTAATCACTCAGCAGGCATTCCCTGACATCGCCGAGGGGGGTCCTGAGACCCCCCCATGTCTGAGATCCCCACAAATCGCAGGTGAAATCGCACCTGCGATTTGCGGCTATTCCGGGCTCATTGGGTCTATTGTGATCTGACCAGCCAGGAAAATGGGGATGATCGGGGTTGTCATAGACAACCCCGATCATCCTAACTGATAGGAGCAAGGTGGCACCCTGCCACCCCGCTCCTATCACCTGTGATAGGCCGTTCTCTTGTGAAGGGCCTATCGCAGGCCTCAGGCCGGGGTCAGGGTTAACTTCCCCTGGTCTCCCTGCCCCTAGGCGTGTGGGGAGACCAGGGGAAGAAAGAAGATGGCGACGGGGACCGGAGGGACCGCGGTACCTGGATATCTGGAGGAGCAGCGGCGGCGGGGACCGGAGGAGCTGAGGACCAGGAACGGCTGCGGCGGCGGATCGTTGGTGGGTAAGTGGACGTCGGCGGCGTTGTTAATAGCAACAGTGAAGATCCGGTGATTTTCACTGTTGCTGCTAACAGTTTGAAAACTACAACTCCCAGCATGCCTAGGCAGCCTTTGGCTGTCTGGGCAGGCTGGGAGTTGTAGTTTTGCAACATCTGGAGGGCCTCAGTTTGAAGACCACTGTATAATGGTCTTCAATCTGTGCTCTTCCAGATGTTGCAAAACTACACATCTCAGCCTGCCCAGCCATGCTGGGAGTTGTAGTTCTCTAACATCTGGCCCTTCAGATGTTGCAGAACTACAACTCCCAGTATGCCTGGAGAGTTTCAGCAGGCTGGGAGTTGTAGTTTTGCAACATCTGGAAGAGCACAGATTGGAGAGCATTATACCAGTGGTCTAAAAACTGTAGCCCTCTAGATGTTGCAAACCGAAACTCCAAGCATGCCCAGGCCTGCTGGGAGTTGTAGTTCGGCAACATCTGGCCTTTCAGATGTTGCCGAACTACAACTCCCAGCATGCCTGGGCAGTCTCAGCATGCTTGCAACATCTGGAGGGCTACAGTTTTGAGACCACTGTATAATGGTCTCCATTCTGTGTTCTTCCAGATGTTGCATGGGCATGCTGGGAGTTGCAGATGGGCATGCTGGGAGTTGTAGTTTCGCAACAACTGGAGAGACACTGGTTGAGAAACATTGTCTGTTTCCTAAAACTAACAGCTGGATGTACATTTTTTCATAGAAAAAATTAGCTTCCAGCTGTTGCAAAACTACAACTCCCAGCATGATCAGACTACCAAAGGGCATGCTGGGAGTTGTAGTTGGAACTCCAGCTGTTGCAAAACTACAACTCCCAGCATGCATGGTCTATCAGTGCATGCTGGGAGTTATAGTTTTGCAACAGCTGGAGGCACACGGGTTGGGAAACACTGAGTTAGGAAACAGACAATTTTTCCCAACCAGTGTCTCTCCAGTTGTTGCAAAACTACAACTCCCAGCATGCCCCTGCCCGTGTGACTGTACCCTAAAAACACTACACTACACTAACACAAAATAAAATTATAAAACACTACATATACACATACCCCTACATAGCCCCTCTCCCCTCCCCAATAAAAATGAAAACCGTCTGGTACGGCACTGTTTCCAAAACGAAGCCTACAGCTGTTGCAAAACAACAACTCCTAGTATTGTCGGACAGACATTGACTGTCCAAGCATGCTGGGAGTTTTGCAACAGCTGGAGGCACCCTGTTTGGGAATCACTGACGTACAATACCCCTATGTCCACCCCTATGCAAAGCACTAATTTAGGCCTTAAATGCACATGGCGCTCTCACTTTGGAGCCCTGTCAGATTTCAAGGCAACAGTTTAGGACCACATATGGGGTATCGCCGTACTCGGGAGAAATTGCCTAACAAATTTTGGGGGGCTTTTTCTCCTTTAACCCCTTATGAAAAGGTGAAGTTGGGGTCACATTTTTTACACTAACATGCTGGTGTTACCCTATACTTTTCATTTTCACAAGCGGTAAAAGGGAAAAAAGCCCCACAAAATTTGTAACACAATTTCTCCTAAGTATGGAGATACCCCATATGGGGGCGCAAAGTGCTCTGTGGGTGCACGACAAGGCTCAGAAGAGAGCGTGCACATGTACATTTGAGGTGATTTGCAAAGGGGTGGCTGATTGTTACAGCGGTTCTGACAAAAGCGAAAAAAAAAAAAACACCCAAATGTGACCCCATTTTGGAAACTACACCCCTCAAGGAATGTAATGAGGGATGCAGTGAGAATTTACACCCCACAGGTGTCTGACAGAGCTTTGGAAAAGTGATCTGTGAAAATGAAAAATTTTATTTTTCATTTGCACAGCCCACTGTTCCAAAGATCTGTCAAACACCAGTGGGGTGTAAATGCTCACTGTACCGCTTGTAACGTTCCCCAAGGGGACTAGTTTCCGAAGTGGTATGCCATGTGTTTTTTTTTTTGCTGTCCTGGCACCATAGGGGCTTCCTAAATACGACATGCCACCCGAGCAAAATTTTCTCTCCAAAAGCCAAATGTGACTACTTCTCTTCTGAGCATTGTAGTTTGCCTGTAGTGCACTTCAGCTCCACTCATGGGGTACCTACATACTCAAAAGAGATGGGGTTAAAAAATTTGGGGGGTCTTTTCTGCTATTAACTCTTGCAAAAATGTAATATTTGGGGGAAAACCAACATTTTAGTGAAAAAAAAAATTCTTTTTTTACATATGCAAAAGTCGTGAAACCCCTGTGGGGTATTAAGGCTCACTTTATTCCTTGTTATGTTCCGCAAGGGGTCTAGTTTCCAAAAATGGTATGCCATGTGTTTTTTTTTTTGCTGTCCTGGCACCTTAGGGGCTTCCTAAATGAAACATGCCCCCCAAAAACCATTTCAGAAAAACGTACTCTCCAAAATCCCCTTGTCGCTCCTTCGCTTCTGAGCCCTCTACTGCGCCCGCCGAACACATAACATTGACATATGAGGTATGTACTTACTCGAGAGAAATTGGGCAACAAATCCAAGTAAAAAGTTTCTCCTTTTACCCCTTGTAAAAATTCAAAAATTGGGTCTATAAGGACATGCAAGTGTAAAAAATGAAGATTGTGAATTTCCTCCTTCTTTTTTTTGCTACTCCTCTGAAACACCTAAAGGGTTAAAACACTGACTGAATATCATTTTGAATACTTTGGGTGGTGCAGTTTTTATAATGGGGTCATTTGTGGGGTATTTCTAATATGAAGACCCTTCAAATCCACTTCAAAACTGAACTGGTCCCTGAAAAATTGTGAGTTTGAAAATTTTGTGAAAAATTGGAAAATTGTTGCTGAACTTTGAAGCCCTCTGGTGTCTTCCAAAAGTAAAAACACATTTATGATGCAAACATTAAGTAGACATATTGTATATGTGAATAAAAAAAAATGTATGTGGAATAATCATTTTCCTTGCAAGCAAAGAGCTTCAAAGTTAGGAAAATGCAAAATTTTAAAATTTTTCATCAAATTTTGGGATTTTTCACCATGAAAGGATGCAAGTTACCACAAAAATTTATCTCTATGTTAAAGTTGAATATGTCATGAAAAATCAATCTCGGAATCAGAATGATAGGTAAAAGCATCCCAGAGTTATTAATGTTTAAAGTGACAGTGGTCAGATGTGCAAAAAACGCTTTGGTCATTAGGGTCATAATGGGCTCGGTCCCCAAGGGGTTAAGTGAAAGTAAGACATCTGCAGTACTTCCCTTACCTGCCTCCTGCTGCCAATTGCCGATTTACGGATGTAGCCTGGCTAAGCTAGGCTAGATCAGTGGAGGGCTGATCACACTTTATAATGCTATGCCATAGGCATAGCATTATACAGTAAATGTAGTTTAAATAAAAAAAGTTATAGGGGTCAGAAAATGAAAATTTTATGCACCAATTTTGTTAAAAAAGTTAGCATTTTTTTTAGATAGTACAATAATAGAAAAACTATATACCGTAAATTGAGCATTGGTCTTATCGCATTGACCTAGAGAATAAAGACAATGTATCATTTTTACCATAAAGTGCACTGCGTAAAAATCAAACCCCCAAAAGTTGCGAAATTGAAGTTTTCTTAAAAATTTTCGCCCCCAAATAATATTTTTTGGGTTGTGCTGTACAATTTATGGTAGGTAAAATTAAAGATGTCATTACAAAGTACAATTGTTTGCGCAAGAAACAAGCCCTCATATGGGTCTATAGGTAAAAAAAAAAAAATGAGTTATGGATTTTAATAGAAGAGAAGGAAAAAACAAAAATGCAAAAATGAAAATTGGCCGGGTCTTTTGGGCCAAAATGGCCCATGTCCTTAAGGGGTTAAATAACCCCTTCCGTAACATATTTTGTATTGCTGCATGTGGAATTGTCTGATCTATTAAAATATAGCATCAATCATCCCGTATGGGGGATAAGGTAAATGTATAAAAAAAACACCAAACCCCAGAATTGCTTTCTTATCACATCATATGCTAGACAAAATGGAATAAAAAGCGATCAATACCAATATGGTACCAATAAAAACTACAAAAAACTACTCTCATGCTTCCCTATATATGAAAACATTTAAAAAGTTTTAGTGGTCAGAAAACGGCCTTTAAAGATAAAATCGAAAGTTTCAAATTGTGTAAAAGTAGTAAATTGTGACGGAAATTATACAAATTTAATATTGTTATAATCACACCGACCTAAATAATAAAGATAACATGTTACTTTGACAACAATGTTAGCGGCATAATTAAAAAGCTCCTCCAAATTTGCCAAATTTAATTTTTTTTTCAATTTCACATAGCAAAACTTTTTTTTTTGCCGTTTTGGAGCATATGTTATCAAAAAATGAAGGAAGTCACTACAAAGTGTAATTGGTCCCACAAAAAACAAGCCACCATATGGGTGTGTGGAGAAAAAAATAAAAGAGTTATGGCTATTAAAGTGCAAGAAGGAAAAAAAACAAGTGCAAAATTGTAAATTGGCCCAGTTTTTAAAGGGGTATCTCAGTTTATTTTGTGTTTGATAGATGGTCTCGCAATTCTTATGTAATCTTTGTCCCAATGTTTATTTTTCACAGCATACAAAATGACTGTCCTCTCAGATTTTCCCAGATTCCAGCACGGTCCAAGACATTACATCACTAGTCAGGTGTTGAAAGTGAGCCTGTCTGCATCAATGGGTGGCGGGACCGCTGAGTGGTAGGGAGATCATTCTCCACAAGGCTGCAGGAAATTTTAGCTCAGGTGTGCTGCAAAGGGTGGGGTGACTGAAATGTGGGATGGAGAAAATTGAACTCACACTTACAAACAAGGGATCCTGGGACTTGTAGTTGGAGGGTGGGAATTCCAATAGGAATTGGCCATTTCACAAAAAGAAAGCAGCCGGTATTATAGTGAACTCACAACATAGCCATTGAGCCCCAAGACAAGCATGAATCCTTCCTAAGCATGTCCATTGCTGTCGGGCAGGTAAGTACTAAAGTCACCTTGTGGTGTATACCTGCTTTAAGGGGTTAATGAGAAAATTTGCCAGCAATTATGGCACAATGAACTGAGTATCTCTCCATAACTACAGAAAACTATAGTAACATATTTGCAATATTAGGGTGCGTTCACACGATCTTTGTTTTTGCTGGTTTTCCGCTGCGTATTTGAAAGGGGCGGGCTCTTCTCCGCTGTCCATAGCAGATTTTCTGCGGCGGAATATACACTGGGGAAAATCCGCTGCAGTCCTTACTGACTTCAATGGGGCTTGCGGTGGATTTTCCGCAGCGTAAATTCCTCCGTGGAAAATCTTCTGCGGATAGCCAAGAAGAGCCCGTCCCCTTTCAAATACGCAGCGGAAAACCCGCAAAAACAAAGAGCGTGTGAACGCACCCTTAGGGTTATAACTTGGTTTACTAACAAATCAAATTAGTCTGAGGAATACATGAAACCTACAAACCTCATCCAACACATAGCATGACAAATCCACTATTAGCTCTGCTCTTAAAGGACAGTGGTAGCTTCCACAGAGATTTCTTTCTTTCTTTGACAAGTTAGAAAATACAGCTTACTTTCAAATTTTTTTTTGCCAAAAATATGACCATATTATTGAATATTGAAGCAGATGCTACTCACTGCCTGTGCAATGGACTATGAATGATTTATTAATTCCTATGTACCTTGCATACATTTTATACCTGTCTGAGCCTTACTTGCTTAGCTTGCTAATAAGTTGCGTTTGAAAACCCACTAGCAGCTCATGTGCATCGCACCATAGTTTCTGCAAATATTTAGCAAGAGCTTGAATAAATTAGCATCTTAAAATCATTTTTTTTACATGTTTTGCAAGTATCTTGTATAGAAAATAGTGTATAGCATATGCACATAGGTTTGAAGAGCTATTTAAGGTATAATAGATTGTGATTTAATTAAATAATGAATATGAAAATAATCAACTTTGAGAATCAATGTCTCCATGTTTCTAAAAATCTCTGCTAGCAGTCAGTGAATAACAACCTTCATTATTTACAATCCAAGGATAAAAATCTGTCCTGGTGATAATCTCAGATAATTCACAGTTTTCTGTTGTAATGAACCGTACATCTGTGTGATCCTCATATGATCTGAATAGAGTTTCATCCTTTGAATGCAAACATCCCTATCAAAGACTACAAGTAGAAATCTTAAAGGGGTATTTTGGCCAAATACAACTTATCCCCTATCCAAATGATGGGAGATAAGATGTCTGATTGCGTGGGGGGGGGATGCCACTGGGACCCCCTGCGATCTACGTGCAGCACCCGCATTCTATGCGGGGCTGTGTCTCTTTGTGTACGGGACTGGAGATGTGACGTCACGCCACACCCCTTCCTGACATCACGCCATGCCCCCTCCATTCATGTCTATTGGAGGTGGCATGACGTCTCCAGTTCCAGAAAAAAAGAGGTTTCCGAGCAGGGCCGGTGCAACCCATAGGCAGAATAGGCCTCTGCCTAGAGCGCCCCCTTAATGAGGGCGCCGATGCAGCCTGCGGCCACAGTTTATTTGTAAAGTTGAAAGGACAACACAACACGGCATTGCAATCCTTTATTTGGCTGCCGGCTGTCAAGAGCGCAGCACAACTCCCATCATCCACTTATCTCTCTCCATCCTCTCACTCAACCCTGTCTTATAGGACCCGCCCACAAGCAGTACCAGTTGCCTTTGCTCCCTTCCCATTGTGTATACTTCGTTCCGCGTAACAGATGCCATGCCCCCCGTCTCTCCGCACTCTGGTTGCCTGGTGACCAGCCAGGTCCATACCGCCCGCCAGCCTCTAGTTCCTTAGTAAAAGCCCCAAGGCCTACAGGGCTGTAGTTGGTGCGTCCTGGGACCGACCGCCTGCCACCGAGAAACCCCTGGCACCATGCAGCCATGTATCCCTGGAAGTTAGAGCATAGCAGGTACCGACATGGTGAAGGAGGGGTAGGGTTAGTGGCCTCACATGGGGCTGCAGCATGTGCACTGCGCTTGGCACTATCTCTGCTGCAGATTTTCAGGGCATGCTGGGTATAGTAATCCATCAGCCATTGATTGTCAGCCTGTGTCTGACTCTATTGTTGTAATTTAATGTATTAAAGGGACAGGTACACTTGGGCTTTTATAAGGGGCTATTGTGGTGTTTCCCAACCAGAGTACCTCCAGCTGTTGCAAAACTACATCTCCCAGCATGCCCTGACATGCTGGGAGTTGTAGTTTTGCAACAACTAGAGGAACTCTGAAGGTTTGTTACAGTGTGTCACCCCAGTAGTAAGGTAATTACCCCCTTAAGGACGCAGCTGATTTTATTTCTCCATTTTCGTTTTTTTCCTCCATGCCTTCTAAAATTATTTTATATTAATATCCACAGACCCATGTGAGGCTTATTTTTTGCGTGACTAATTGTACTTTGTAATGACATCACTCACTTTACCATAAAATGTATGGTGCAACCAAAAAAATATTATTTGTGTGGGGAAATTTAAAAGAAAACTGCAATTTAGCAAATTTTGGAAGATTTTATTTTCACTCTGTGCTTTTTATGGTAAAAATGACATGTTATCTCTATTCTGTGGGTCAATATGATTAAAATGATGCCCATGTTATACGCTTTTCAGTTATTGTTCTGCTTAAAAAAAATCTCTAACTATTTTAGCAAAATCAGTATGTTTAAATTAACTTTATTTTGACCACCTATAACTTTCTCATTTTTCCATATACGATGTATGAGGGCTAATTTTCTGCGTTGTGATCTGTAGTTTTTATCGGTACCACTTTTGTGTATATGAAACTTTTTAGTTGCTTTTTATAAAAAATGTTGGAGTGTGATGTGACAAAAAAGCAGCATACCGTACAGGATTACCAACATTATATTTTGATAGTTGGGACATTTACAAACGTGGTGATACCAAATATTTTATTAATTATTATTTTTTACACTTTTTGGGAATAAATGGGAAAAAGGGGCCATTTGAATTTTTATTGGGGATGGGGATTTTTCAACTTTTTTTTTTCAACTTTTTTTTTACACTTTTCCATAGGGGACTATTTAGAGCAATCATTTGATAGCATAGGGCATAGCACTGATCAGTATTAACAGCAATCTTCTGCTCTGGTCTGCTTGATCTCAGACCAGAGAAGAAGACCCTGGGATGATGGCAAGAGCAGGTGAGGGGACCTCTGACCGCCATGTTGAATGATCGCATCCCCCTGGCAGCGCCATTCAAATGACCGCATTGCTGCAGATGCCGTAATCTGTATTGATCACGGCATCTGAGTGGTTAATGGCAGACATCAGTGCAATCGCTGATGTCCACCATTACCATCGGAACCCGCCATGCATGATGTGAGCACTGGTCCCGTCATGTACAGGATGTAAATGTATGTCCTGGTGCATTAAGTGTGTCATCCCAGTAGTAAGAAGATTACATGAGGAGGGGGTTTGTTACAGTGTGTCACCCCAGTAGTAAGGAGATTACATGAGGAGGAGGTTCTTACAGTGCGTCACCCCAGTAGTAAGGAGATTACATGGGGAAGAGGTTTGTTACAGTGTGTCACCCCAGTGGTAAGGAGATTACATGAGGAGGAGGTTTGTTACAGCGTGTCACCCCAGTAGTAAGGACATTGCATGAGGGGGAGGTTTGTTACAGTGTGTCACCCCAGTAGTAAGGAGATTACATGAGGAGGTTTGTTACAGTGTGTCACCCCAGTAGTAAGGAGATTACATGAGGAGAAGGTTTGTTACAGTGTGTCACCCCAGTAGTAAGGAGATTACATGAGGAGGATGTTTGTTACAGTGTGTCACTCTGTAGTAAGGAGATTACATAAAGAGGAGGTTTGCTACAGTGTATCACCCCAGTAGTAAGGAGATTACATGAGGGTGAGGTTTGTTACAGTGTGTCACCCCAGAAGTAAGATGATTACATGAGGAGGAGGTTTGTTACAGTGTGTCACAATGTAGTAAGGAGATTACATGAGGAGGAGCTTTGCTACAGTGCGTCACCGCAGTAGTAAGGAGATTACATGAGGAGGATGTTTGTTACAGTGTGTCACCCCAGTATTAAGAAGATTACATGAGGAGGAGGTTTGTTACAGTGTGTCACCACAGTAGTAAGGATATTACATGAGAAGGAGGTTTGTTACAGTGTGTCACCCCAGTATTAAGGAGATTACATGAGGAGGAGGTTTGTTACAGTGTGTCACCCCAGTAGTAAGGATATTATATGAGGAGGCTTGTTACAGTGTGTCATCCCAGTAGTAGGGTAAGGTGTGTCAAGGGGCGGAGCCAATTGGCGGAGTCAAGGGGCGGCAAAATGAGCTTTTGCCTAGGGCGGCAAAAATCCTTGCACCAGCCCTGTTTCCGAGACTGGAGACGCAGTCCTGCATAGAATGCGGTTGCTGCACGGAGATTGCAGGGGGGTCCCGGCGGCGGGCCCCCCGTGATCAGACCTCTCATCCCCTATCCTTTGGAATAGCCCTTTAAAATATGACGAGGAACTGATATTACCCATTTCAAAAACAGCTAAACAAAGTTTGTGAATAGTTATGCATATGCTGCAAAATCAGCCCCATTCAAATGGATGGTATGGATGGATTTTAGTTTTTAGCACAAATTTCAGCTTTGTGTGAAATTTAAATTTTTTTTTATAAATAAAGAAGGATCTTCCATTTAGAACCTGAACTTTCAAGTGATTGCAAAGACAAACCACAAAATATCTATTATGTAAATATGGCAAGAATGGCGGTCAGGGGTCGCTTAATGTCTGCAAGATTCCTACTTTATGTCTATTGCCCTAGATTTTATGGAATGACAGTAGGGTTGGTAGTTGGGCCTCTCATTCCTTTCTTGGCCAGTCCAAGTTATTAGTTCAGCCTCAGGCAGCCCATGTGCAGAAGGCTAGCTCATTAGTTGACTACCTTAAGTCTGCAAAGTGTTTAAGAACATGGCTCCCAGTTGGAGAAAACACAGGTAGTGCTAGGCCTGTGGGAGCTTCAACCAGCAGGAGAATCAAGTCTGCTGAGTCATGTTGTGTTTGTATTATGAAGCATTAGGTTCAACAGTGACAGCAAGGGAAGCTGCTTAATGTATTAGAGCTCAGACAAGCATAACATTTTTTATAATTATTTCTTGTGAGCATTGTTTGTTGTGGATGAAGGTTGAAGCTTGCGGATAATCTTAGTATCATGATCTATCATGATCTTTTTTTCTGATTTGTTTCTATTTTATGATTGTAATTTTTTTTGTACATTATGGATTCAGCCATCTTGCCTGATCTGTTTTAACAGCCTTTAGAGATATGCTTTACAGCAAGACCCATGAACATAGGCAAAAAGTGTTGTCCTATTTACATAAAAAGGGAAGGTTACTAAGTGTGCTTTGGGAACTTTGCAAAGGTCGTTCCACAGGAAGCAGGAGCCAAGCTTCATCAATAGTCTCCTTATCTACTGGTGTTGCCATTGATTGTAATGCTATACAGATCACTTTCAGGTCTACGGTGTCCATTTTAGGACATCGTCAGTTGTCAGCCGTACCTCTGTCCTCCATCAGGTGAAACGGCGTCCCACCTCCTCCCTCGGACCAATCGCCGTCAGTGGTCAGCCGCAACTCCGTCCTTCGTCAGGCGAAACGGCGTCCCGCCTCCTCCCTCACACCAATCACTGTCATCCTTCAGCCACAACTCCCTCATACGAAAGTCTCTCATCCAAAACGCCATCATGCCTCAGACAATTCTCCCTCAGACGCATAGCAGAGCCGACACTGCACAGCACTGTATAGCAGAGCCGACATTGAATAGCAAGTACAGCAGAAACCGTATAGCAGAGAGCAGACACTGACTTGGCTCTGCTACACGGCAGGAAGGTTTTTCGTCTGAGGGATGACATAGTTTTGGATGAGAGACTTTAGGATGACAGAGTTTTGGATGAGAGACTTTAGGATGACAAAGGAGGGAGGAGGGAGTTTGGTCCGAGGGAGGAGGCGGGACGCTGTTTTGCCTGACGAAGGACGGAGGTACAGCTGACGACTGACGATGTCCTAAAATGGACACTGTACAGGGAGCCTCCTTATCACAGACAGAATAGAAAGTCTCAGCTTAGTGATACACTTAGTGATAAAAATTTAAATTGCAAGATTTCAGGAATATTTTGTATTATAGAAAGTAAAATAAAAAATTAGTAAAGACATGCCCAAAGATTCTTAAAAAATATGTTTGACCTATTTAACAATAGGTCCTTTTCTAATGAAACATTCCCTTAAAGGGGTACTCTGGTGGAAAACATTTTTTTTAAATCAACTGCTGCCAGAAAGTTAAACAGATTTGTAAGTCTGAATCCTTCCAGTACTTATCAGCTGCTGTATATTACTGAGGAAGTTCTTTTCTTTTTGAATTTCTTTTCTGTCTGACCACAGTGCTCTCTGCTGACACCTCTGTCCATGTCAGGAACTGTCCAGAATAGGAGCAAATCCCCATAGCAAACCTATCCTGCTCTGGATAGTTCCTGACATGGACAGAGGTGTCAGCAGAGAGCACTGTGGTCAGAAAGAAAAGAAATTCAAAAAGAAAAGAACTTCTGCTGGAGCATACAGCAGCTGATAAGTACTGAAAGATTAAGATTTTTATATAGAAGTAATTTACAAATCTGTTTAACATTTTGACACCAGTTGATTTAAAAAAAAAAAAAAAAAATTCCTCTGGAGTACCCCTTTAAACTCTGCTCTCCAATATAGACCCAGAGAGAGAATTGTTATGAGATCAGCAATAATCAGTCTGTATAAAGATAATCTTTTCTGCTATAATATCAAAAGAATCAAACAAAGTGAAATGATTGTAATCAATAGGAAAATGCACTGGATACATTCACTTGATAAGGATTCATTGACCATTGTAATAGATCATGTGACAAGTATTTTTAGCCAGACCTGTCAAGAATAAAAATAGGTGCGCTGAATAAACTAATCAGGAAATTCAGTAGGTGTTTAAGTGTGTAACAAATTATTCCCATTGTCAAGGTTAATACTGTTTAGGAATTAATCTGAAATTCTCCATTTACAGATCAAGCTTTACTCTTAATGACAATATACTGTATATCTGGAGGTGAAAAGAGGAATGATTGGAATATTTACTAGTTGTTCAACTACTCAAAGAGTATTAATAGTTAATGGCACATTTAGTGTAAATTGCATAAACAAAATAGTTGAAATCCTAAGATTCCAAGGAATGGAAATGTGATACCACTCCCAAAGAGATGACACTGTAGGTATGTAGAGGTGCATGCTGATGCCATGCGTGCTAAATGCTCAACTAATTGGGCACTAAGCTCATGTCTAGGCGCGATACCATTACATACTGGTAAACTTACATACAGATCTTTATTTAATACAATACAGCATCATTTTTAATTAAACATATAAATATATTGAATAAATATAAACACACACACACACACATATATATATATATATATATATATATATATATATAAATATATATACTGTATTATATTGAAAGTCAATGGTATTGAAGAAGGTTACTGTGTGCGACTAAGGGTCATAAATCTTCACATAAGGTAGGGTAACAGCTGCTGGCATAGGACTGAGGTCACAAAGGCATGTCATGTTTAACATCCTGTGATTTTTTTTCCATTGGGATGTGACACTTAACCTTTACTCTACACTAAGTATAGGCAAATTCAGAAATACACTATTTTATCACAGGTGTAAATATAAAAAATAAAACAAAATATGTAAGAACAAAATGTAATCTAATATTGTTTGTCTTACTGCATTTCTTTTTATCGTCTTTTACACAACAAACCTTATGCTTTACATTTAAACAGTTTTACCCACAAATTGTGGCATATCATTATGACCAAACATAAACAACAGAACACCCTATATAAAACATGAACGGCCAAAAGGATTAATAAAGCCCAGGGGCTTCTTCGGATTTCTTTTTTTTTTATCTGTACTTCCTGCACAAAGCTCACTTTCTGGCCTTGTGCAAGAACTACTGTATGTTATAGTTCTCTTACAGTACGGGTTTAGTAACAGAGCTTTGCAGATAAAATTGTGTTGGGGACTTTGCCCCTGTATACAAGAGTTTGAGTGGCCAAACTTCCAGTGATCGGTAAGATATGGGATATTCTAACACGCAGTCAACGAGGCTGTTGCAAAAGTAGTTTTGCAATAGCTGGAGGTTTGCTCCCCCATGTGAATGTACAAGGTACATTCACACAGGCAGGTTTACAGTAAGTTTCCTGCTTCAAGTTTGAGCTGCGGCAAATTTTTTGCCGCAGCGCAAACTCCTAGCGGGAAACTCACTGTAAACCCGTCAGTGGGAATGTACCCTAAAAACAATACACTACACTATAGTAACAAAAAATAAAGGGTAAAACACTACATATGCACCCCCTTACACGGTCCCCCCAATAAAAATAAAAAACATATTGTACGGCATTGTTTCCAAAACGGAGCTTCCAGCTGTTGCAAAACAACAACTGACAGCATTTCTGGACAGCCACTGACTGTCCAGGCATGCTGGTAGTCTAGCATCAGCTGGAGGCACCCTGTTTAGGAATCACTGGCATAGAATATCCCTATGTCCACCCCTATGCAATCCCTATTATAGTCCTCAAATGCGCATGGCGCTCTCTCACTTCGGAGCCCTGTCGTATTTCAAAGAAACAGTTTAGGGCCACATATGGGGTATTTTCATACTCAAGAGAAATTGAGTTACAATTTTTTTTTCTCCTTTTACCCCTTATGAAAAGGAAAAGTTGGGGGTCTACATCAGCTGGTGAATGTAAAAAAATTTTTTTTTTACATTAACAGGCTGGTGTTGCCCCATACTTTTTATTTTGACAAGAGGTAAAAGGAAAAAAAGACCCCCAAAATGTGTAATGCTATTTCTCCTGAGTACGGAAATACCCAATATGTGGATGTAAAATGCTCTGTAGACGCACAACAAAGCTCAGGAATGAGACCGCACCATGTACATTTGAGGCCTAAATTGGTGATTTGCACAGGGGTGGCTGATTTTACAATGGTTCTAACATAAACACAAAAAAATTAATACCCACATGTGACCCCATTTTGAAAACTACACCCCTCACAGAACGTAACAAGGGGTATAGGGAGCCTGAACACCCCACAAGTTTGATGGTAAAATGAAAAAAAAAATTGTTCCTTAAAATGCTGGTGTTACCCTAAATGTTTCATTTTTACAAGGGAAAATAGGAAAAAAGCCCCCAAAATGTGTAACCCCATAAGAACATACCCCATATGTGGATGTAAAGTACTCTGCGGGCTAACTACCATGCTCAGAAGAGAAGGAGCGCCACTGGGATTTTGAAGAGAAAATTTGTCCAGAATTGAAGGCCATGTGTGTTAACAAAGCCCCTATAGTGCCAGAACAATGGACCCCCCCCCCCACATGTGACCCCATTTTGATAACTACACCCCTCACAGAATGTAATAAGGGGTGCAGTGATCATTTACGTGTTATTTTTCATTTGCACAGCCCACTGTTCCAAAGATCTGTCAAACGACAGTGGGGTGTAAATACTCACTGCACCCCTTATTAAATTCTGTGAGGGGTGTAGTTTCCAAAATGGGGTTACATGTGGGGAGGGGGTCTGCTGTTCTGGCACCCTGGGGGGCTTTGTAAATGCACAAGGTCCCCGACTTCTATTCCAACCAAATTCTCTCTCCATAATCTCAATGGCGCTCCTTCTCTTCTGAGCATTGTAGTTCGCCAGCAGAGCACTTGACGTCCACACATGGGGTATTTCCATACTCAGAAGAAATGGGGTTACAAATGTTGGGGGGCATTTTCTCCTATTCCCTCTTGTAGAAATTAAAAATTTGGGGAAAACCTGCATTTTAGTTGAAAAAAATATTTCATTTACACATCCAACTTTAACTAAAAGTCGTCAAACACCTGTGGGGTGTAAATGCAAAATTTTTAAATTTTTCAAAAAGTTTTCGAATTTTTCACCAAGAAATGATACAAGTATCGACAACATTTTACCACTAACATAAAGTAGAATATGTCATGAAAAAACTATCTCGGAATCAAAATTAAAAGTAAAAGCATCCCAGAGTTATTAATGCTTAAAGTGACAGTGGTCAGATTTGCAATAAAGGCCTGCGTCCTTAAGGTGAAAATGAGCTCCGTCCCTGAGACATCTTATACCCTATCCAAAGGATAAGGGATAATATGTCTCACTGCGGGAGTCCCGCTGCCGGGGACCCCCGCAATCTTGTATTCTCCACCCACCTGTTTGAGCTGCACGCCGCAGTGCCAGCTCACAAACAGCGGGGTGGCGACCATGGGGCCGGAGTATCGTGATGTCACGACTCCACCCCCGTGTGACGTCACTCCCGCCCCCGCTATGCAAGTCTATGGGAGGGGGCGTGACTGCCATTACGCCCCCTCTCATAGAAATGAATGGAGGGGACGTGGCGTGATGTCACGTTCCCGTCTCGGAAGCCCGGAGGTTTCCGAAACTTCAGACGCAGCAATGCATAGAATGCGGGCTGCTGCAGGGAGATCGCGGGGGGGGGTCCCAGCGGCAGGCATTTTCTGTCACAGTAAAAATATTGAGAAAATGAGGAGTTAGTAAGGGACCACAAAATTAAATAAAATTAATTTTAACCACAGAATAATCTAATGTTAGCAAAATAATCTAGGTTTATATTGTTAATTTACTAGTAAAATCTTAGCTGGGGTTTTCTTATTTTTCAGGCATTTTCTGTTACGTCAATTAACATTAAGCAAATGAGAAAGAGTTAGCAGTTTAATTAAAGGGGAAACTGACATGCTGTTCACCTGCACTTATAGTGTGGGTGAACAGAATAAAATCAAGTGGTCACTTATGTGAATTGGTGAACTGTTAGCAGAGTAAGGCTGGGTCCACACTACGTTTTGTCCCATACGGGAGCGCATACGGCAGGAGGGAGCTAAAAGCTCGCGCTCCCGTATGTGACCGTATGCGCTCCCGTATGTCATTCACTTCAATGAGCCGACCGGAGTGAAACGTTCGGTCCGGTCGGCTCATTTTTGCGCCGTATGCGCTTTTAAACCGGACCTAAAACTGTGGTCAACCACGGTTTTAGGTCCGGTTGTAAAAGCGCATACGGCGCAAAAATGAGCCGACCGGACCGAACGTTTCACTCCGGTCGGCTCATTGAAGTGAATGGCATACGGGAACGCATACGGTCACATACGGGAGCGCGAGCTTTTAGCTACCTCCTGCCGTATGCGCTCCCGTATGGGACAAAACGTAGTGTGGACCCAGCCTTAGGCTACGTTTCCACTTGGTTTTTTTTCTGGCAGTTTTTGGATATCTGCCACTGCAGTTTTTGAGTCAAAACCAGAAGTGTATTCAAAAGGAATGGGACATATAAAGGAAGAACTTACTTACTTCTCCTCCCTTATGGATCCACTTCTGACTTTGGCTCAAAAACTGCAGTGGCAGATATCCCAAAACTGCCAGAAAAAAAACCAAGTGGAAACTTAGCCTTATGCTTCTTCTTTCTCCTTTTTTAATGTACAGCTGTGCACAATGGAGGCGGAATGCAAGTGTTACGCCAAGCGCTCCGGGTCCCCGCTCCTCCCCGGAGCGCTCGCTACACTCTCCTCACTGCAGCGCTCCGGTCAGATCCACTGACCCGGGGCGCTGCGATACCGCCTCCAGCCGGGATGCGATTCGCGATGCGGGTAGCGCCCGCTCGCGATGCGCACCCCGGCTCCCGTACCTGACTCGCTCTCCGTCAGTCCTGTCCCGGCGCGCGCGGCCCCGCTCCCTAGGGCGCGCGCGCGCCGGGTCTTTGCGATTTAAAGGGCCACTGCGCCGCTGATTGGCGCAGTGGTTCCAATTAGTGTTATCACCTGTGCACTTCCCTATATCACCTCACTTCCCCTGCACTTCCTTGCCGGATCTTGTTGCCATCGTGCCAGTGAAAGCGTTTCCTTGTATGTTCCTAGCCTGTGTTCCAGACCTCCTGCCGTTGCCCCTGACTACGATCCTTGCTGCCTGCCCCGACCTTCTGCTACGTCCGACCTTGCTTCTGTCTACTCCCTTGTACCGCGCCTATCTTCAGCAGCCAGAGAGGTTGAGCCGTTGCTAGTGGATACGACCTGGTCACTACCGCCGCAGCAAGACCATCCCGCTTTGCGGCGGGCTCTGGTGAAAACCAGTAGTGACTTAGAACCGATCCACTAGCACGGTCCACGCCAATCCCTCTCTGGCACAGAGGATCCACTACCTGCCAGCCGGCATCGTGACAGTAGATCCGGCCATGGATCCCGCTGAAGTTCCTCTGCCAGTTGTCGCTGACCTCACCACGGTGGTCGCCCAGCAGTCGCAACAGATAGCGCAACAAGGCCAACAGCTGTCTCAACTGACCGTTATGCTTCAGCAGTTACTACCACAGCTTCAGCAATCATCTCCTCCGCCAGCTCCTGCATCTCCTCCGCAGCGAGTGGCCGCTTCTGGTCTACGACTATCCTTGCCGGATAAATTTGATGGGGACTCTAAGTTTTGCCGTGGCTTTCTTTCCCAATGTTCCCTGCACCTGGAGATGATGTCGGACCAGTTTCCCACTGAAAGGTCTAAGGTGGCTTTCGTAGTCAGCCTTCTGTCTGGAAAAGCCCTGTCTTGGGCCACACCGCTCTGGGACCGCAATGACCCCGTCACTGCCTCTGTACACTCCTTCTTCTCGGAAATTCGAAGTGTCTTTGAGGAACCTGCCCGAGCCTCTTCTGCTGAGACTGCCCTGTTGAACCTGGTCCAGGGTAATTCTTCCGTTGGCGAGTATGCCGTACAATTCCGTACTCTTGCTTCAGAATTATCCTGGAATAATGAGGCCCTCTGCGCGACCTTTAAAAAAGGCCTATCCAGCAACATTAAAGATGTTCTGGCCGCACGAGAAATCCCTGCTAATCTACATGAACTCATTCACCTAGCCACTCGCATTGACATGCGTTTTTCCGAAAGGCGTCAGGAGCTCCGCCAGGATATGGACTCTGTTCGCACGAGGCGTTTCTTCTCCCCGGCTCCTCTCTCCTCTGGTCCCCTGCAATCTGTTCCTGTGCCTCCCGCCGTGGAGGCTATGCAGGTCGACCGGTCTCGCCTGACACCTCAAGAGAGGACACGACGCCGCATGGAGAATCTCTGCCTGTACTGTGCTAGTACCGAACACTTCCTGAAGGATTGTCCTATCCGTCCTCCCCGCCTGGAAAGACGTACGCTGACTCCGCACAAAGGTGAGACAGTCCTTGATGTCTACTCTGCTTCTCCACGTCTTACTGTGCCTGTGCGGATGTCTGCATCTGCCTTCTCCTTCTCTGCTGTGGCCTTCTTGGACTCCGGATCTGCAGGAAATTTTATTTTGGCCTCTCTCGTCAACAGGTTCAACATCCCGGTGACCAGTCTCGCCAGACCCCTCTACATCAATTGTGTAAACAATGAAAGATTGGACTGTACCATACGTTTCCGCACGGAGCCCCTTCTAATGCACATCGGACCTCATCACGAGAGGATTGAACTTTTGGTCCTTCCCAATTGCACTTCTGAAATTCTCCTTGGACTTCCCTGGCTTCAACTTCACTCCCCAACCCTGGATTGGTCCACTGGGGAGATCAAGAGTTGGGGGCCCTCTTGTTCTAAGGACTGCCTAAAACCGGTTCCCAGTAACCCTTGCCGTGACTCTGTGGTTCCTCCCGTAACCGGTCTCCCTAAGGCCTATATGGACTTTGCGGATGTTTTTTGCAAAAAACAAGCTGAGACTCTACCTCCTCACAGGCCTTATGATTGTCCTATCGACCTCCTCCCGGGCACTACTCCACCCCGGGGCAGAATTTATCCTCTGTCCGCCCCAGAGACTCTTGCCATGTCTGAATACGTCCAGGAAAATTTAAAAAAGGGCTTTATCCGTAAATCCTCCTCTCCTGCCGGAGCCGGATTTTTCTTTGTGTCCAAAAAAGATGGCTCTCTACGCCCTTGCATTGACTACCGCGGTCTTAATAAAATCACGGTTAAGAACCGCTACCCCCTACCTCTCATCTCTGAACTCTTTGATCGCCTCCAAGGTGCCCACATCTTTACCAAACTGGACTTAAGAGGTGCTTATAATCTCATCCGCATCAGAGAGGGGGATGAATGGAAAACGGCATTTAACACCAGAGATGGACACTTTGAGTATCTGGTCATGCCCTTTGGCCTGTGCAACGCCCCTGCCGTCTTCCAAGACTTTGTTAATGAAATTTTTCGTGATCTTTTATACTCCTGTGTTGTTGTATATCTGGACGATATCCTGATTTTTTCTGCCAATCTAGAAGAACACCGCCAGCATGTCCGTATGGTTCTTCAGAGACTTCGTGACAATCAACTCTATGCCAAAATAGAGAAATGTCTGTTTGAATGCCAATCTCTTCCTTTCCTAGGATACTTGGTCTCTGGCCAGGGACTACAAATGGATCCAGACAAACTCTCTGCCGTCTTAGATTGGCCACGCCCCTCCGGACTCCGTGCTATCCAACGTTTTTTGGGGTTCGCCAATTATTACAGACAATTTATTCCACATTTTTCTACCGTTGTGGCTCCTATCGTGGCTTTAACCAAAAAAAATGCCGATCCCAAGTCTTGGCCTCCTCAAGCGGAAGACGCCTTTAAACGGCTCAAGTCTGCCTTTTCTTCGGCTCCCGTGCTCTCCAGACCTGACCCATCTAAACCCTTCCTATTGGAGGTTGATGCCTCCTCTGTGGGAGCTGGAGCTGTCCTTCTACAAAAAAATTCTTCCGGGCATGCTGTTACTTGTGGTTTTTTTTCTAGGACCTTCTCTCCGGCGGAGAGAAACTACTCCATCGGGGATCGAGAGCTTCTAGCCATTAAATTAGCACTTGAGGAATGGAGGCATCTGCTGGAGGGATCAAGATTTCCAGTTATTATTTACACCGATCACAAGAACCTCTCCTACCTCCAGTCTGCCCAACGGCTGAATCCTCGCCAGGCCAGGTGGTCTCTGTTCTTTGCCCGATTTAATTTTGAAATTCACTTTCGGCCTGCCGATAAGAACATTAGGGCCGATGCTCTCTCTCGTTCCTCGGATGCTTCTGAAGTTGAACTCTCTCCGCAACACATCATTCCTCCTGACTGCCTGATTTCCACTTCTCCAGCCTCCATCAGGCAAACTCCTCCAGGAAAGACCTTTGTTTCTCCACGCCAACGCCTCGGAATCCTCAAATGGGGCCACTCTTCCCATCTCGCAGGTCATGCGGGCATCAAGAAATCTGTGCAACTCATCTCTCGCTACTATTGGTGGCCGACTCTGGAGACGGATGTTGTGGACTTTGTGCGAGCCTGCACTATCTGTGCCCGGGATAAGACTCCTCGCCAGAAGCCCGCTGGTTTTCTTCATCCTCTGCCTGTCCCCGAACAGCCTTGGTCTCTGATTGGTATGGATTTTATTACTGACTTACCCCCATCCCATGGCAACACTGTTATTTGGGTGGTCGTTGATCGATTCTCCAAAATGGCACATTTCATCCCTCTTCCTGGTCTTCCTTCAGCGCCTCAGTTGGCTAAACAATTTTTTGTACACATTTTTCGTCTTCACGGGTTGCCCACGCAGATCGTCTCGGATAGAGGCATCCAATTCGTGTCTAAATTCTGGAGGGCTCTCTGTAAACAACTCAAGATTAAATTAAATTTTTCTTCTGCATATCATCCTCAATCCAATGGACAAGTAGAAAGAATTAACCAGGTCTTGGGTGATTATTTACGACATTTTGTTTCCTCCCGCCAGGATGACTGGGCAGATCTTCTACCATGGGCCGAATTCTCGTATAACTTCAGAGTCTCTGAATCTTCCTCCAAATCCCCATTTTTCGTGGTGTACGGCCGTCACCCTCTTCCCCCCCCTCCCTACCCCCTTGCCCTCTGGTCTGCCCGCTGTGGATGAAATTTCTCGTGATCTTTCCATCATATGGAGAGAGACCCAAAATTCTCTCTTACAGGCTTCATCACGCATGAAGAAGTTCGCGGATAAGAAAAGAAGAGCTCCTCCCATTTTTTCCCCTGGAGACAAGGTATGGCTCTCCGCTAAATATGTCCGCTTCCGTGTCCCTAGCTATAAGTTGGGACCACGCTATCTTGGTCCTTTCAAAATTTTGTGCCAGATTAATCCTGTCTCTTACAAACTTCTTCTTCCTCCTTCTCTTCGTATTCCTAATGCCTTTCACGTTTCTCTTCTTAAACCACTTATCATTAACCGTTTCTCTCCCAAATCTGTTCCTCCCACTCCTGTTTCCGGCTCCTCGGACATCTTCTCCGTCAAAGAGATTCTGGCATCTAAAAAGGTCAGAGGGAAAACCTTTTTTTTAGTGGATTGGGAGGGTTGTGGTCCAGAAGAGAGATCCTGGGAACCTGAGGACAACATCCTAGACAAAAGTCTGCTCCTCAGGTTCTCAGGCTCTAAGAAGAGGGGGAGACCCAAGGGGGGGGGGTACTGTTACGCCAAGCGCTCCGGGTCCCCGCTCCTCCCCGGAGCGCTCGCTACACTCTCCTCACTGCAGCGCTCCGGTCAGATCCACTGACCCGGGGCGCTGCGATACCGCCTCCAGCCGGGATGCGATTCGCGATGCGGGTAGCGCCCGCTCGCGATGCGCACCCCGGCTCCCGTACCTGACTCGCTCTCCGTCAGTCCTGTCCCGGCGCGCGCGGCCCCGCTCCCTAGGGCGCGCGCGCGCCGGGTCTTTGCGATTTAAAGGGCCACTGCGCCGCTGATTGGCGCAGTGGTTCCAATTAGTGTTATCACCTGTGCACTTCCCTATATCACCTCACTTCCCCTGCACTTCCTTGCCGGATCTTGTTGCCATCGTGCCAGTGAAAGCGTTTCCTTGTATGTTCCTAGCCTGTGTTCCAGACCTCCTGCCGTTGCCCCTGACTACGATCCTTGCTGCCTGCCCCGACCTTCTGCTACGTCCGACCTTGCTTCTGTCTACTCCCTTGTACCGCGCCTATCTTCAGCAGCCAGAGAGGTTGAGCCGTTGCTAGTGGATACGACCTGGTCACTACCGCCGCAGCAAGACCATCCCGCTTTGCGGCGGGCTCTGGTGAAAACCAGTAGTGACTTAGAACCGATCCACTAGCACGGTCCACGCCAATCCCTCTCTGGCACAGAGGATCCACTACCTGCCAGCCGGCATCGTGACAGCAAGCTTGCTGTGCTCCCCTGCATCCTCAATATTCCCTGCTTTGCTTGCCCCTCTAAGGCTGGAATTCCACTGAGTTTTTTTTTTTGCAAAAACTCAGTCAAAAAACGCCAATTTTCCCGCAATTTTTGCTGGAAAAACGCTGCATCCAGATGTTAGCTGCAAGTCAATAGCAAACTGCAAAATGCCAGATTCACTTGCCGTTTTTCAGTTTGAATTTTTTTTAATCCTTTTGGCGTTTTTCAGCAATTTCGGGCTCAGAGGCTGGATTTTCAAAACGCCTGACAAAACCTAGTTTGGCGTTTTTTGCCCTGAAATCGTGGCGTTTTCCTCCCATAGAAGTCTATGGGAGAACAAAAAAGCCAAGAAAAATGTCATGTTGCTTTTAAATTTTGCGTTAAAAGTGATGGAAATACCTTTTTTATTAAAATTTCGTAGGGTACCATTAAAAAAGAAAAAAAAAAAGAAAAGATACAGCAGTGATGGAAAATATTGTATCTAACGAAATGTATTTTTTTTATTATGAAACATTTATTAATTTTTAAACAGGGATCCATTTATGTGGGCGGGTAAAGCACTAAAAATGTAGCTGACAATAATAAAAATGTAGTGTGTTTTTCACTTTTTTTTCCAACATTTTTTAGGTAATACTACTACTCCCAGCATAGAACACACTGTTCCATGATGTGAGTAGTAGTACCTGTACTAATTGACAGATCACCTGTTGCAATCCTCCTATATAATTTATAGATGCGACCAGCCGCTCTTCTATGGTCCCCTGCACTGCCGTATATATACACCTATTTATATTTCCCTCAGAGAGCTGTGATTGGCCAGATGGTTCCAGCCAATCACAGCTCTCTGTTTGAAATAGGAACATGTGTATATATACGGCAGTGCAGGGGACCACATCTGTAAATTATACAGGAGGATCACAGAGGATGTCAGTAGTAATACACGCTGTGATGTGTTCTTAACTACAAGTACTACTACTCCTAACTTGGAGCACACTCGGCTCCATGCTGGGAGCTGTAGTACCTGCATTAATAGACAGATCGCATCATGTGTCAGAAATTACACTTGCTGCGATCTGTCTATTAATGCACGTACTACAGCTCCCAGCATGGAGCAGAGTGGGCTCCATGTTGGAGTAGTACCTGTAGGTAAGAACAGATCACAGTGGGTATCACTACTGACATCCACTGCGATCGTCCTGTGTATTGCAGAGATGGAGCGGCTGTATACAGCGCTCGCATCTCTTCTCTGTACTCCGGCCACTCACTCATTCACATTTTCCTCAGAGCTGTGATTGGCTGCAACCATCCGGCCAATCACAGCTCTGGGCGGAAAATATGAATGATGTTCTATTCACATCACTGGCCAGAGTACAGAGCAGAGATGCGAGCGCTGTATAGAGCAGCTCGCATCTCTGCTATATTATGGACGATCGCATCGTCTGTCAGGACTGATACCCGGGGCGATATGTCTATTAGTACAGGTACTACTACTCCCATCATGTAACAGTGTGTTCCATGCTGGGAGTAGTAGTACTACATAAAAAATAAAATAAAAAATAGAAAAAAAGTTAAACATACACACACTTTCTTTAAAAATTTATAAAAATGTTGTTATAAAAAAACATTTAGTTGAATACATTTTTTTACATCCCTACTGCATCCTGCATCCTGAATGCCGCAGAATGCACTATCCCTTGAACATTACTAAACGGTCCAACGAGACCACCAGCCACTAAGGGTAATGCATGCTGCAGTCTACATGCTGGTGGCCATCTGTAAACTATTTACAGGCAACTCTTTACTGATAGGTGAGGATATAACTTGGGGTAATTTACAGTCAGCACTAGAGGGTGTTTACAAGTCAGGCCTCAGTATAGTCTCTTTCTCTGAATGCATCTTGACAGACTCATGGGTCTGCTACTTGGATCTGCTACTGTCTCTCTACCTTCATCATGTGAGCGGACCAACATCCAACAAGACACACTGCTCATGACCCACACAGATGGTATCCTGGTGGACGACAGTCCACAACCTTCGATAGGGTGTAACAGATTCAGCATGCCACAACAGTCTTATGGCAGATCCCCCCAGGAGCATCTCAAGCCAGACAGGTGCCTATGGGACACAACAACTGCAGGCCTCCTTGTGGCTGGAATGTACGTAGCAACTGCAGACTCTCTATGAACTTCTCTCTCATACACATACTGTCAGAAAACTTACCTGACCAAGCTCCCACAATGTGTTAGGTCCTTTTCTCAGCCGCAGAGTACTTGTTCCTCTAGAAACCAGGGGACGCTGTGAGGTGTAGGCAGGGTTAAGGGGAGAATCAGGAGGCTGGGACAGGCCAATCATACCTGGTGCCAGGGTCCCATGCTTCCCTATAGTGTCTTAAACATGCTTCTTCTGGCCATAGACACACATGATTGATCTTATTAAGCTTTCACTAGCTTTCCCATTGTACTCAACTTTCCCCGGACCCTGACTGTTTAACTTGTGCATTGATTCTGTCTTTTATGTGACCATTTAGTATTGCCCTGGCTTGTCTGACCCTTCCTGTATCTTTCAGCCCTCTATGAAAGGACAGTGTAAGGACTGTCGCCCAGTTGGGGGACACTGTTTAGGGTGGAGTGTCCAAGCAGGCAGGGACAGCTTCTATTTTAATAGACAATAAACTTTAAAGAGGCACTGTCATTGTTGAAAACTTTTCATATATTGCAGTACTCATTATAATATAACATTTCACAATATACAACTGTTAAAAAAAAAAAAAATTTCACCTGAAATTAAATCTCAAAATAGCCGCCACTAGGGGTCGCCTGTCTTTTAGCCAGACAGACTAGTCTAGATTTTGCAGCACACTATATACCGTCCGTAAAGCATACCAGTATCAAGTATAGGAGATGTCTATAGTGTGTATACGTGGGCACGCACGGCCTGTGAACGAACACAGGGCGAGCGCTCACACAGGCAGTCACTCAGCCCCCCCCTCCCCCACTGCCTCCAGACAAGCATCAAGGATCAAGGTTAGTTGTAAATTCATCCCCTGCAGAGCATTGAGAGGCCCTACCTGCATGTTGCAGAGGACCCCTGCTGCGGCTCCGTCCCTACTTGTGGCCCCTGCTGTGCTACGGCTCCGTCCCTGCTTGCGGCCCCGTCCCTGCTTGCGGCCCCTGCTGTGCTGCGGCTCCGTCCCTGCTTGTGGCCCCTGACCCTGCAATGCTCTGCACATACCCCCCCCCCTTGTGTATAGCAGTGTGTGTATATGAACATTCCTACAGGTAAAGGTGGTGGTATGTCCAGAGCATTGCACCCTAGTCTGTATTACTGACAAGGGTGCAATGCTCTGCACATACCCCCACCTGTATAGGAATGTACATACGGACACTGTTATACACATGGGGGGGGGGGTATGTGCAGAGCATTGAACCCTTGTCTGTAGTACAGACAGTATTGTCTGCAATGCTCTGCACATACGCTCCCTTGTGTATAGCAGTGTGTGTAAATGAACACTCCTATACAGGTACAGGTGGTGGTATGTCCAGAGCATTGCACCCTAGTCTGTATTACTGACAAGGGTGCAATGCTCTGCACATACCCCCATGTGTATAACAGTGTGCGTATGTACATTCCTATACAGGTGGGGGTATGTGCAGAGCATTGCACCCTTGTCTGTAGTACAGACTAGGGTGCAATGCTCTGCACATACACCCCCTTGTGTAAAGCAGTGTGTGTATATGAACATTCCTATACAGGTGGGGGTATGTGCAGAGCATTGCACCATTGTCTGTAGTACAGACTAGGGTGCAATGCTCTGCACAAAACCCCCTTGTGTATAGCAGTGTGTGGATATGAACATTCCTATACAGGTACAGGTGGTGGTATGTGCAGAGCATTGCACCCTAGTCTATACTACAGACAAGGGTGCAATGCTCTGCACATACCCCTACCTGTTCCTGTATAGGAATGTTCATATACACACACTGCTATACACAAGGGGGTATGTGCAGAGCATTGCACCCTAGTCTGTACTACAGACAAGGGTGCAATGCTCTGCACATACGCCCCATGTTTATAACAGTGTGTGTATGAACTTTCTTATACAGGTGGGGGTATGTGCAGACTGTAGAGCATTGCACCCTATGGTATTCTACAGTCTAGGGTGCAATGTTCTGCAGTCTGCACATACTCTATGGGAGCTATAATAAAAAAAGTAAAAAGTGTAACAAACAAAAAAATTTTTTAACCCCTTCCCTAAATTAAAGATATAATCCCCCCCTCCCATTTTTTAAAATAAAATAATGTAAAAAAAAAATAATAATAAAAAGTACGTGGTATCATTGCGTGCATAAAAGTCTGAACTATTAAAAAATAATGCTAAATAAATTGCACCGTCGATAACGTACACGTTAAAAAAATACTGAATTACTAAATAGTGCATTTTTGGTCACTTGATATGCCATAAAAAATAATGAAAAGTCCCATTAAAACATAAAATGGCACCAATAAGAACTATAGACCACGGCGCAAAAAAATTAGCCCTCATGCATCCCTGTAGGCCAGGTATTTGCAGAGCATTGCATCAGTCAGTGACCCAGGGCCTCTGAGTGTGCACAGTCACTGCTATTCACATCTGTACATACACTAGAGTGAAATGGTCGGCACATACCCCTCCATGTATAGTAGTGTGTACTACACATACACTACACACACTGTTACACATGGGGAATATTTATTGTATGATTTCTGATTTTTCCCAGTGCATAAAGTAATATAGCTATAAGCAGGTATGCCATTCAGGAGCATGGAAAAGCTATGTCAGAGATTCTCACCTAGCTTTTCTATGCTCCAGAATTGCATTTCTGCTTATAGCTATATTAATTTATGACCAGGCAAATTTTAGAAAGCATGCAATAATCCCTAGAATGGCCGCCATGTGGTTGCTGAACTAAGCATATGTGCTATTCAGGAGGCTAGAAAAGCTGTGTGAGACCATCAGATCTTGTAAGGCCAGGTTCACAATGTGGAATCTCCATCCAGACTAAATCCGGTCAGAGACTCTGAGTGCAAGCAGCACTAAGTGAATAAGTCTGCACTAGGACCACGGAGACATCTCGGTCCCCATAGCTTTACTAGGAAAAGATAAAACCGATAGAAAATGTATTCACAAAAATGCTGTACTTTTATCTAAAAAATCCTTGCACTAATTTTATAAAGATCTATTCTTATATTTATACATTTTATCCTGTTAATGTCTTAGGAATACTGCAGGCAAGCTCCAAGTATCTTCCTCTGTGTAACATGTACAGCATGAAACCAGAGAGGAAAGGGTTACAGAGTGAGTGCTTGCTCCCGAGACTCAGAGCAGATGAGTCATCACTGTGAGGGAGACAGACTGACACGCCCCCTCCAGCCTGCACAATGAAAAAGTAACTGAGCAGCAGATAAATGCTTATATCTCTGGATATATCGGTCCGAGACACATAAAAATGATATGCACATGATCAGGATTAGGTACTTATCATTGTTTTTCTTTTTTTGCACTATGACAGGTATGCTTTAACCATTGACAGTAACAAGGCTCATGTATGTAAAGAGTTCAGAATGATTATAAAATTAGAAAGTATAATAAAAAAATATTGTTATGGAATCCAATGCTTTTAATAAATGTATCAGATTAAATATGTAAAATTTATTCTATTTTTGACAGCCCAACATATTTATTTAGTATTTATTAGTATACATACAGAGAAGGAAATGAAGAATTACAGTATTTATGGAAACTAAAGAGTAGAGATGAGCGAATTTACAGTAAATTCGATTTGTCATGAACTTCTCGGCTCGGCAGTTGATGACTTATCCTGCATAAATTAGTTCAGCTTTCAGGTGCTACGGTGGGCTTGAAAAGGTTGATACAGTCCGAGGAAAGAGTCTCCTAGGACTGTATCCACCTTTTCCAGCCCACGGGAGCACCTGAAAGCTGAACTCATTGATGCAGAATAAGTCATCAACTGCCGAGCCGAGAAGTTCGTGACGAATCGAATTTACTGTAAATTCGCTCATCTCTACTAAAGAGCATGGTAGGCAAGTTCTCACTGACTTATTTTACTATTGGAAAACTGTATTGTAACTTTATATCTTCAATAAACTTTATTCAATGGATGCTACATGAGAATATTGTTAATAACAAATAACAGTAATGTGCCATCCATCTCAGAATTTAGATTAAAGGTGTACAAATTGTTCCGAATGCTGGAGCCAGGGTCGGGAGCTCATGAAATCATAGCCCTGCCCCCTCATGACATCACGCCCTGCCCCCTCAATGCAAGTCTATGGGAGGGGGTGTGACAGCTGGTCGTTCCAAACGCTGAGCAGCGGAGTACCCCTTTAATCACAGTTCACTTTGTATAGCCACTAAATCATGATGTGTGTGTGCTGTAATATGTAACATTAAAAATTGTTTCAAGATAAATAATACATTACATAATCCGAAAGAACTTTATTATTCCTTTGTTCAATTAATGCCATATGACTAATTCTTCTTCAGTCTTTCCAAAAGAAGATATTCTGTATGGTTATAAGACTTTATAGACTGCGCCACTGATTTGTAGTTTTTATGTTTTTGTGTGGGTAGATATAAATACCATATCAGATTATTACCATGTAAGGGTAAAGTCAACCGCTCCTAAAGGTTTAAAGTACAGAAACAATATAGATAAAATAATAATCCTTATCCATCGTGGATGTTTTGCAATTAAAGTGAATCTCAAATTATATAGAGATAATGATTTTATAGCACAGGTGTTAGTTTTTCTAAATAACTTTCTTTGCAGATTCTGTCTCTAAGTACAGTAGCAGCACAGATCTACCATGGTCCATGCTGGGGCTGCACTTACCTTATATACTCGTGCTGAAAACGCCCCCCCTCGGCTGATACTCGAGTGAACTCTCCGCCTGTCAATCCCTTCATCAGTGGTCTTCAACCTGCGGACCTCCAGATGTTGCAAAACTACCACTCCCAGCAAGCTGGGTGTTGTAGTTTTGAAACCTCTGGAGGTCCGCAGGTTGAAGACCACTGCAGCCTTCGTCATCATCCCCCTTTTGTTTTGTACTCACCTCCCCTCGGCGGGACATTAGGGTGAGCTGGTCCGGGCCCTCTATGCTGCAGGGACCGTCCGGTGGGGATGGTTAGTCGTTGCGGGCTGTTCATTTTCACCGGGGGGGGGGGGCCTCTTCTCTGCGCTTCGGCCCCGGAGTAGTGACGTTGTCTTGACAACGACGCACAGGGACGTTCATGCGCAACGTCCCTGTGCGTCGTCGACAAGGCAACGTCACTGCTCCGGGGCCTGGGCATGCTGGGAGTTGTAGTTTTGAGACCTCTGGAGGTCCACAGGAAGGGACTGACAGGCGGTGATGATGAAGGTGGGGGTGGTGATGATGACGAAGGCCGAAGTGGTCTTTAACCTGCGGACCTCCAGAGGTTTCAAAACTACAACTCCCAGCATGCCTTGACAGCTGATGGCTGTCCGGGCATGCTGGGAGTTGTAGTTTTGCAACATCTGGAGGTCCGCAGGTTGAAGACTACTGATGAAGGGATTGACAGGCGGTGATGATGAAGGGGGGGGGATGATGACGGGGGTCTGGATGATGACTGGGGTCTGGATGATTACATGGGGGGTGATGTATTTCCCACCCTAGGCTTATAGTCGAGTCAATAACTTTTCCTGGGTTTTTGGGGTAAAATTAGGGGCCTCGGCTTATATTCGGGTCGGCTTATACTCGAATATATACGGTATATGTGCACAATCCTTTCTAGTGTGGAGCAGTTCTACAGCTCTGGCTCCCATACTGGATGTAGGAGTTTAGGAAGAGGAGCAAGATGCTAGATTATATTTTACTGCTGCCATGTACAATTAAGTATTTGAAAAGCATACAGATTTGTATGACTAGTATACTACTATAGAAATGATCATATGTTTATGGTGAAAATGATCCCAGTAAAATGCATCAAGATGAAGAATTTAGTTGGGTGCAAGCATCATATCCAGAAGACCCAAGCTGGATTAAAGGTTTCTTAATATGATACAATGTTGCAGGAATTTGGTGAAAAAATCCAGTGATTATTCTCCCAAATGTATAGTTTAGTGTGTGAGAATAAAAACACAGTTTTTTATAACCTTCAGGAAATACTGTCACATTATATTACAGTATATTTAAGGAACCTGTAATCCACTATATACATAACATAAATATTCAGGGTGGAGATGCGGTATTTATTCCAGATTGATATTTATATTCACATATACGGTAAATACAATATATTTGAGCAGACATACTCTTACATATTTTGGTTCACTTGAGCGATTTTTTATAGGTCATTGAAAATCGTCATTTTTAATGCCTATGGGTGCAAAAACAAAAACAATAAGCAAACAATAAGCCATACTCACCTTCCCCTATGCCATTTTGACAGTACAAATTCTCTATTGCTCTCTATGTCTTTTTTTTTCCAATGCCATTATGTTTGGGAAGGAAATGCCCTCTCAGCCAATCATTGGCTGCAGCAGCGACTCGCATCAGCCAGTGATTGGCAGAGCAGACATGCCCTACCTAATCGAAATGTAGAAAGGTTAAAACAGAGAGCACTAGGGACTGGGCAACATTAAAATGGCAGGGGGGGGGGGGGGGGTTGAGGTGAATGTGTATGGCTCACTGTTAAAAGCCCAGATGCATTTAGAAAAAATCCATCTGCCCTGAAATCCCTATTAATATTTTAGTAATTATAGTAAATTCAGAACATAACTATAAGAATGGTGAATTGCTTTCTTCAGATTATTCCACTCCTTTCATAAATTCCAGAAATTCTGCAAAATATAACATGAAACATAATAAGAATAGGGGAAATGAATGGAGAAACAATTGTGATACAAAATAAAAGTGTTGATATATACAAATTAATTAGAAAGCTTTTTCAATAAAAAACTACTCCTCCCCCTCCCCCACCATCCCTTTGAATAGGCTTTAAATGACACATTTGCTCATACTATGAATATTTATAACATACAAACAGAATTAAAAGCATTTTATTAATACAGAATATTAAATATTTCTAGTAAGTACTGTGCGCTCACACTCTTTATTAAACATCCTTGTCATTTTTTCTATTCTAGTGCAGAACTTTTAAAAAGCTAATTTCTTACATATACAATGGGAACAAAACAGTTGCTTAGCAACCTACCATAGTTGTGTAATCGGGAATCATTCCCATATGATTTTGGAACTATGGTAATTACAATAACAAAAAAACAAAACTTCAAAGGTGAACTTTTTAACTTGATTTTAAATCGTATACAGTACAGTTCTGCATTTATTTAAATATGTAAAATGCTGTTTTATACAACATTTAGGAACATTAAAAAGTAGTCCGTAACAGAATGATGTTCAAAGCATATCCAGTTCAGCCTATTACTCAGTAGTGTTGATCCAGAGGAAGGAACGCGCTGCATTTCTGCCTCTCCCATAGAGATACATGGAGGGGGCGTGTCGGAGAGATCACTGATTGTGTTCGGACCCTCCGTAATCAGACACCTATCCCCTATCCTGTGGATAGGGGATAAATGTCTAGGGCTGCAGATCTCCTTTAACAACTTAAGGGTGGGTTCACACTACGTTCTCTCCCATACAGGAGCGCATACGGCAGGGGGAAGCTAAAACCTCGCGCTCCCGTATGCCTTCATATGCGCTCCCGTATGTCATTCATTTCAATGAGCCGACCGGAGTGAAACGTTCGGTCCGGTCGGCTCATTTTTGCGCCGTATGCGCTTTTACAACAGGACCTAAAACTGTGGTCAACCACGGTTTGAGGTCTGGTTGTAAAAGCGCATACGGCGCAAAAATGAGCCGACCGGACCGAACGTTTCACTCCGGCCGGCTCATTGAAATGAATGACATACGGGAGCGCATAGAAAGGTATACGGGAGCGCAAGGTTTTAGCTCCCCCCTGCCGTATGCGCTCCCGTATGGGAGAAAACGTAGTGTGAACCCAGCCTAACCCTGCGGCATTTCATAGGAACAAAGGCTATGTAAAACAAAGCATCTGTGTAACTGTCTCTGTGACTTCTCCCCACCCCTGGTTTCATGAGGTGAATATCTCATCCAGGCAAAGCTGGATGAGATATGGGAAATCCACAAAAGAATTACATTCCTAGCAAACTAAGCTTGCTCGGGACTTTTCGGGCCTGTATTTTTGGAACGATAGGAAGGATTGATAGTGGGGCCTTTTTTCATTCCACTTCCCAGGCCACACTTGGTTTTCAGATGAGCTCAGATCAGCACAGGTGCTCATTTCATCTGGCTACTAGGGGGGGATTTATCAAAACCTGTCCAGAGGAAAAGTTGTCCAGTTGCCCATAGCAACCAATCAGCTCGCTTCTTTCATTTCTAACAAGGCCTCTGCAAAATGAAAGAAGTGATCTGATTGGTCGCTATGGGTAACTGGGCAACTTTTCCTGTGGACAGGTTTTGATAAATCTCCCCCTTGCTAGGTGTTAAAACTAGCTGAAAGCTTACTAAGTCATTAATATCTGATGTCATTTTTTGTTAGAAAATTGGCAGAAAACAATGCCCAACAATGGTCCAATCTAGTGTTGTTTTTAACATGTCTGCTTTTTACAGCAAAGCATGCTCCCTGTTGATAATTGTAGCATATTGTCACGATTCGGCTTCCAGGTAGTGGATCCTCTGTGTCAGCGAGGGATTGGCGTGGACCGTGCTAGTGGACCGGTTCTAAGAGGCTACTGGTATTCACCAGAGCCCGCCGCAAAGCGGGATGGTCTTGCTGCGGCAGTAGCAACCAGGTCGTATCCACTAGCAACGGCTCAACCTCGCTGACTGCTGAGAAGGCGTGGGACAGAAGGACTAGGCAGAGGCAAGGTCAGACGTAGCAGAAGGTCGGGGGCAGGCGGCAAGGTTCGTTGTCAGGATGGATAGCAGAAGTTCAGGTAACACAGGCTTGGGACACACTAAACGCTTTCACTGGCACAAGGCAACAAGATCCGGCAAGGGAGTGCATGGGAGGAGGTCAGATAAAGGCAGGGAGCAGGTGGGAGCCAATTAAGCTAATTGGGCCAGGCACCAATCATTGGTGCACTGGCCCTTTAAGTCTCAGAGAGCTGGCGCGCGTGCGCCCTAGAGAGCGGAGCCGCGCGCGCCAGCACATGACAGCAGGGGACCGGGACGGGTAAGTGACCTGGGATGCGATTCGCGAGCGGGCGCGTCCCGCTGTGCGAATCGCATCCCCAACGGCCAAGACAGTGCAGCGCTCCCGGTCAGCGGGACTGACCGGGGCGCTGCAGGGAGAAAGACGCCGTGAGCGCTCCGGGGAGGAGCGGGGACCCGGAGCGCTAGGCGTAACAGTACCCCCCCCCTTAGGTCTCCCCTTCTCTTTGTCCGGTAACTGCCTCCCCTGGGATGAGGACACCGGGAAAGAATGGAGGGTTTCCTCAACGGCAGGCAGTACAGCAGGAGTGGGAATGGGGAGGGAGGGCAGAGGGCGAGGCCTGGCACGGGGCAGTGTGACACCAGGACGGGGGCCATGGGGAGGCACAGAGGCTTGCCTGACGGGACTGGGAGGGGGGGAGAGGCACTTCCTGTGGCAGGCAGAGTCCCAGTTCCTGATCTCCCCGGTGGTCCAATCAATGGTGGGGGAATGAAGCCGGAGCCAAGGCAGACCGAGGAGGACCTCAGAGGTACAGTTGGGGAGAATGAAGAACTCAATCCTCTCAAGGTGGGGTCCAATAGACATGAGGAGGGGCTCAGTGCGGTAACGCACGGTGCAGTCCAATCTGGCTCCGTTGACCGCGGAAATGTAGAGCGGCTTGACGAGACGGGTCACCGGGATGCTGAATTTATTAACAAACGACTCCAAAATAAAATTTCCAGAGGCACCGGAGTCCAAGCAGGCCACGGCTGAGAGGGAGGAGTTGGCTGAAGAAGAAATCCGCACGGGCACCGTGAGACGTGGAGGAGCAGACTTGGAACCAAGAGACGCCACACCCACGTGAGCTGGGTGCGTGCGTGCGTTTCCCAGGCGTGGAGGACGGATAGGGCAATCCACCAAGAAATGCTCGGTACTGGCACAGTAAAGACAGAGATTTTCTTCCCTACGGCGATTCCTCTCTTCCTGGGTCAGGCGAGACTTATCCACTTGCATGGCCTCCTCGGCGGGAGGCCCAGGCGTAGATTGCAACGGATACTGTGGGAGAGGTGCCCAGAGATCTAAGTCTTTTTCCTGGCGGAGCTCTTGGTGTCGCTCAGAAAAACGCATGTCAATGCGGGTAGCTAGATGGATGAGTTCTTGCAGATTGGCAGGAATCTCTCGTGCGGCCAGCACATCCTTGATGCGACTGGATAGGCCTTTTTTAAAGGTCGCGCAGAGAGCCTCGTTATTCCATGATAACTCGGAGGCAAGAGTACGAAATTGGATGGCGTACTCGCCCACTGAAGAATTACCCTGGACCAGGTTCAACAGGGCAGTCTCGGCAGAAGAAGCTCGGGCTGGCTCCTCGAAGACACTCCGGAGTTCAGCGAAGAAGGCCTGGACTGTGGCTGTGGCAGGATCATTGCGGTCCCAGAGCGGTGTGGCCCAAGACAAGGCCTTTCCTGAAAGAAGGCTCACTACGAACGCCACCTTAGACCGTTCTGAAGGAAACAAGTCCGACAACATCTCCATATGCAGGGAACACTGAGACAAAAATCCACGGCAGAGTTTAGAGTCCCCATCAAATTTGTCCGGCAGGGACAAGCGGAGGTTAGGAGCGGCCACTCGCTGCGGAGGAGGTGCAGGAGCTGGCGGAGGAGATGGTTGCTGCTGTAGCAGTGGCAGAAGTTGCTGTAACATGGCGGTCAACTGCGACAGCTGCTGTCCTTGTTGGGCAATCTGCTGCGATTGCTGAGCGACCACCGTGGGAAGATCAGCGAGACTTGGCAGCGGCACCTCAGCGGGATCCATGGCCGGATCTACTGTCACGATTCGGCTTCCAGGTAGTGGATCCTCTGTGTCAGCGAGGGATTGGCGTGGACCGTGCTAGTGGACCGGTTCTAAGAGGCTACTGGTATTCACCAGAGCCCGCCGCAAAGCGGGATGGTCTTGCTGCGGCAGTAGCAACCAGGTCGTATCCACTAGCAACGGCTCAACCTCGCTGACTGCTGAGAAGGCGTGGGACAGAAGGACTAGGCAGAGGCAAGGTCAGACGTAGCAGAAGGTCGGGGGCAGGCGGCAAGGTTCGTTGTCAGGATGGATAGCAGAAGTTCAGGTAACACAGGCTTGGGACACACTAAACGCTTTCACTGGCACAAGGCAACAAGATCCGGCAAGGGAGTGCATGGGAGGAGGTCAGATAAAGGCAGGGAGCAGGTGGGAGCCAATTAAGCTAATTGGGCCAGGCACCAATCATTGGTGCACTGGCCCTTTAAGTCTCAGAGAGCTGGCGCGCGTGCGCCCTAGAGAGCGGAGCCGCGCGCGCCAGCACATGACAGCAGGGGACCGGGACGGGTAAGTGACCTGGGATGCGATTCGCGAGCGGGCGCGTCCCGCTGTGCGAATCGCATCCCCAACGGCCAAGACAGTGCAGCGCTCCCGGTCAGCGGGACTGACCGGGGCGCTGCAGGGAGAAAGACGCCGTGAGCGCTCCGGGGAGGAGCGGGGACCCGGAGCGCTAGGCGTAACACATATGGTACATTGGAGTGACATACAGTTGTCATTGACTGAGAAATCCTAGCATTATGTCTACTGCTGATTTTCTTTCCTCAAACTAATAATAATTTTAATAATGAGTATATACAAGTAACAACAAAAAAAAAATCCTAGGTCTACAAAAGCCATAAGTTAAAATTTACCTTTGTGTCAAATCCGCATATGTTGCTAAAACAGTTTTCCTGTGAACACCAAGCAAACACTAAACAAAGGATAGATTGTAGGGATGGCACAAGAGGTACCGTATTTTAAGCCCCATAGGATGCACCGGCGTATAAGACGCACCCAATTTATAGGTGCAAAATCCCAAAAAAATTAAGATTTTGAACCCAATAGTGGTCTTCAACCTGCGGACCTCCAGATGTTGCAACACTACAACTCCCAGCATGCCCGGACAGCCAACGGCATGCTGGGAGTTGTAGTTTTGCAACATCTGGAGGTCCGCAGATTGAAGACCACTGCATAGGAGGTAATATTCACGTGTCCCTGCCGCTCCGGACCCGTCACCGCTGCCCTGGATGTCGCTCCATCGCTGTCGCCGTGTTCCTGTCGCTCCGGAACGTCTCTGCTGCCGGCCGGGTATCCTCGCTCTCCGTCGCTGCCATCACGTCGTTACGCACGCTGACGCACGTACGCGACGACGTGATGACGAGGAAGGAGAGCGCCGGCCATACAGGGGGTCCCTGAATGGAAAAGACACCGTGGAGGCAGGTAAGGTCCCTCCTGGTGTCCTGTAAGCACTAACCCGGCTATTCAGTCGGGCTGTTCGGGACCGCCGCGGTGAAATCGCGGCGGTCCCGAACAGCCCGACTGAACAGCCGGGTTAGTGTCCCTTTCCCTTCAGATGCGGCGGTCAGCTTTGATCGGCGCATCTGAAGGGTTAATACAGGGCATCAATGCGATCGGTGATGTCCTGTATTAGCCGCTTTTCCCGGCCGTTGATGGCCGCAGGGACCGCCACGATAGGGGTCTATTCGCCATAAGTTCTATACGTTAAGTTCCCCTCAAGCTTTTTGGAGTTCTTCATTAGCAAAAGAGCCAGACTCTACTGTTACCTGTGCAGCACTATTATTTTTCTGACACTAGGGCAATACTATAGAAATATAGACAGCATGCCATTGTATTTTGGGGACCAACAGCATGACACAGTAGAATGGGTGTTTGTGGAGATGTACTGTACAATCAGATAAAGATGTCTGCACAGCAGATATGAGTTGTGGCTGTGGGAAATCTTCAGGTCACGGTTGATATGAGATGTGTAAACACTGCTCACCCGTAAAACCCCCACTAAAATATCAGTCATTTGTTAAACCTAAGTAGCAGCCCCAAAAAGCTGAATTATAATCCTGAACTAGATACCCACCATCATAATCAATTCGGTCATCATTATTTTTATCTCCATCTCTCATAAGTTCCTCAATGTCATCTTCTGTGATGGTTTCACCTGTTGCTTCTAACATGAGCTTTAACTCGTCAAGGTCAATGTATCCATCAGCGTTTCTGTGAAGGAAGTTTGCATAAGTTCTTGATTCAATACAGAAAAAAGTAATAGTAGTAATAATAATAATCATAATATTAATGATAATGTAAAATAATTTTCCCAGTGTAGATAATTTAACATTTTGTCTAATTCTAAATATTTTTTCGATTTATATAAATATGTTACTCATGATAAATTATTCTCTGTTTTATCTGTTCCTACTGGCACTATTACAATCGACTGCTATCTACAACTGCTATACAATTCAGTGGGGCCTTTTCATTCTCAGAGCTGTTTCTATTTAAGAAATGTTGCCTTACATTGATTTACAATATAAAACATAGCCAAATAACAAATTATAGAAATATTTGACAGACTAGACTATTATCTGAAGTAAACTTTGCAATATGGAGCTATGCATTTTTGGCTGAATATAATAAGATAGTATTTTAATCAATATAATGTTTAATACTATTTTCTTTCATCACTTACTTGTCAAACATGCGGAAAAGGTCTGCTAATTCCTCTTCTGATTTTCCTTTGCTGTCGTCTTTCATACATCGGACCATCATAACTAAGAACTCATCAAAATCTACAGTACCGCTTCCTGTTTTGGATAATTGTAAGTTAATACAAATTCACTGTAACTTCGCATACATCAAAATCAAAGATGTATTAAAATAGTTTATATTTAAAAAAATATAATCCACAATAGTGTAAAACTGACCATCCTCATCCACCTCATCTATCATCTCTTGCAGCTCCTCAGGGGTTGGACTCTGACCAAGCATTCTCATAACTTTTCCCAGTTCTTTTGTGCTGATACATCCATCCTCTGCATCTTGTACAAAAATGTCAAAAGCGGCTCTGAATTCTGCAGGAAAGAATATTGAAGCAGATTTTTAATAATGGCTTAAAGAAAGCTAATATAAAACTAGAGTTCTTTCCTGAAAATGTGCCAAATATATATAACTATAACAAACTATCCAAATATATAACTAAGAAACATGCTATTATTATTGTGCATCTTTGGCACTCTAAGCTATTCTAAACTCTATGGGAGACATTTATCAAGGTATTTAGAGCCTTTTTTGCTTACTCCAGGTGCACCAAAAGTTGCACATGTGCCTAAGCATTTTTTGTGCCACTTTTGTGGGTTAGCAAAAAGTTACAAACAGCCTTATCTAAGCACATTTCAGTTTTCACTTTGAAGTGATGACGAATTTATGATGTACAATAGTTTTACGTAGGCAAAAAAAAAAAAAAAAAGATGCAAACACCTTAAAAAAAGTCGAAAGTCTGCTCCAGGTCTGAAACTCCCATACATGAGCAAATTTAAAAAGTCGCAAAAAAAAAGTCTCACAAAAGTCTTAGCTGCCACTTTGCTTTGCTCATATTCCTCCAAATTTATCAACCCCCTTTGATAGTATGATAAATATGAAGCACATAAGCAAAACTAAAGCAAAAAAAAAAAAAAAAAAAAAGCCTTTTTATCTGACAAAAAAAGTAGTGCAAGACATTAATAACTGTGGTGCATTTTCAACCCAACAAAGTCCATTTTCTAAATACTTTTAAAAAGCATGGAGTAGGATTCAAAAAGTGGTTTATGCCATTTGTTCTTTTTTATGAATTAGAAGCAGGCACCAGCCTTACATAATCTGACCTATTTTGTTACAATAATTTGCTGTCTTTATTGTCAATCATTTAACCATATGCATACTGTTACGTAACGTAACTAATACAATAAATAATATGTATTACATGTTTGCAAACATACAAAAAATTATATGGTACAAAATTAAATTCACATTTCCCACCACCTACTTAACTACAGTGACCCCCCGACCTACGATGGCCTCGACATTCGATAATTTCAACATACGATGGCCTCTCAGAGGCCATCGCATGTTGAAGGCAGCATCAGCATACGATGCTTTTGTATCTTGGGGCCATCGCATAAACAGCTATCCGGCAGCGCATACTGCTTCAGCTGCCACCGGATAGCCGTTAACGGTGCTCTGTGTGGTCCACTGATGATCGCTTACCTGTCCTCGGGGCTCCGGCGCGTTCTCTTCGGGATCCCCTGCTTTGACGTGATGGCGGCGACGGAGAGTGAGGATGCCGGGGAAGCAGAGGCCTTGCCGGAGCGTTGGGGACACCACGGGGACGTGGCAATAGCGATGGAAGGCGACATCCAGGGCAGCGGTGATGAGCGGTGACGGTCCGGAGCGGCGGGGACACGTGAGTACAACTTCCTCTACCAGTGGTCTTCAACCTGTGGACATCCAGATGTTGCAAAACTGCAACTCCCAGCATGCTGTCCGGGCATGCTGGGTGTTGTAGTTTTGCAACGTCTGGAGGTCTGCAGGTTGTAGACCACTGTCCTATACTTTACATTGCACGGATCCCTCAACATACGATGGTTTCAACAAATGATGGTCCATTTGGAAAAGATTACCATTGTATGTTGAGGGACCACTGTACTGTATTTCTCTTTAATCATACATTTCAATAAGAAAGCAGGTTTGGCACCCTAGGAGACCAGAAAAAGAACATTTTCTCGAAGGAGTGACACGGAGCTCTGTGAATGTAAGTATATTTATTTTTTACTTGAATTAAAGGAGTACTCTGCAGATAAAAATGTTTTCAAATCAACTAGTTATACAGATTTGTAAATTACTTATTTTTAAAAATCGTATTCCTTTCAGTACTTATCAGCTACTGTATGCTCCAGAGAAAAGTTGTGTAGTTCTTTCCAGTCTGACCACGATGCTCTCTGTTGACACCTCTGTCTGTGTCAGGAACTGTCCAGACCAGGAGCCAATAGCAAACCTTTCCTACTGTGGACAGTTCCTGACATAGACAGAGGTGGCAGCAGAGGGCACTGTGGTCACACTGGAAAGAGCTACACAACTTTTTCTGTAGTACACAGCAGCTGAGAAGTACAGGAGGCTTAAGATTTTTAAATAGAAGATATTTACAAATCTGTTAAACTTTCTGGCACCAGATGATTTAAAGCAATTTTCCTCCAGAGTCCCCATCTAAGAGGATCTTAATGGGTACTCTGCCCCTAGACATGTCTCATCGCGCGGGGGGAGGGGTACTCTTGGCTGAATGATGGGCTGCCACCGCCACCACACCCCTCCATTCATGTCTACGGGAGGGGGCGTGATGGCTGTGTACTAGCCGTCACTCCCCCTCCCATAGACATGAATGGAGGGGGTGTAGTGCAATGTCCCGTACACGGAAGCCCCTGGGCGCTGGATAGCGGGGGGTCCTAGTGGCTGGACCCCCTCAATCAGACATGTCTAGGGGCAGGGTACCCCTTTAGGAACTAAACTTGAATATTGAGAGGAGAGACTTAGACCACAGTTTATCACTCTATGAGCCCCTTGGCTCAAATTTTGTTCTTCTTAGTTCTGATTTATTTATTTTGATTGTGTTTTGCATAACTTTTGTATGGTCAGAGTCGACCCCACCATCCTTCTCAACATTGCCTTTCATATTTCATAAATGGGGACATATCATTGTTTGTAGATGAGAGAGGAAGTTCAGTAAATTTTGGACAACAAACCACCATAGACTTTTAGAGTACGTTCCCACACGGCGTATTTTGCTGCGTATTTGCTGCGTATTTGGTGCTGCGTATTTTCCTACCCATTGACTTCAACAGAGAAAATGAAATACGCAGCAGCAAATACGCAGCAAATACGCAGCAAATACGCCGTTTGGGAATGTACCCTTATAGAGGACGTGTTTTCCCATAGCAGCCAATCACAGCTGTGAATCACTTGCCACAAAGTAAGTCCACATGTCACTGTCAAACTGCTGTTTGAACAATGTTTAACATAAAAAATGCAATTTGACAGTGACAAGAGAACTCACCCTTCTAGAGGTCAATGGGAGGAAATATATCATTGTATGTCCACAGTATTTTCTGCGTATATTTGTAGCAATTTGCACAAAAATTGTGAGTTTGTACTAGTCGCATATAACACAATTTTCTAGTGTTCCAAGTATTTACCATTCTTTTGTTCTTCTGTTAGCTGCTCGACCTACAACAGAAAATGCAAATAATGTTACTGTACATAAATTTATATACATAAAAAATGATTACACTTTGTAAATGCTCCTCTAACACACCTTGAGGTGACTCTTAGCATTATTTATTTATTTATTTATTTAATACACTGTAAAACACCATGCCTACAGCATACCTATTCACATCTAAATATCCTGATGTCTTTCCTTATTCTCCTACTTCCTACTTTGACAGTAATGGTCCTCCGAGGGCTTTAAAATCTTAAAGACATAAATAGCTGAAGTGTAGAGGGAAATAACCATGGTGTCTTTAGGTTTCCTCATTAGGAGACAATTGATGTAACAAAAGCATTAGAGAGTGAAATCTGAGCCCCATGTGTCATCATACTTGAGATAAGAAATATCAGCTGGGGGCCACAGATTTTTATTGTCCTACCCTTCTAGGCAGATTCCTGGATACACAGACACTATCTAAGTTAAGTAGCCATATGCCTGTTACTAGTTTAAAGAAACCTAATCCTCATGTGTCCTATTTCTGGCTTGGACATTCAAGGCTAGGCGAGAGAAAGATAAAACATTTGATTATTACAAGTAGCTCAGCCACAATGGTATTTAACCTTAGGTCCTTTATCTGCTCCACATACTAAAATGGGAACCAAATTTAGCTCAACATTTGCCTTACCTTATGTAGACATGGAGGTACAGGTACTTAAGACACAGATTTCATTCCCTAATGTTTCAGTGCTTGTTTAAAGCTCAACCTTTACAATAGCATTTTAATATTATTTCTATTTGGTGACAAATCCTACAAAGGGCAGATCACCGTATACAATGCATTATATAAAGCAAAGTGTAATTGCTAAAAATGTATTTCTAGAATGACAAGTGTATACAATTTATACAGTACATATGCTAGCATGTCATATATTTATAACGTCTACATATCATCCCAACTTTATGCTTTATGTTATGTTTTAATCTAGTCCTACATGCTAAGGAATAACAAGAGGATCCTATAATATTGTACTGTAGTTGTTTCCTATATTGTATGCTATTCCTGCTAAGGAATAACAAGAGGATCCTATAATATTGTACTGTAGTTGTTTAGTATATTGTATCCTATTCCTGCTATGGAATAACAAGAGGATCCTATAATATTGTACTGTAGTTGTTTCCTATATTGTATGCTATTCCTGCTAAGGAATAAGACGAGGATCCTATAATATTGTACTGTAGTTGTTTAGTATATTGTATGCTATTCCTGCTATGGAATAACAAGAGGATCCTATAATATTGTACTGTAGTTGTTTAGTATATTGTATGCTATTCCTGCTATGGAATAACAAGAGGATCCTATAATATTGTACTGTAGTTGTTTAGTATATTGTATGCTATTCCTGCTATGGAATAACAAGAGGATCCTATAATATTGTACTGTAGTTGTTTAGTATATTGTATGCTATTCCTGCTATGGAATAACAAGAGGAACCTATAATATTGTACTGTAGTTGTTTAGTATATTGTATCCTATTCCTGCTATGGAATAACAAGAGGATCCTATAATATTGTACTGTAGTTGTTTAGTATATTGTATGCTATTCCTGCTATGGAATAACAAGAGGATCCTATAATATTGTACTGTAGTTGTTTAGTATATTGTATGCTATTCCTGCTATGGAATAACAAGAGGAACCTATAATATTGTACTGTAGTTGTTTAGTATATTGTATCCTATTCCTGCTAAGGAATAAGACGAGGATTCTATAATATTGTACTGTAGTTGTTTAGTATATTGTATGCTATTCCTGCTATGGAATAACAAGAGGATCCTATAATATAGTACTGTATTAAAAGCGGACAAGCTTTATACCACTGTAAATTCACACTTTTGGTTCATGTATGTACAGAATGTTTATGGTGGTAGGAAAAATTCTGTACTAAGGAGGTGTGGGCACTTTAGGTACCACCATATTGGTCTTACACATGGCATGACATTATGGTAATATCCTCCCTTAGAAGCAATGCTTCTGAAGAAGATAAATCAGTAATATGGGTTACAATAGAGCACTGCAAATATTGTTTTGACTTAATCTGACAGAAAAAAAATATGCATACAGAGTTACAGTATAACCTTATAAGTACAACCTCAGACTGTTTTATTGTATCTTTTTGTACTATTCAAAGGTTGTAAGAAAGGTATAGTAAATAAATCTGTGTGCATGAGGCCTTTACTATGTTTATAGAGAATTCCAGATGGAATCAAAAATAAATATCTTTATAAAAAGGTTTTGCACCAATCCCTTTGGTATAGACAGTTCTGTCTTAGAATTATTCAAGCATTGTACTCTATTTAGAAGTCACAACCAGTTCTGTAACAATGCATATGCTTGACACTTCAGATGAAACAGCTGTGTATGGATGATAGCCTATTGTTCCATTGTTCAAGCTTAGGTTACTATATATAGTAAAGATATTTGTATTCTAGCTGCCTTTCAGCTTGAATACATTTATCTCTCTGAACTGAAACATCCCTTACCAAATTATGCCTAGATTATTCTTGTATTTTTCTAAATAAAGGGATTTTTTATTTTTCTAAATAAAGGGATTTTTTTTAAATAAACTCATTGTTTTGTTAAAGTAGTTAATAATAATATTAATTAAGGTTTAATTTTAGTAAAAATCTGTTAACTTTAACTTATCAAAAACTTTATTGAGAAACATACAATAAAAACTGTTAAAGGGGTATTCTGGTGCTAAGACATCTTATCCCCTATCCCCTATCTTACCCCCGTGATCTTGCACGCAGCACCCTGTTCTAATCAGTCCCTGGAACATGTTCGCTCCGGGTCTGATTACTGGCAATCATGGGGGCCGGAACTTTGTGATGTCACGGCCCCGCCTCCGTGTGACGTCACCCTCCTCCCCTCAATGCAAGCCTATAGGAGGGGGCTTGACACGCCCCCTCCCATAGGCTTGCATTGAGGGGGCGGATCAAGATGTTCCACGGGGGCAGGTCCATGATGCCACATTGTTCCGGCCCCCGTGATTGCCAGTAATCAAACCCGGAGCGAACATGCTCCGGGGACTGATTAGAATGGGGTGCTGCATGCAAGATCACTGGGGTCCCCTGATGTGGGACCCCCGCGATCAGGCATCTTATCCCCTATGCTTTGCATAGGGCATAAGATGTCTTAGCACCGGAGTACCCCTAAAAAAAGGAGCAGCAGCAGCTGTTGCTGCTCTGTTTGTTTTTAATGCATGTTTCTCCATAAAGTTTTTTTTTTGCTTATACAATTTTTGTGTCTAGTGTGATTTGATTGGTTGGTATTGCTATGTGTATTGTACACTGGACTACATGATATTTAGATTATGATATAGCCCTTTCTTTGAATTATATGTTAACTTTAACTGCTGAAAATACATGTATCCAATGGATTTTTTTTTTTACATTCTAGCCATAAACTTATACGGTATACTGTATCATACTGAATAAATACTGTAGCATAATTTCTGGAATAGGCAAGAAATAGACATTTTAAGCAAAGGCATCTATAGGGATTAAATTAATTGAGAGTGACACTATACAACATTCACAAGCAGAGTTTGTATGAGTATGTACCGTATGTTGTGTGTGGCATCCAGCTGAATAGGACAGTTGCCAAGATCATTGTGAAGAAAGACCTGTCAGCTGCTTGCCAGCAGTCAGCACAAGTGGAAATGTTACTGGCAGAGACTGTGAAAGCTTATTCACAGACATCCCTTTACAATATTCCTCCCAAAAGTCCATTTCAGCTGGATGCCAGCTACAGTATATACTACTCAATGGGGGGACATTTATCACAGTCAGTGTAGGTGGACTGATTGTATACACAGGTTTTGATGGTGAAAATGGAGCATACAAATATGGGATTGGTACACATTTTAGTGAAATTTCACTTCAGAACACCATGATTCCTCCAACTTTTGTGCAACTTTTTGTAACTGCTGTCTACAGACAGTTTGTAAACCAGGTCTGGGCTGGTGTATGTTTGTGGTGTAATTGAGGGCTGTGCGACAAATCTGTTATTTTCTCAAAGTAGCATGTCATAAATCTCTGACTACTGCAAAGTGAAAAAAGAAAAGTGTGTACTGAAGTCATTTTTGTCAAAATCACTTGATCAAAAAGTTGTACACTTTTTGCGCAAATGCAACAGGTCCGCAACAAATTTACACCAAAAAAGCATGATAAATGTCCCCCAATGTGGGTTCTTACACTAGCCACAAGTCTGGATGTCCTTGTTTAAATTGTCTCTAATGACATTAAATGGGTACTCCGGTGGAAATTATTATTTTTTTTTTAAATCAGAAAGTTAAACAGATGTGTCAATTACTTCTATTAAAAAATCTTTATCCTTCCAGTACTTTTTAGCAGCTGTTTGCTACAGAGGAAATTCTTTTCTTTTTGAATTTCTTTTTTTTGTCTTGTCCACAGTGCTCTCTGCTGACACCTGATGCCCATATCAGGAACTGTCCAGAGCAGGAGAAAATCCTCATAGCAAACCTATGCTACTCTGGACAGTTCCTGACACGGACAGAGGTGTCAGCAGAGAGCACTGTGGAAAAGACAAAAAAAGAATTTCCTCTGTAGCATACAGCTGCTAATAAGTACTGGAAGGATAAAGATTTTTTTTTTTTTTTACAGAAGTAATTTATAAATCTGTTTAACTTTCTGGCACCAGTTCATAAAAAAAAAAAAAAAATAAATAAAAGGTTTTCCACCTGCGTACCCCTTTAACACTTCATAGCTTCTCCTATCTCCTACACATTAACTTCTAATTCTATATGCAGCTCTTCACACTCGTGTTCTATGTAAGTCACATTCAAAGACAGATTTGAAGGTCAATACCCTGCTTGAATGCCTGACATGCTTTTAGCCGTGTGTTTATGTATGAGCTTTTCAGTCACCGCCACTCTGGACCTCTGCGTACAGTGATACCGAGCTCATTTGTCATATGTCTTCACACAGAATTAAAGGATAAAGGAGTTTAAATAATTTGCGTTTCAGACTGTCATTTATATACTCTATGGCATATATATTACATGTAGCTTTTCTTTTTCAATCTTATTCTTTTCACCATTATAAATAGTCTACATATACATGAGGGCAAGTTTATTGTAAGAGTACTTAAAACAAATAATGTATTACTTTAATTTGTACAATATTGTTTAAAGGGATAGTTTGTCTGTTGTAATACTTGGAATATTATGCCATCTAAATCAATGCTTGTGAAAACATTTTGTACACCTTTTACATTAATATTATTCATAGGCTTTTATGTATGCCTGCTATCTTGTTGAGGTGAAAAGAGCCTTTTGCTGATTGGGACCACTTTGTTTAAGGGTTGAGGCAACTGCAGTCCTGTGTAAAACTGCAAATTGTGCCATCATGCTAAATTGACATACTACAATCACTGAAAAATGTTGCGTTGTTAAATCAGTATATTTGTTAACACAAAATATATCTAGTAAACAACATACAAGAAAAAGGTAAGGAAGTACCTGGTAGGCCAATTTGAACTTAAACAATGTATTAATATTTGTTAGTGGCAGAAAGTCATGCTTTTATTAAATTGTTTATTCTAAACGCAGAAAAGAGGGGGAATATTCTAACATACCGCTGCCTTGTAAATATCATCCATGATGAGTGACGTTTGGTAGAGCCCAGCAGAGGCAAGACTAAGCACTCTGAATGACGATTGAGGACTGAGCTTATATACAGGTCACACACAGACTCTTAAAGGGATCTCACTGGTTACTCCCACCAGAACATAGCATCAGACACATATCATTTAACAGTTTCCGTCCCATCCCCTAGGGAATATACAACTTGTATGCACTACATACTTACTAGTACATTTATTTATATACGTGTGAGAAACTAGCATAGTTAAGATTTTTATTCCTTTTTCAGAGCTGTGTTGTCAACCAAATATAATCTAAAGTAAGTAATATTCACATTTGTCTTTGTTACTAAATTAATTGAATGCATTTTACTCTCATTCATTGTCATGTTTTGTTTTTTTTTTTAAAGGAGAGGCTGAAATGCCTGCACAAATGTAGTTTGATACAATATTTGTTACACTTTGTTATACATTTTTGTGCCACAGTGATAAATTGGTTATAAAGTTTACAAATGATATAAAAGAAAGACTTCTACTTTTCTCTTTTGAACTCTGCTGAAGAAAACCCAAAACCCATGTGTGGTGTCCCGGTACAGGACTTGGTCCTGTCCCTTTGTCTAAAGTCCACTTAGACAGAGTCCCTCCATGACAATAGGGCTCTCCTGTAGGGCTAACCCCTAGTCGCCTCATACTAATGGCATTTAATGTATTTATATGTATATATAATATGTTACATAGGAATACCTCTGTATAGGACCTTAGAGGTCACGTGTTTTTAATCCCTTAACGACGCAGGACGTATATTTACGTCCTGCGCCGGCTCCCGCGATATGAAGCGGGATCGCGCCGCGATCCCGCATCATATCGCGTGGGTCCCGGCGCTAATCAACGGCCGGGACCCGCGGCTAATACCACACATCGCCGATCGCGGCGATGTGCGGTATTAACCCTTTAGAAGCGGCGGTCAAAGCTGACCGCCGCTTCTAAAGTGAAACTGAAAGTATCCCGGCTGCTCAGTCGGGCTGTTCGGGACCGCCGCGGTGAAATCGCGGCGTCCCCAACAGCTGATCGGACACCGGGAGGGCCCTTACCTGCCTCCTCGGTGTCCGATCGACGAATGACTGCTCCGTGCCTGAGATCCAGGCAGGAGCAGTCAAGCGCCGATAATGCTGATCACAGGCGTGTTAATACACGCCTGTGATCAGGATGAGAGATCAGTGTGTGCAGTGTTATAGGTCCCTATGGGACCTACAACACTGCAAAAAAAAAGGAAAAAAAAAGTGTTAATAAAGGTCATTTAACCCCTTCCCTAATAAAAGTTTGAATCACCCCCCTTTTCCCATAAAAAAATAAAACAGTGTAAAAAAAAAATAAAAATAAACATATGTGGTATCGCCGTGTGCGTAAATGTCCGAACTATAAAATATATCATTAATTAAGCCGTACGGTCAATGGCGTACGCGCAAAAAAATTCCAAAGTCCAAAAAAGCGTATTTTGGTAACTTTTTATAACATTAAAAAATGAATAAAAAGTGATCAAAAAGTCAGATCAAAACAAAAATCATACCAATAAAAACTTCAGATCACGGCGCAAAAAATGAGTCCTCATACCGCCCTGTACACGGAAAAATAAAAAAGTTATAGGGGTCAGAAGATGACATTTTTAAACGTATAAATTTTCCTGCATGTAGTTATGATTTTTTCCAGAAGTGCGACAAAATCAAACCTATATAAGTAGGGTATCATTTTAACCGTATGGACCTACAGAATAATGATAAGGTGTAATTTTTACCGAAATATGCACTGCGTAGAAACGGAAGCCCCCAAAAGTTACAAAATGGCGTTTTTTTTTCCATTTTGTCGCACAATGATTTTTTTTTCCGTTTCGCCGTGCATTTTTGGGTAAAATGACTAATGTCACTGCAAAGTAGAATTGGTGATGCAAAAAATAAGCCATAATATGGATTTTTAGGTGGAAAATTGAAAGGGTTATGATTTTTAAAAGGTAAGGAGGAAAAAACGAAAGTGCAAAAACGGAAAAACCCTGAGTCCTTAAGGGGTTAAATAAATTGTACTATGGTTTAAGGACCTTTGGGTCATGTGATACCCAGACTTGACTTTGAGGTTCTGCTGACCAATGAGTTCTGCTGACCAATGAGTTATGTGCCGCCTTCTTAATATATAAGGGGCTGCTGCCACTAAATTCTGCTCTCTTAATTCCGGATTATCAGAGAAGCATATCTCAACACAAATCATCAATTCAAACTAGGCCCAAAGCCTAAGAATTCGCAGCCACTAAACGTGAGTTACTCAAAGCTCAAATCAATGAATTCTGTGTGACTACTAGAAGCTCAAATCTTCTAAAAATAGTAGCACAGTGACTAGCAAACAAAGCTCATTGATCCCGGAGTCCCAGCAAACCTGTGAGGAACCTGTACCACGGTTCTCTCTCTCAAAGACTGCTCTGTTACATGCAGTTGCATAAAATATACAGTAAAGTTACTTTAAGTTTACTTCATAAAATCTGCTGTGGACATTCCTTTATTTCTCCCTGCCGCTTGTGGGACGGTTGGCGGTAGGACTATTACATTGAGGAAACTTCACTCTGGCATCATGACAATTAAGGGTTAACACCAATCTACCCTACAGTATCACCAGCACCACCCCGTCACCACAACTCTTTTGACATCTCACGAATAGGATACGGGTGTGTGCCTACAGCTATTCAGCCACCATTATTACAAGTGCCATAGTCCTCCCCATATCAAGAAATGTGCTACATGAACTGTCCGGAATTGTCGCATGTAGCGATTAAAATTAAGCCCAGAAGTGTTCGGGACTTTGCTGTTGAGATTGTGCTTGACTGGGGCAAACGAAAAAGTAAGGGGGGAGGTGAAGAGTGTCTTTCTGTGGCCATGTGTAAAATTTGCAGCAAAGCCATGCTGCGCTCTCCACTGCAACAAGTACCTCAAAGAGTTAAATATTTACCAGAGAAGCACGCGAAAATGTCCCGCGCTTGTCTGCGACCCACCCCTGGGCATGGACATCAAGTACATGTTGCAATGCCGAAGTGGAACTGTAATCTTTTGCTTATGTTTGCCAGGGGACAGGAAGTCAGAGCTGCACCGATGACATCTTTCTGGCTGGTGGCCATCTTGTGGGAGCCCCATATAAAAGAAGCCACACGGCCAGACCTCTACAGTCTGGAGATGGCAGCGAGCTGTACAGACATGGCGGAACCCAGTGCTACACGCAAAGTGAGTCCTAAGATGGTGCAGACTCAGAGGAAAGTTGCCGCGGCCGCAGCGCAACTTTTTCAGGATCTTGCCGACTGCCTGCAGCAGTTGTCCCTTGAGGCCGAGGAGGCCTACAACCTACCACTGCTACTGAGTGGCCGGCTACCCCGGAAGGGGCATCACCCGGGACATCAGAGGAGGCATCACCGGTGAGACTGTCCCCTCACCACCGGACATGGGGGTCCTGGGCCGAGATCCCGATGGAAGACTCGGATTTGAGTACCCGATGGAAGCCGATTTCTCTTCATCATCCAGCCCAGAGCCAGAGACCCCCTTGTCCCAAGTCACCCTGCTGAGTGCACACCCACGCTCACCCCCTCTCCCGAAATGGCTGTTCGTCGACGAGCCTGAGCTGATTCAGTACATGTGGGACCATGTTCTTCCCCTGCCAGAGAAGTCCCATCCTCCGGTCCCCACAGCTCAGTTAGAAAGGGCCCGCTGGGAGGCTGAAATTGATAGTATAATGGAGAAGCTGAAGGCGGAGCACAGAGAGTGATATGGGCCGAAACGGCCTCATATAAAGAAAGAGTGAATCAGCAGAGTGATACCAAAGAGTTGGAGGCTCTGTATATAAGAATCTTGGATTACCCAGGAAAGGGTAAGGCACCCCTTGAGCGCCGACGCACCACAGTGGTGAAATTTGATAAGGCCAGGGGTTTTAGTACCCTCCTAGATTGCAGACATGGGGGAACATCCTGGTGAATAGACGGGCCATTCAACGAGACTATTTGCCCAAAATTTACCACTCCCTAGAGCGGGGAGAAATTGTTGAGTACACCCCTGTCCAAAGTCTGCGGGGTGAATGGGCTGCAGCAGTCATGAGGCCCAAGAATCCTAGTCAGCTTCCTTTTACTTATTTCCTGTCGGACGACTGGGAGGCAGACCCACATAGTATCCGGCCGATGAGGCTGCCCAACACAGCCGATGAAGAGGAAAGATTCAGAGCACCTATTATGCATCCTAAGTATCTGCTAAAGACATATCTTTCTGCAGCAGGTCCAGCAGCGAATGTGCCCAGGCCTACTCCCCCTGAGGAGGTTGGCCTAAACAGCGGGCCCCAACCTCAGAAGTGCCTAAGCCTACTACATGCCCAGAGGTTTGACCTGACCAACAGGCACCGACGGAAGTGCCGCGGCTTACTCCAGGCCGGATCAACCGTCACCAACAGTTTTACCAGTGGCCTCAGCAGCGGCCATTAACTTTGTGGTGAGCGTTAACCGCTCTGTCTCCCAATCAAGGCTCACTAATGTTTCACGGGACACTGCTATTCATCCCATGAGGGAGTCCCCACCTTGTGCTCCTCGCTATATGTCCCAAAGCAGGAAGCAGTCAGACCGGCAAGGATGGGAATCACGAAGATACCCTGTGTAGAGCTATTTATTTATTTTGCTAGTATTAATTTTGTTATTCCAACAGACAGTTCTGTTATTGATATCACCAGTACAAGAAGAAAAGTGCCTGACAGGACTATGCCATGAAAGTTCTTGGTTTTTCAACGTAACCACCTAAGCTATTGCCCAGCCACTGGCAGATTATTATTCTAGTATGTAGTATCTTCATTCATACTTTCATACTTCATACATACTTTCAGTTCCATATCAAAAGTTTTTGTCAGTAAAAAGAAAAGAAGAAAAAAAAAAACAAATCTAATGTCATAAGATTATGCATGGATGACTTGTGGGTTGAATAAAATATATAAATAGCCTCAGATAATATAATTTGTTTATATAAATATTTTGGAGCTTGTATGGACATTTCATTATGCACAAGGACTCTATACCATTATTCATCTACAGCCTGATCATCGACATTTGCAATTATGCCCAGGACCGTGTCTGGCCTTGTGGTAATTTCGGCCCTCTGTCTTTGGGGACCTACATCGAGGACGACTTGTTTTAAGTAAGGGGGTTTGTGGTGTCCCGGTACAGGACTTGGTCCTGTCCCTTTGTCTAAAGTCCCCTCAGCCAGAGTCCCTCCATGACAATAGGGCTCTCCTTTAGGGCTAACCCCTAGTCGCCTCATACTAATGGTATTTAATGTATTTATATGTATATTTAATATGTTACATAGGAATACCTCTGTATAGGACATTAGAGTTCACGTACCTTTAAATTAATTGTACCATGGTTTAAGGACCTTTGGGTCATGTGATACCTAGAGGTCACTAGGTCAGGACTGACAGGTTCTGCTGACTAATGAGTTTTGTCCTGCCCTCTTAATATATAAGGGGCTGCTGCCACTAAATTCTGCTCTCTTAGTTCCGGATTATCAGAGAAGCACATCTCAGCACAAATCCTCAATTCAAGCTAGGCCCAAAGCCTAAGAATCCGCAGCCACTAAACGTGAGTTACTCAAAGCTCAAATCACTGAATTCTGTGTGACTACTAGAAGCTCAAATCTCCTTAAAATAGTAGCACAGTGGCTAGCAAACAAAGCTCATTGATCCCGGAGTCCCAGCAAACCTGTGAGGAACCTGTACCACGGTTCTCTCTCTCTCAAAGACTGCTCTGTTACATGCCGTTGCATAAAATATACAGTAAAGTTACTTCAAGTTTACTTCATAAAATCTGCTGTGGACATTTTGTTATTTCTCCCTGCCGCTTGTGGGACGGTTGGAGGTAGGACTATTACATTGAGGAAACTTCACCCTGGCGTCACAACAATTAAGGGTTAACACCAATATAGCCTACACTATTACCAGCCCCACCTCGTCACCACACATGCACCCAAAAAGCACACCAACAGTGAAAAAACTCACAAAAGTGCTGTTTTGTAGCATCTTATCAAGCTACAGCAAAAATCCTGCCACAGTTTTTTTTTTTTTTACAAACTTTGGGAAAAATTCAGCATTTTCCTAAAAATTGTATGTGTGAAACCACCCTAAAACACAAAGGGGGGAGGTTTATCAAAACCTGTGCAGAATTTTTTTTTTTTTACAGTTGCCCATAGCAACCGATCAGATTCCTTTTTTCATTTTTCAGAGGCCTGCTTTTTTTCAATGAAAGAATCTGATTGGCTGTTATGGGCATTTGCTCTATTTTTCCTCTGAACAGGTTTTAATTGGTAAATCTCCACAGAATGTTTCACAGTGATATATATATATATATATATATATATATATGTATATATATATATATCTTACAAATTATCTCAGAGGGAGAAGATGAATCCATGTTATTTAAGAAAAAAAAGAATAATAGTGGCTTGGAGGCTTGTTTAACAGAATATAGTTTATTAGAATGGCTAATATCAGTTGTCCTCATTATCTGTAATATGACCTTGACAAGTGACCTCTAGAAGAAAGCTTTTCTGGTTCCAATTTTACTGCTATTGCAGTGTTTACAATAAATCCTTTATACATTGATCCATAGTGTATTGCATATAATCAAGCTCTGGTAAGTGATAATTAAAAACCAAGAAAGGCAAAGGGTTCACAAAAGTATTCATTTATGACAATAACACAATTCCTCATGAAATGCAATGTTCATTTAACACAGAGCCAGCGTGTAATCCTTGGAAGAGCAGATACGATTCGTCTAGCATTGTAATATAATGAAGACAAGCACCTGATAACCAGGCAGACCTAATTATAGTTGACATATAAATATGGAAGATCAAATTCCTTACCACATGATATTCACTAAATAGGACACTTCATCAGACAATGGCCATTTTTTCAATGAATGAAACAATGTTCACACACCATATTAGTTGTTCACACACCATATTAGTTGTTGATATTCAAAAACAAAAAGCAAATAGCTACAGCAGTGAGTTATGTGATCATAATTGCAGCTTAATTGCTTAGAAAATGGCATACAGTAAATGCTGTGCACCTCATTTATTAAGAGTTTTTGTCACTTTTTGCTCTTAAAGGAGTAGTGTAGCAGTGGTTTTTATGATCCCATTGGGCTGAAAAAGAAAAAAAAAACTTTAAGGCTCCTTTCACACTATGAATTTCTCCATTTACAAACTTCCGTCACATGTTCCGTCACTACAGCTGCAAAACCCGGCAATTGCAAAACCCCTGACGGCCGTGACTAAATTGCATTGCAGCCTATGGGGATTTGTAACTGCCCGTTTGCACCCATATATGCCCGTAATTCATTACAGGCGTTATACAGTGACGGGACATCATGGCGGAAAAATTACTGCATGCAGTATTTTTTCCGCCACGATGTCCCGTCACTGTATAATGCCCATAATGAATTACGGGCATATACGGGTACAAACGGGCTGTTACAAAACCCCATAGGCTGCAATGCAATTTAGTCACGGCCGTCAGGGGTTTTGCAATTGCCGGGTTTTGCAGCTGTAGTGACGGAACATGTGACGGAAGTTTGTAAACAGAGAAATTCATAGTGTGAAAGGAGATTAACTCACCTTCCATCACTACCCCATTGAACAGCTATAGCTCTTCGGTCCTCCGGTCCGGTCTTCTTCCTGCTTCCATGTGCACAGATCGTAACTCTGTGATCAGCATATCGCCGTCAGCAGCGATGTCCCGCCTCGGCCATTGATAGGCTGAGAGCAGTGTCATGTAAAGAGCCCGAGCAAGAGGGAGAAAGGTGGGCCAAGGCTCCTTACATGACAGTGTGCTCAGCCTATCAACGGCCGAGGCAGGACGTCACTGCGGACAGCGATACGCTGATCACAGACAGTGTGATGATCCATGCACACAGAATCAGGAGGATTACTGGGACCTGAGGACTGAAGAGCTATAGTGGCACAATGGGGGAGGGATGGAAGGCGAATTACAGATTTTTTTTTTTGCAGCCTGGCACAATGGGATATTAAAAACCACCGCTAAACTACTCCTTCAACTTTAAGCATTACTTTACTTTAAAAAAAAAAAATTTGAAATCTCTAGACAAAGCCAGGAGAAGCATGTGGCTGAGTTTTTTTTACTACTTGGCTTTCTTCTGTTCCCATCTTGTTGTATGAGTTGGGTTCAATAGCAAATCCATTCCTGTAATGAGAGAGATAGAACAACAAGCCATGGAGTAAAGCGTTCAGCACTATGTGACATGTCAAAAGTTTTTTTTTTTTTTTTTTTAACAGTAATCCTTTAACAAGGGGAATGATTTAGAGACAAACAGACAGTGGCTTAGTAAGACTTGGCCTGATGTAAACTGCAACATAATGTGCCAAAATGTTGCTGCAAAGGATTGGCCTAAGAAACATAGAATTTCCTCTATACAAATGAATACTTAAAGGGGGACTCCACTGGAATTTTTTTTTTTCAAATCACATGGTGCCAGAAAGTTAAACAAATGTAAATTACTTCTATTAAAATAATCTTAATCCTTCCAGTACTTATCAGCTTCTGTATGCTACAGATGAAGTTCTTTTCTTTTTGAATTTCCTTTCTGTCTGACCATCATGCTCTCTGCTGACACCTCTATCAATTTTAGGAACTGTAGTACAGTATGAGGAAAAGAATATAAAACTTAACTTTTAATAAAGTAAGATAAAATTATATGAATCATGAGATCAACCCTAAATAACACCTAGTGAGTGATTGCACACAAAAATTATATTGGTACTCTGACCCCTAGTCAACCATTCTTGACAAGTGTTAATTGCCTTTAAAAAGGCAGCCCCATTCACGAACTTGTCCCTGAACGATCCTATTATTACCCTCGACTCCCTACGCGTTTCATCCACCTGTTATGGTGGAATCCTCAGGGGATTGAGAAAGGGAATATTCCGCAAATATAATATTTCAAAGAAACAGAATCACTTAACAAAGGTATATACAGACGCGTCCCCTGCATCATTGCTATGCATGGCGCGGCGCACTGACGTCATGCGCCGCGCCGTGCAGCGAATAGCAACGACGCAGGGGACGCACGCCGGAGGCCTGCAGCAGTGCGGACCCGGCAACAGGTAATTATGCCACCGGGGATGGGGGAGGCAACGGGGCAGCGGCGCCGGCAATGGGTGCCGCTGCCCTTTCTCTCCCCCTGGCTATCGGCGCCGGCAATGGGGCGCCGGCACGATAGTCAGGGGGACCGAATGGGCAGCGGCGCCGATAGCCAGGGGGAGAGAAGGGCCGGCAGCAGGGCTCTAGAGCCCAGGAAAGGCAGGGGGAGAGAAGCGGGCAGCGAAGTCCTCTCTCCCCCTGCCTTTCCTGGGGGTGTATCGGCGTATAACACGCACATAGACTTTAGGCTAAAAATTTTAGCCTAAAAAGTGCGTGTTATACACCGATAAATACGGTAACTTGTAGATTATATTTTTTTTTAGTCTGTTTTATTTTAATGGGAAAAATTATTGATGGCCACTGACACCCCACACTCCCGCTAATCATCAGTACAGTGTATACCCTTCACAGAGATTTGAACCTGAAGGAATCGCTACTCCCTGTAGTGGTAGCACCACGTTACTGCAGCCTATTTTTTTTTAAATCAACTGGTGCCAGAAAGTTAAACATGTTTGAAAATCACTTCTATTTAAAAATCTTAATCCTTCCAGTATTTATCAGCCTCTGTATGCTACAGAGGAAATTATTTTAGAATTTTATTTCTGTCTGACCACAGTGCTCTCTGCTGACACCTCGGTCAGTGTCAGGAACTGTCCAGAATAGGAACAAATCCCAATAGCAAACTTATCCTGCTCTGGACAGTTCCTGAAATGGATAGAGGTGTTATCAGAGAGCCCTGTGGTCAGACAGAAAAGAAATTCAAAAAGAAAATAACTTCCTGTGGAACATACAGCAGCTGATAAGTACTGGAAGGATTAAGATTTTTAAATAGAAGTAATTTACAAATATAACAGCAGCAGAAGAAAGAGTTGGTCGGAGCACTCACCTCGGACACCAGGTGTGTTGTGCCGAAAATATCTTTTATTTCATCTTTCCAAAGTTGGATACAAAGGCAGGGAGCAGGAGATGTGAAGGTGCAGGTGGACTACAACCGGTGGGCGAAGGTCCGTTATCGTGCCTTAGCGCTTCGTCAGGCCCCTCTCTTTCTTCTGCTGCTGATGTGTTTGAACCTCTCCTGCCGTCGTGCAGCACCACAGACACCTGTTCCATATAGTTTGAGCTGCGTGTCACCTGCCTGCCAGCAGGAGACACACTGTGCGACACAGTGAATCATTAACGGGGCCAGGACACCTTTCTCTACTTGATAATTTACAAATATGTTTAATTTTCCGGCACCAGTTGATTTTAAAAGAATTGTTTTCCACCACTTGAGTACCCCTTTAAAGTGAACAAAAGCTGAGGCTGAAGTAACACGGCGCTGCCATAATATTAAAGGGGTACTCTGCCCCAAGAAATGTTATAACATGTCTGATCATGGGGATCCCACCACTGGGAATCCCTGCAATCTCTCCTGCATCACCCCGTCATCTTGTGCAGGGAGCAAGCTTCACTCCGTGCCTGATGACTGGCGATGCAGGGGCCGGGGTATCGTGATGTCACGAGGGGGCGGGGCTGTTACACCCCAATCCCCCGGCCCCTGCATCGCCAGTCATCAGGCACGGAGTGAAGCTTTCTCCATGCACCAGATGACAGGGGTGCTGCAGGAGAGATCGGGAGGTTCCCAGCAGCAGAACCCCCGCGATCAGACATCTTATCCCCTATTCATTGAAATGTTGCATGCTGTAACATGGGTGAATGGGTGAATATAGTACATGTTTGCTTTTCACAAACTCTGGAGTGCTGTGGATTTCGTTTGTATTGTGGCTGGAAATAGACAGACCGTGGCCTGGCCTGTTTCTTGCACCCATCTACTACAATACACTGATTTGGTTTTGTTGCCTCTTCTGTGGAACTAATATACAAATTACTTAACGTATGTATGTCCTCTCACAACTTCCAATGGCTGGAGATATTTTGTCCTATTTTGCTACACGTTGCTTACTGTATATGTCAACATATAATATGGTAGAGTTGAATCAACCCCCATTTATGAGGTTGTTTTCTTTTTTGTGAAGACCCATGCAAGCCATAGGTTTTCCGGTACATCTCCTGATCACGTTGCAGAGATTGCCCAGGACTTTTAGACATCCTGCCAACTGTTCAGCAGGATGGTGCAGAGAATAGTTAGTGTGCGGAATGGGATATGAGGATGAGGACGGCATTGTTGCTTTTCCTCTCCCACAAGGTAGGAAGACTAGGCAATTCTGGGTGATCAACTAGTAGTTATTTGATTTTATACAAACAAAATTAGACAGAAAAAACACATTATGCGTAAGGACGGTTTTCAAGGAAGCCAATTGATCTACCAGAAATCTATATAACCAGAGGTATGTGCACAATTTACCAACTACATAATCTATACATCATTCTGTACATATTATAATTTATCTTCAGTACATTAACTATACAATATTCTGTATGCAGAATGCTATGAAAATGTTCATGACATCACTCTATTTAATAATCGAGCTGTTTAGAATTTAACCAATCGGACCTGCTTTTTCTCTGTCAATTCATTGGCACTTATGCGAACAATTCTATGTCCAAAGTCAACCAGTACACACGGGCTTTTGCACCTGTTTATCTTTATAGCCAGCTTCTATTTCTATTTTAGAAACAAAACATATCAATCCTTAACCTGTCAACATCCTCACAGAGAATCTACTTAAAAAATGTGTGTAATAATAATGTTAGTACATTTGTAATTAGAGTAAATGGGCAAGAATTGTGTCTGGGAAAATAATGCAGTGATATTTGCACATTTTTGCAAAGCATTTGAAATTTAGAAATATGTACAAACCAGTGTGTAATGGAAGGAATGTTTGTACAATGTTAACATTTTAATCCAGATCATTCTGTTATTTATTATACATTTTTCTTTTAAGATACAAAAGGATTTATGAATAAATGTAATATAGGCCTGTGCAGAGAACAGTGGAGCAGTTACCCATAGAAACCAATCAGATTCCAGCTTTCATTTGAATGGTCAGCTGCCTCACTGTTCCTTTTCACAGGTTATAATTATTTTCCCCCTATATGTATATTGGTTTACTTCTACTACTAATAAAATTATTTCTAAATGATTTGTTTGTCTATGTCATATGTGCCTAATATACGGTACATACTGTATAAGAAATTACTAAACCTATCATAAAAACTGAGCCAGATCGTCAAAAAAAATGCGGCCAGACATCGTCAAATAAAATGCGGCCAGACAAAAAAAAAGGGACCCACACACTTTATTAGAGTGATTTTTTACTAAATATAACAACTGTGGCAGCAGTAGCAAGGTGGCTTAGTGGTTAGTATTGTTGCCTTGCATCACTGGCATCCTGGCTTCTTATCCATCATGAGCAATGAGTTTGTATGTTGGCTGTCGGCTTCTCTGGTACCCTGTTCCACTGTCCACAAACATACTGATAGGGAGCTATGAATAAAAAGGCTCATGTACAAGATAAATTAAAATGGTACAGTGCATATAGATCTAATAACATGGTAAATGTATGTCCGCATATGCAGGCAAATTGCACAAATATTTTAGACACATGACTTAGATGGGATTTAAAGTCATGCAACCCTAGCCTATATAGAAAACAATGCATTTTAAATGAATAGAATCACACCAGGCCTGGTGCCAGAATTTTTGCCACCCTAGGCGAAAGCTAATTTTCCCCTTGACCCTGCCCATTGGCTCAACCTGATGTTCGGAGGTGCGTGCGATGTCAAAATGTTGGACGGACCTGACCTTAGTGATCGCCCGGTCTGCTACGGAGGTGACCTCCACCTCCGAAGCAGACCGGGGCGATCACTATCTGCACTCCTCCAGCAGGCTGAAAAATGCCGATCACTATAGTACGGGTGGGGTGGGGGTAGCGCGACGGGTGCTTTGGATGGGCGGGTGCTTCAGATGCTGGCTAACTTCAGATGCTATGCTAGGCAGAGCGGCACCCCCCATCACGAGGGCGCTCTAGGTAGCACTATTTTGCCTATAGGCAGAGCTGGCCCTGAATCATACTCTATCGACAGGAAGACTAGTTATGCTCAATTGTCAATTTATTCACACATTTAAAAGGGGGAATAACAGGAGAAAGGGACAGTACAAAACTAATGACAGATAAGCTTTGATTAGTGAAAGGAGCCATGACTGGTTGCTATGGGCAGCTAAAACAGTTTTTATCTCAGACAGATTTAAAAAAAAAAAATCTGAGCCATTGTTTTTGATAAATGTGGGCCTTACAGACTCTAGGACCACTAGATAACAGGGAATGGCAGCATTTAATGTTTACATGCTGTGATCCGTATTTAACCAGTTAAATGACAGACATTGGAGTCGTCTCCGATGTCTGTCATTACTGGCAGATGTCCGCTGCTGACAGCAGCAGACATCTCCTGGTTTTGACGTGGACCAGACCTTTGGGCCCGTGTCATGTCTGCTCACCCAACGAATTACTTACATGTATGTCATGGGTTGGGAAGGGGTTAAATATGACTTTCTTCTCTTTTCATATCCTTCTTACTTCTAGTTTCATCTATGTTTTTCTTCTTTAGCTTACTAACTCTCTGTACAGTCTACCTCTGTAAAAATGTGTGACACTAACATTAAGACTTCTTACAGAGCTCAGAACCTGACTACAAGTATCCACTCTCTCACAATGTCTTGTTTTGTGATGTGGATGGCAGTTAGTGTACACATTTTAGTTGTCAGCTGTCAGAATTTTGAATACCACATGGAAAACCTCATCAAATGTTTTTTTCTTTTCCCCAAATAAATCTGACATGACAAGAATGCGGTTTAAGTACTGTCAAGTTGTTTTTCTATTTTTAATATCAACTGTATCAATTCAAGTGTCAGTTTTTATCTTGGACTAAAGACAATTGTAATCTTAGTCAATCTGATCACTAGGGATACACTGCAAACTGCAAATAAAAATCTGCTACACTAAAAGTTTTTAACCTCTTAAGGAAGCAGGGCGTATGGATACGCCCTGCATCCCGAGTCCTTAAGGACGCAGGGCGTATCCATACGCCTGTGGGAATTCCGGTTCCCACCGCTAGCCGGTTGGGGACCGGAGCCGGATGCCTGCTGAAATAGTTCAGCAGGCATCCCGGCATATCGCCCAGGGGGGTCATTATGCCCCCCCATGTCGGCGATCGCCGCAGATCGCTGGACAATTCAGTCCAGCGATCTGCGGCGACTCCGGGTCAATCAGGTCTCCCGGTGACCCGGTGACCCGGAATAACTGGCTGTTCGGGGCCGTCTCTGACGGCCCCGAACAGCCAGAGCCTGCAGGGGTGAGGTGGCACTAGTGTCACCTCACGATCGCCCTGATTCGTCGGCCGGATTACCGGCCGACCAATCAGGGCGCCTGCTGCGGGTGTTACTCCCGCTCCCGCTCCGCCCCTCTTCCGGAGGGCGTGAGTGGGTGCGGGAAGACGACCCCGGGTGCTGGGGACCCCGATCCCCGGCGTCCATGTTGGGATCGGGGCCCCAGGAGCGACGGCGGCGGCGAGGGACAGCCTGCGATGGAGCAGCAGCAGGAGGTGAGTTACAGCCTCCTGCTGTTGCTTAGCAACAGCTCCCAGCATGCAAAAAGGGCATGCTGGGAGCTGTAGTTATGCAACAGCAGGAGGCAGACCACCACAACTCCCAGCATTCCCTTATGGGCATGCTGGGACTTATGGTTTTGCAACAGCTGGAGGCACATTTTTTCTATGGAAAAGTGTACCTTCAGCTGTTGTATAACTACAACTCCCAGCTTGCACAAACAGCTAAAGTGCATGCTGGGAGTTGTAGTGGTGCATCTGCTGGTTGCATAACTACAACTCCCAGCATGCCCGTTGGCTGTCGGTGACTGCTGAGAGTTGTAGTTTTGCAACAGCTGAAGGCACACTGGTTGTGAAACTTAGAGTTTTTTTTTTACCTAACTCAGTGTTTCACGACCGGTGTGCCTCCAGCTGTTGCAAACTACAACTCCCAGCAGTCACCTTACACCTTACACCATGCACCGTACATGCTGGGAGTTGTTGTTGTTTTGCAACAGCTGGAGGCACACTGGTTTTGAAACACTGAGTAAGGTCACAAACTCCGTGATACATAACCAGTGTGCCTACAGCTGTTGCCAAACTAAAACTCTCAGCATGTACAGTCTCTCAGCGCATTCTGGGAGTTGTAGTTTTGCAACAGCTGGATGTCCCCCCCAATGTGAACGTACAGGGTACTCTCACATGGGCGGAGGCTTACAGTAAGTATCGGGCTGCAAGTTTGAGCTGCAGCAAATTTTCTGCAACAGCTCAAACTGCCAGCGAGAAACTACTGTGAACCCCCCGCCTGTGCGACTGTACCCTAACAACACTACACTACACTAACAAAACATAAAATAAAAAGTAAAAAACACTACATATACACATACCCCTACACAGCCCCCCTCCCCTCCCCAATAAAAATGAAAAACGTCTGGTACGCCACGGTTTCCAAAACGGAACCTCCAGCTGTTGCAAAACAACAACTCCCAGTATTGTCGGACAGCAGTTGACTGTCCAGGCATGCTGGGAGTTTTGAAACAGCTGGAGGCACCCCGTTTGGGAATCACTGGCGTAGAATACCCCTATGCAATCCCTAATTTAGGCCTCAAATGCGCATGGCGCTCTCACTTTGGAGCCCTGTCGTATTTCAAGGCAACAGTTAAGGGTCACATATGGGGTATCGCCGTACTCGGGAGAAATTGGGCTTCAAATTTTGGGGGGTATTTTCTGCTTTTACCCTTTTTAAAAATGTAAAGTTTTTGGGAAAAGAAGCATTTTAGGTAAAATTTTTTTAATTTTTTTTACATATGCAATAGTCGTGAAACGCCTGTGGGGTATTAAGGTTCACATTACCCCTTGTGACATTCCCCGAGGGCTCTAGTTTCCAAAATGGTATGCCATGTGTTTTTTTTTTGCGGTCCTGGCACCATAGGGGCTTCCTAAATGCGGCATGCCCCCAGAGCAAAATTTGCTTTCAAAAAGCCAAATGTGACTCCTTCTCTTCTGAGACCTGTAGTGCGCCAACAGAGCACTTTTCACCCCCATATGGGGTGTTTTCTGAATCGGGAGAAATTGGGCTTCAAATTTTGGGGGGTATTTTCTGCTTTAACCCTTTGTATAAATGTAAATTTTTTGGGAAACCAAGCCTTTTAGGTAAATTTTTTAATTTTTTTTTACATATGCAAAAGTTGTGAAACACCTGTAGGGTATTAAGGTTCACTTTACCCCTTGTTACGTTCCCCGAGGGGTCTAGTTTCCAAAATGGTATGCCATGTGTTTTTTTTTTTGCTGTCCTGGCACCATAGGGGCTTCCTAAATGCGGCATGCCCCCAGAGCAAAATTTCCTTCAAAAAAGCCAAATGTGACTCCTTCTCTTCTGAGACCTGTAGTGCGCCAGCAGAGCACTTTTCACCCCCATATGGGGTGTTTTCTGAATAGGGAGAAATTGGGCTTCAAATTTTGGAGGGTATTTTCTGCTATTACCCTTTTTAAAAATGTAAAACTTTAGGGAAACCAAGCATTTTAGGTAAAAAATATTTATATATTTTTTTACATATGCAAAAGTCGTGAATCACCTGTGGGGTATTAAGGTTCACAATACCCCTTGTTACGTTCCCCGAGGGGTCTAGTTTTCAAAATGGTATGCCATGTGTTTTTTTTTGCTGTTCTGGCACCATAGGGGCTTCCTAAAGGTGACATGCCCCCCAAAAACCATTTGACGCTTCTTCCCTTCTGAGCCCTCTACTGCGCCCGCCGAACACTTTACATAGACATATGAGGTATGTGCTTACTCGAGAGAAATTGGGTTTCAAATACAAGTAAAAATTTTGTCCTTTTACCCCTTGCAAAAATTCTAAAATTGGGTCTACAAGAACATGCGAGTGTAAAAAATGAAGATTGTGAATTTTCTCCTTCACTTTGCTGCTATTCCTGTGAAACCCGTAAAGGTTTAAAGCGCTTACTGAATGTCATTTTGAATACTTTCGGGGGTGCAGTTTTTATAATGGGGTCGTTTATGGGGTATTTCTAATATGAAGACCCTTCAAATCCACTTCAAACCTGAACTGGTCCCTGAAAAAAAGCGAGTTTCAAAATTTTGTGAAAAATTGGAAAATTGCTGCGGAACTTTGAAGCCCTCTGGTGTCTTCCAAAAGTAAAAACTCATCAATTTTATGATGCAAATATAAAGTAGACATATTGTATATGTGAATAAAAAAAAATTATTTGGAATATCCATTTTCCTTACAAGCAGAGAGCTTCAAAGTTAGAAAAATGCAATATTTTCACATTTTTCATCAAATTTTGGGATTTTTCACCAAGAAAGGATACAAGTTACCAAAAAATTTTACCACTACGTTAAAGTAGAATATGTCACGAAAAAACATTCTCGGAATCAGAATGATAACTAAAAGCATTCCAGAGTTATTAATGTTTAAAGTGACAGTGGTCAGATTTGCAAAAAATGTCCGAGTCCTTAAGGTGAAAAAGGGCTCAGTCCTTAAGGGGTTAAAGTTTAAAGTTTTTAAAGTTTCCACCGTGCTGTGTACAATATGGGGCCTTAACAACACAGGAAAAAATAAATGGCTGAATTTTATGTATCTGTAAATGGTTCTCTGTACCTTATGGTTGAAGCTGAACCTCACAGTCTGCTACTTTACTGTGTCTGCTCCGGCCCACTGCTCAGGTTCACATGTCATATGTGTTAAAATGTATTTTCATGCATTGCCATCTATTCAATGTCTTGATATTGTCATTGTCTTGTAAGGAGATAATTTTGTCTGTAGGAGGATGCATAGAGGACCATATAAGGCCTCCTGCCCTGCTCCTCCAGGTCTGTCTAGATGGGGAGGAGCTGGTTAGTTATGAGTAGTTTTGTAGAGGAGAGGAGAGAAAAGTGAGTGAAGGTCTAGTCCAGACCTCTGCTGTAGGACCGGTACCCTACCGTATGAGGACAGGACTAAGAGACCAATTTGCTGCAAAGATTCTAGTTCCTTAGCGACATCACCCTTCACCAGGATCCCGCCAAGCAGGTCGTCCATCAGTCAAGTCTATTAATGCCAAGTTCAGACAAAGTCAGCTTTGGGGAGAAGTGCAAAGAAAGCTGATGTTGGGCCCTCAAAGCCAAAGAAGAGGATAATGGGAGTGAAAGCCTCTGGCAGCTTCAGTCCATAACAGTCCACCCTGACGGTTAGCCCTTACACAGGATTCGAAAAAATGAAGTTAGTGATTGTCAGCTCCAAAAGTCAAGTTAAGCTCAATCTCAGTTAAGTCCAGTCAGTCAGTCTGTCCAAGTCAAGTTCAGACCAGTCTAAGCTATAGCTAAGTCGAGGAGGACTACAAGTCCCGCAGTTTAAAGAAGCAACTGTGGTTCTCTACCGCATCCTTCAGCATAAATCACATTTAAACTGAAATGTACCTGTTTTCTTACCTGTCTGTGATTCCTGAAGTAAAGTTCACAAGTGATTTCCCTAACCTTGCATCTGTGGAATTTCTTACCGGGTGCTTGACACTGGCAACCGCTTCATCCTTGGAGTGTGGTTGGTTAACACTCATTAATTCATGGTGTCAAGTTACCTGTGGTCTACATACACGCCACCCTGCTCACCACACATGCATCCATTTTTGTGAGGTAAAAAAGAGCCTACACAGTGTACACAAATCTTTGGAATACATTGGTAATGCAGAATAAATTAATGGTCACATGACCCCAGTGTCTTAAAGGACATCTTAAAGGAGTTTTTTTTCCCCAAGAGATTGATAGCCTATCCTCAAAATAGTCCACAAATATTATATAGAGTGTATGTGAGGGTGACTCTTGACAACTTTGCCAGTCAGCTATTTGAAAGGCCTGTGGGCACTCAGGTGTGCACAAAAGTCTTAGTTACAATGGTCTATACCCCTGGACACACTCCTGAGGGTGCCTCATCACATTCACTTGACAGTCAACCTACACCCTAAGCCATTTGTGAATTTTTTAAGGCATACAGGCAGATGTACTGCTGCACCCCGTCACCTCCCACTCCATATAAGAGCACCCTTAGAACCTGTAATCATTGTTTGACTAAGGCCAGCACCTGGCCGAAACGCGTCACTTCCGACTTGCACCTGTTGTTTCTCGGCGTGATGTGAAATAAACCTGCACATTTTTGATCTGCATCTGAGCTGGATTTTTCTTCATTTCTTCATTGTGCTTGTGTGCCAGTCCGCACTCTTTTTCGTGCTCAGTATCCGGACCAGGGGTGAGCTAGCTTTTGCTTTCAAAATTTGCTTTGAACTACTGGACTAGTTTGCCGTGCTCCCCTATCTCCGAACGCCAACGACACGTGCATAATGGCGACCGGTGGAAGCTTAAAGCCAGTGGAGGAGCGTCTGGACAGATCAGCAAAAATGCAGGACATCTTTAACACCACCACTACAGAAGCTAAAGGTACAGTCGATCTAAGGATTGTTATGAATGAACTGCAAAATGCCCTCAAATCAGAGGCACGTGTTTGGTGGGATTTAGCTACATTAAGGAAATATACTGAGCAACATATGGTGCCGAGAAGTTTAAGGCTACGCAAATTTCCGACCACCTTATACTGTGAAGCTTTCAAAAATGAATGGGAGGCATTAATGTCAGATTCCTCTTTAAAATTTATGGCTTTGATTATGTCTTATGAGGAGAAAGCTTTGGAAGATATTAGTGTCAAAATTCATGACCTCCAAGCTCAAGCTGCCCAATTTGAAAATCATGTGGACTTTACAGTATTGGATACCGCTATTGTTGATAATTTAGCAAAACTGGAGTCATCTATTACTGAAACCAAACAAATCAAGTTTCAAAGGGACTTGCAGGACTATAAGTCCGGGACTGTATACCAGTGGCCTGCTAAAAATGGATCCATACGTACACCGAAATCGATTTCAAAATCTAACAGAAATAATAAAAAAAGATACTACAAAAATAAAAAGGACATGAAAGTCAGTTTTACTTCGCAGGATACAGATTCTACTATGTCGGTCACGGAGGTACAAGATCGTTCATTGAACGCGGGGATTAACAATCCAAGTGCATCGTCCTCCCCACTGCATCAATCAGTGAACCCTGTTCATACAAGATCTGCAGCATCAAAAAACGCAGGGCAGGGCGCAAGCACCGATCAACCCGCAAGTGCTCGGAAATTCAACAAGAATTGGTAAAATCTCTGCCAGTCTTTATCTTATCTGCTAAAATTATCTCTACAGATCAACTTTCTTTGTTATCAAAAGGCTTGACTTTTTCCCCTAAATGCAATTTTGACTTTTTTCGGACTTTAATGGACTTAAATAAATTTGTACGTAACATTACAGTCAAAAAGCATTTTTTCTCTGCTACAGACCTTGAACCAGTTTTGTATAATACATCTGATTTGCATGATGAATTGGTTTCGGAGTCTATTTTTCATAATTATGATTGCCAGGATTTCTCTCTGTCTGCCTCTAATATGGTTTTTAGTGATCTGTTAGTTCTATCTGATTTACAGGATTTGCAGGAATTGTAAAAAACAAAGGGAGGCCATGTCAAAACTTGAGAAATGGGAGGATTTAACTATCCGCCAGGCGGACAAAGGGGGGGGGGGGGTGTTGTTCTCCTCAACAGCGGCCTGTATTGCAAATTAAATACAATGTTATTATCGGATGATACTACATACAGGCTGCTGCCGGGGAATCCAACACTCCCGTTCAAAAAGGAATTATCGGATTTGGTGAATTTGGGGCAAGGAGTGGAGTGTTTTCACAAAAAATGGCTGATTATTTAATACCAGAATATTCAGTGGTGCCCATATTCCACTCCTTGCCCAAAGTTCATAAAAATTCCTTCCCTCCACAAATGAGACCTATAGTAGCAGGTATAGGGTCACTAAACGAAAGATTGTGTGCGTGGACCGATAGCATTTTGCAACCCTATATTTCCGACATACCAGGATTCATCAAGGACACCCAGCAAGAGCCTTTGATGAATTTGTCTGGCAAGATTGTCATATGTGGATAACTGCTGATGTTACAGCTTTGTATTCGGTCATCCCTCACGATCTAGCCCTCACTGCATTACGTTGGTTTCTTTCCGTGTTCTACTTCCTATTCTGGTGATCTGCTGGAATACTTAATTTTGGTGGTTGAATTTTTGTTGTCCCACAATTTTTTTATGTTCAATGGTGGGTATTACCTGCAGACCAACGGAGCTTCTATGGGGGCAAAGTTCTCTCCCTCTCTCGCTAACATTTATATGTGTTGGTGGGAGAGGGAGAATCTCTTCGCTCCCCTCAACCCTTATGCTAAATGCATCGCATGGTATGGCCGCTACATCGACGACCTCCTATTCATTTGGGGGTCTGATGTAGCGACCATACAGGGGTTTACACAATTTCTCAACAATAATCATTTGGGTTTGGTTTTTACTGTTTTTCACTATGATACAGATATTTCATTCTTGGATTTATATCTCATTGGAGATTGTGAAACTAATAGTATAACATCTAAAACCTATAGAAAGGATATGGCCACCAATACTATTCTTCACGCCGATTCTTGTCATCCCGATCATGTCATCAAAAATATCCCCTCAGGTGAGATGATGCGGGCAAGAAGAAATTGTTCCAGAATAGAAGATTTCGAGGTGGAGGCTGATAATATCGGCCAACGCCTACGTCAGAGGGGGTATCCTGATTGGAACATTTCTAGGGCTCGAGATATAGCCAGACAAAAGGATAGGAAACAAATGGTACATACCACTAAACCTAAAACATCTAATGCGGTAGATCACCAGGGAGTGGTATTCTCTACATCATACAGCACTCAATTCAAAAATATTTGTAAAATCATTGACAAATACATGCCCATTGTGTTGTCTGATCCTGCCATTGCACCTGCATTAGTAGGGGGGTTACAAATGTAGAGCACCTACAATAGGTCAGAAACTTTCCCCTAGTTTATTTAGAGAAGGACCTCACACAAATCCTACTTGGCTTAATCAGAGAGGGTCATTTAGATGTGGACATAGAATCTGCAGATGCTGTGAAGTAATGTCCCCTTCATCTACATTCACGTCCTGCACCAACCATGACTCATTTGTCATTAAGCAATATATAAATTGTAACATGAAATACGTGGTTTATTTGTTTACTTGTGAGCCGTGTTTGGTGCAATACGTGGGTTGTACCACCAATCCACTTAAGGTGCGGGTGAGGAAGCATCTTTCCGATATCCTTTAACAATAGAAATACATCTATGGTCACCAAGCATATAGCTGAAAATCACAAAGGTGATTGGTCATGTGTGAGGGTACAAGGGATAGAAAGGGTTTCTCCACCATTGCGAGTAGGCGATCATCGAAAAAAACTTATGGATAGAGAAATATATTGGATCCTTCACCTGGACACGGGATTTCCTAGAGGTCTAAATAAAAGGTTGGACATTATCCTCCATTACTAGAGGGTTATTATTATTATTATTTTTTGTTTTTCTATTCATTTATTTTTTATTTTCATATAATATCATGGCAGTAGTCTAGCCCCGGTATATACATCTGAATATGTGTTTGCCTATAGAAATTGTTTTTTGATTGGGGATGCACCACATTATTAATGATACGTCATACACATGATGTTGATGATTCTGTTGTCTGATTGCATCCCCGATCTTATAACATATAGGAGAACTTGCTATATTCTAATAAAACAAACGACTCCGATTCTTCATGCCCACATGGTCACCTTATTCTCAGTATTTCCTATTTCGTATGATTGCTTATTCTTTATTTCTTATCTTTTATTTTTGTATCATAATGTTTTCCACTTACTAATATAATATAATACAGGATTGGTATAATGCAGTCATTCTTTATGGTTTTCTTCTACAGAGGTTAAAAGATTTTCATTAATGATATTTATGCACATTCAATAAAGAATATTTTTGTATATTAATACAGTATTTTTCCTCTGTATAAGATAACCTATAACATCATTATGCTTTTTAACTACTTGCTGTGCATTCGCATGACAGCATATTTGTATCTAATTCATGTGCTGACATGCGATTGTACAACTAACATAAATTTTCTTTGTTAGATTCATAAAGTGTTATTTTTTTTGCTAATAAAAATTATTTCATGTTGATATTTTATGGATATGTTCACACTTGTATTTAAAGGGAAAAATAGTGTTGTTACGCCTAGCGCTCCGGGTCCCCGCTCCTCCCCGGAGCGCTTACGGCGTCTCTCTCTCCGCAGCGCCCCGGTCGGTCCCGCTGACCGGGAGCGCTGCACTGTCATGGCCGTCGGGGATGCGATTCGCACAGCGGGACGCGCCCGCTCGCGAATCGCATCCCAGGTCACTTACCCGTCCCGGTCCCCTGCTGTCATGTGCTGGCGCGCGCGGCTCCGCTCTCTAGGGCGCGCGCGCGCCAGCTCCCTGAGACTTAAAGGGCCAGTGCACCAATGATTGGTGCCTGGCCCAATTAGCTTAATTGGCTTCCACCTGCTCCCAGACTATATCTGATCACTGCCCCTGCACTCCCCTGCCGGATCTTGTTGCCTTAGAGCCTAGTGAAAGCGTTACTGTGTTTGTCCATACTGTGTACTTGACCTCCTGCTATTGCCTTATTGACTACGATTCTTGCTGCCTGCCCCGACCTTCTGCTACGTCCGACCTTGCTTCTGTCTACTCCCTTGTACCGCGCCTATCTTCAGCAGTCAGAGAGGTTGAGCCGTTGCTAGTGGATACGACCTGGTCACTACTGCCGCGGCAAGACCATCCCGCTTTGCGGCGGGCTCTGGTGAACACCAGTAGTGACTTAGAACCGGTCCACTAGCACGGTCCACGCCAATCCCTCTCTGGCACAGAGGATCCACCTCCTGCCAGCCGGCATCGTGACAAATGTCTTTGTTAATGGAGTGGAGGGTGGGGGCGCGGCGGGAGTCAATTTACTCCATGCTTTCTGCCGCACCCCGTCACCTCCCACTCCATATAAGAGCACCCTTAGAACCTGTAATCATTGTATGACTAAGGCCAGCACCTGGTCGAAACGCGTCACTTCCGACTTGTACCTGTTGTTTCTAAGCGTGATGTGAAATAAACCTGCACATTTTTCTTTTTGCAACCCGCACAGAATGAAAAGATAAAATACTCAGAGGATAACCCCTTTAAATGTACTAATAAAATGTTTTATACCTGAAAATAAATAATGTAGAAAATTATAAAATGAATAAAAGTGTAATAAGTTGTAATAAGTCCCCCCCCAAAAAACTTAGTTGACAAAAAGTTATTTCTCTTGGATTGATGAAAAAAAAAAAGAGAATCTTTAAGCCACAAAACAGAAGGGGTTCTAAAGGGGTTAAAGTCCTGACATTAAAAATAAAACTCCTTAGAATATTTGACATTTAGAAGCTTAAGCTACAGGAGTAATTGTGTTGCATAGTCCTTTGTCTGTGAAGTCTTCCAGTGTGGGGATTTATGAAACATTTTCTTTTCACAAAGAAGTCTATAAATTGTTTTATCACTGGTAAAGTTACATCCGCTCATTTAATTAAATCTGCAGCATTATAATTGAGACATATTTCAGAGCACACATCCGAGTCTAGAGATTTGTTGTGGAACATTGCATTGTTTGCTGCAATCTAACTCGATGATTTATTCATGAACCACAAAAATGTTAAATTGCTTGGCTGCTCTCAACTGTTTTGGACAAACAAATGAAATATACATTCTACATAGCCATAAAATATAAATATTATAGAAACGGGCCCAAAACTATACAAACACTGCAATTTGAAGTATAAATGCTAGACTAGTTTTTATGTTTTCACTTGATGTTTTATGAATATATAAACACTTAATTGTTCATGAAAGTTCAGTATTACATCTTTTCTTATCATATTGTTATCTCTACTATACTTTTTTTTTTTACTATACTATTTTTATCAAAGTAAAGTTTTATTTGGGTTTTAAACAAACAATACAAAGCCGATAACACAGCGGTAGCGCCCCTCAAGAGGGATAGATCCCTCAAGTAACAGCAGGCACAGTAGTTTAACTTGGTAACAAAGAGTTCATAACAAAGGAAACAATCTTCTTAGTACTGGCCAGGTGCATTATTACAAGGTGAGATATTCATAGCATGGTGTCTATGGGGTGGCTACTATGAACATACAGGCCAATTCCAAGGTGCAATTAAAACACCAATATGGATAAAAGCAGAAACCATTGCATCTGACCTGTAAATGGCCTACCTTAGGACACTATTTTAACCTGTTCTCAACCCCCCCAAATTTCGAAATTTCACTTACATTTTCTTTCCACGTAGACACAAAACAATTGAGTTCCAATTAATCACATTAAAGATGAATGCCGTTACTCTCAGAGCTCCACTCAACTCCACTAAGAACACAAGGTAATACACATACGTAGGGCAAGCGCATACTGATATCAGCACAGCAGGTGAGTTGAAATTCAAGACATAACTCACAGTTTTGTGGAAACTTTAATACATTTTTCCATAATGCACATCGGCTCATCTAACAGGACACTATATGGCAGCATTTTAACAACAGAAAATAGTAGCATAGTCTGTAGTTTCACCAGTCATGGCACAACGTTTCAGGGGCGGACCCCCTTATTCATGTGCATGCATCTACAGAATTCCCTGTAACCAATTATTCAGTTATTCTCTGTAAGCCATCATTCAGCTATTTCTAGCCCCACATCACTCGAATTTCACAGCATTACACCCAAGTCCAACTTTACTTCACAAAATACTGTGGAGACTAACACATGAAAACTGATGTCAGACCAATGTCTGACTCCCCTCTTTTTGCATTTTTCCTACCCTAGTTGCCCGTCTAGTCTGCCTATCTTTTGAAGGATAAACTTATGCCTATACCACACATGCTTAACCCCTTAAGGACTCTTATCCCCTATCCAAAGGATAGGGGATAATTTGCCTGATCGCGGGGGTACCGCCTCTGGGGACCCCTGTGATCTTGCATACAGCACCCAGTTACAATCAGTCTCCAGAGCATGTTCGCTTGGGGTCTGATTATTGGTGATCACGGGGCCGGAGCATTGTGATCTCACGGTCCCGCCCCCTCAATGCAAACCTATGGGAGGGGGCGTGACAGCTGGCATATCAGTAGCTGACGGTTACAAATACAAAATACAAAAATGTAAACATCCACATGTGACACCATTACAGAAAGTACCCCACTGAGGAATGTAAATAGGGGAAAATAGGACATTTTAAACGCACAGGCGTTTCCTAAATTTATTTTCAGGAATGGATGAGGGGTAGCTTTTGATAATTGCAATTTTCAACCTATACTCTGCTTCATCTTTCTGGGAACAACTAACATGTAACTCCGAATTGTCACTTGGAAATACGACAGAGCTCATGACCGAGAACTCTTCACATTTGAGGCCAATGTTTGTTACAGACCTAACAGTTACATACATTCAGAGGCAAATACAAGAAAGGAACACCCACATGTGAGCCTATTACAAACAGCACATCCCCTAGGGAAGGTGTATAGGGGTGAAGTGGACATTTGGAAGAGACGGGTGTTCCCTAAATTTATTTTCCAGGAATGGATGAAGTGTAGTTTGGGGAAAATGAAAAATGCAATTTTACTACTGATATGCCAATTATTTTCCCAGAACGATGACCCAGAGAATAACCAAAAGTAAAAATGATGACTGTCCCAAACCCTATGCTCTGAATCATCATTCTGGGAATGTGATGTGTGAGGCCATCCCTATTCTGTTATTTCAAATGTGCACCCTGCTCAGGTGGGGATAGAGCGCTGCACATTTGAGGCAACTTGCAAACCCCCATTGCTGTTGACTCTGTGCCCCATTTTTTTTTTGGGGGGGGGGGGTTGGTTTTAAAATTTGGAAGATAATGTACTCTGGACTGGTACATTGAAGTAGAATTCTGGGGAATTAAAATTAGGGAAAAGGGTTAAAATTTAGTGCTCCGTGGAAGTGCGATGCTCCCTGAAGCAATCTCTAATGCAGAGACCCGGATGATCGAGGCAGGTGTCACACTGAGATGTGGTGTCCTTCCGAATCCCCCTCCAGCATTTTTTCTGGCATCGTCCCTGGGATTCTTTCCAGTGTGGGGGACCTCACCTGGAAAGTGTTGGCCGGGGACTATCTGGGGAACCACAGTTCCAGAGGTGCTCTGTGCCATACTCTTTGGCGGTCACAAAAGATTAGGGCTTTTAGAACATCCTCTTGAAACTGCAGGAATGTCCCTGTGTTGCCAGCATACTGGGACAGTACAAAAGAGTTGTACATGGCAACCTGTACCATGTAGACCGCAACTTTTTTATACCATGCCCATGTTTTCCGCATGGCATCCTATGGCTTGAGGACTTGATCAGAGAGATCAACTCCCCCCATATACCGATTGTAATCCAGAATACAATCGGGCTTGAGGACCAATCCCGCGGTACCTCGCACAGGGACAGGGGTGCTGCCGTTCCCATGAATTGTGGACAGCATAAGGACATCCCTCTTATCCTTATACCTGACCAGCAACAGGTTTTGGGAAAAGGCACAGGACTTACCCCTGGGGATAGGAGCGTATAGGGGATGGGTCGGAAGGCCTCTTTGATTCTTCCGGACTGTCCCACAAGTGACCGTGGATCTGGCCGTGAGGGATGTGAACAGAGGGATTCTAGTGTAAAACTTATACATGTAAAGGTGGTAACCTTTATCTAGCAATGGGTGCAAAAGGCCCCAAACTATTTTCCCGCTAACACCCAGAGTGGGGGGACATTTTGGGGGTTCAATACAGGAATCTCGTCCCTCACACACAATAAACTTGCAAGTGTACCCTGAGGTACTCTCGCAAAGTTTATACATCTTCACACCATACCACGCCCGCTTGGTTGGGATGTATTGCCAGAAGCTGATTCTCCCCTTAAAGCTGATGAGAGACTCATCAATAGCGACCTCCTGCCCTGGGACATAGGCCTCCCAAAATTTGGGGGGGGGGGGGGGGGGGAACATGCCGCATTATCAGCATAATGCAAACATTTCTGAATGGCCTAGAACCAGGGACATGTCATGGCCATACTGTAGAGTGGGGTCTGGTAGAGGACGTCCCCGCTCCAGTACTGCTTGACACTGTTTTTTTTTTTTTGACTAGGCACACATGCAGCACGATGCCCCAAAAGGCCCTCATTTCGGCTGTATTGATGACATACCATCCATTGGGTACAGCTAAAAATTAGCCCGGGTTTGCAACGACGAACTTTTGGGCGCACAGGTTCGTCTGGTCAACCGTCACTGAAAAAAACCAACTAAAATAGTCAATTTCAGTGAACCCGACGATGTCAATCTTGACTCCTGAGTACCAACATACTCATGGGCTCGTGGTCCGCTGGCTGAGTCCAGACAAGTTCACCGGTACAGGGCACCAGTAAACTTGGCTGGGGGGTTTGACTAGTATGAGCGCCAAGGGGACCCTTACTAGCATGGGGCACAGGATCAGGAGCAGAGGAGGTTTGCGGCCTCGCATGGTGGCGACTCCACCGCCTTGGTGGCTCATAATCACTAGATGATGCGGAGGACGCGGAAGAAATAAGGAAGGTGGGGTCTTCCTCATCCTCTGTGGCTCTTTCATTGTCAGAGGCAAGTAAGGCATATGCCTTCTCCCAGGGCCATTTCCCTACTCTAATGGGGGGGTGAAGTGTATGTATGTGTGGGGGAAAAACTTTATTCGTGTATGTGCTGTGTGTGGTGTTGTGTGATACTTCCTGCCCTACCCCTCCCTAACCCGCCACCTAACTAAACAAACGTATAAATATATAAAAAATAAAACCAAACTAAAAAAAGAAAAAGAAACCTTTTTATTTATTTATTTATTTTTTCAAGACTTCTAGCACAAAAAGCCCTGCACCAAAAAAAATCTTTACCTAATTTACCTAATCAGTGGTGTGCGTGGTGGCAGGGGGCACAGAAGATAGCGGGGGGTCCTGCCACTCAGCACAGAACAGTGGCTGGTGGGACATACATAGACCCCCCCCCCACCCACAAAAAAAAAAATTTAATTTAAAAAAACCGCTAAACCCGAAAAAAAGTACCTGCCTGAACCCAAAAAATACTAACAGCGGTGGGGCAGGTCACACACATAGGTATGGTCTGTGACCACTACACAGGCCTGCTGCTGGTGGCATGGAACGACTATAGGTGCAAAAAATTTTATAAAAATTATGCTGTAATCCCCATAAAAGTGCATGTACCACAAAAAAAATGCTGATTAGTACTACGGGACAGATCATCGGTGGGTGGGCTTTAGCTAACGGTGGCGGGACGCTCTTTCTAATTGCTAAAAGTGCCGGATGGCACTGAAATAGTGCTGAAAACTTTTTTTCCTCTGAGAGAGGAAGATGGCAGCATGGGGCTCCGTCCTGCTCACCAGCTCACAGATTTGTGGTAGGCAGAACGGAGCAACTTGCTCCTTCACCCACCTCCCCACTCCCCATACTGCCATGATTGGTGCAGTCACTACGACCGGCCAATCACAGCTGTCCTGGGGTGTGGCAACACTGCCACCTCCAAGTACACTATGGAGAGTGATTGTTGGTGTATATTACACCACTGGTCACTTTCCTTTTCCGGGTCATCAGATAACGTGTGACCCGAATGACCCGGAATCGCCACAGATTGCCGGTTTGTCTGTGTCTCAGGACCCCCCTCGGCGATATGCCTGGATGCCTGCTGAATGAGCTCAGCAGGCATCCCGGTCTGGTCACCGCATGGCGAGCGGCGGGGACCGGAGAAATGCAGGGCGTACCTATACGCCCTGCGTCCTTAAGTGGTTAAACTGTCACTGTATTTGCAGGTTCTACAGGAGGGCTATTCCATGCATCCGCTACTCTCTCAGTAAAGTAAGACTTCCTGATTTTACTGCATAAACCTTTGCCCCTCTGATTTAAAACTATGTCCTTTTGTGGTAGTTTTTCTACTTTTAAATATACTCTCCTCCTTTATCGTGGTGGTTCCATTTATGTATTTAAACATAGAAGACACTTCTAAAATGCAGGATTTCAGGCGCTGACCAAGGAGAAGAAGCTGAAGCCAGGTAGGTAACGAACAGGTTTATTCCCATGCAACGCGTTTCACCGCGCTTGCGCGGTTTCATCAGGCCTGATGAAACTTCGCAAGCGCAGTGAAACGCGTCGCATGGGAATAAACCTGTTCGTTACCTACCTGGCTTCAGCTTCTTCTCCTTGGTCAGCGACTGAAATCCTGCATTTTCAAAGTGCCTTCTATGTTTACCTGTTATCTTCAGGAAGGCTGCAGACCTCCACTATCATAATCAAATGTGTCTACTTGTTGTGTGGGTTTTTGCACAACCTAGCAGGGTGAGCCTGATACTTAACCCTCCCCTCCCACACACCTGTGATCCCGTTGATACTCCACAAGGGAGCGCCTGTTTTTTCTTTTGTTTTACCATTTATGTATTTAGAAGTTTCTATCATATCCCCTTTGCCTCGTTATTCTTCCAAGCTGTACATGATAAGGTCACTTAACCTTTCTGGGAAGTTTTATCCTACAATCCATGTACTAGTTTAGTAGCTCTTCTCTCAACTTTCTCCAGTGTATGTATATCCTTCCGGAGATACGGTCTCCAGTACTGAGCACAATACTCCAAGTGAGGCCTCACCAGTGCTCTGTACAGAGGCACGAGCACTTCCCTCTTTCTACTGCAAATACCTCTCCCTACACACTCAAGCATTCTGCTAGCAATTCCTGCTGCTCTATGCAGAGGCGTACCCAGTGCCCCTTGCGCCCCTGGCAAGGTGCTGTATCGCCCCCCCTCCCAAAAAATACAAATGGACAAAATACTCTGGATTAGATACTGGCTTCCCCTATATAGATTAAATACCTTGCCCCCTATATGCATTAGATACTGTCACAGTATGATATTGTGCCCCCCCAAAATGGATTAGATACTTTGCCCCCCCTGTATGGGTTTAATACTGTGCCCCCCTAAATGGATTAGATACTGTCATGGTATGACACTGTCCTCCCATATGGATTAAATACTCTGCCTCCCTGTATGGATTAAATAATGTGCCCCCCTATATGAATTAAATAATGTAACCCTCTATATGGATTAAATACTGTAACCCCCTATATGGATTAAATACTGTAACCCCCTATATTGATTAAATACTGTAACCGCTTATATGGATTAGATACTGTGCCCCCTAAATAGTTTGGGGGGGGGGTGCAATATTTAATCCATATAGGGGGATCGTAGTTTCTAATGTTAATACATATGGGGGGGCACAGTATTTAATCCATATAGGGGGAGCGTAGTATCTAATTCTAATACATATGGGGGATGCAGTAACTGATTCTAATCCATATGGGGGGCTTAGTATCTAATTCATATGGACAGTGCATAGTATCTATTCCATATGAAGGGGTAACAGTGTATCTAATTTAATCACGAGGGGCCCAGTATTTAATCCATACATGGATTCATATGGATTAGATACCCGCCCCCCTCCCCCATATGGATTAGATACTGATAGTGCCCCCTCTCCCCCCTCCTGTATGGATTAGGTCCAGATTGTTCTGCGAACTGCTGGCATTAGGATAATACATGGCTTAAATCTTTTATGTACTTAATAAACATTAACTTTTTAAACTGCTCTTGCATGCTTCAGAGACTACAGGACCGGCCAGTGCTCTGCAGTAGTGCGCAGGTCCCTATGCTCCTCCCCATGGCCCCAGGGCAAAAGATTGTCCTGGGCTCCCATGCGCCAGGGCTAGACTGGGAACAAAACTAAACAGCGCATTTTTTTGGTGGGGGTCCCACTACTGGGACCTCCATAGATCACCTCGGTTCAAGTGACTACAACTCCCATCTTGCCTGGAGAGCCTTAGGCATGATGGGAATTGTAGTTTTGCAAAAGCTGGAGAGCCAAAGATTGTGGCACAGTTTCACTATTCATCATTCCCATAGAACTTACAAGTGACCACAGCAGTGATAGGGCAGTCAGGAGAACACATAGTATCAGTGACCTGAGTGACGTCTTCTATGGTGTCTATCCTTTTCTTCCTCGTCTGGTCCAGAGGCCAGGACTTCTTCCAGCTCCATCTTCTCTGCAGAGTCTGATGACCAGACATGATTGGTTCCTCACTTTGTCAGTAGATACTCATCCTCTGTATAAAGACAATTATCATTATGGGGGAGATTTCTCAAAACCTGTCCAGAGGAAAAATTGCCTTGGGCAACCAGATTGCTTCTTTCATTTAGCAGTGGCCTTGTTAAAAATGAAAGAAGAAATCTGATTGCTTGCTATGGGCAACTGGGCAACTTTTCCTTTGGACAGGTTTTGATAAATCTCCCCCTATAATCCTGTCAAATACTGTGCTCCCTGAATATAATACTGCCACACACACACCTATGCTACACACATCATACATAACAAAAGAAGAGATTGTCCAGCGCAGAACGTGCAATCTTCAACAATTTATTGTTTAACAAAAAACGATATCAGGACAAGGAAAGTCATGTGAGGTTGTCACGTGTTTCCCTATATAATGAAACCCTATCTATGGAGTTCTATGTATGACCAAGGGTGTATGCTGACACCTGAAACACATCACATGACATTCCTTGTCCTGATATCGGTTTCTAAACAACAAATTGTTGAAGACTGCATGTTCTGCACTGGACAATCTCTTCTTTTGCTATAGCGTGCTACTGGTGTTCCCCTGCACCAGTCCGAGTCCCAGTGGTGAGTTGCATGTGAGCTGGAGATTGCTTGTTGTTTCTTGTAATACATCATACATGCATACATACATTCATACACCACACACACACACATCTATCATACGCCCATCATATGCACACACACATCCTCAGGGCTGGCATCAGAAATTGTTGGGCCCCTTACACAGCTTACTATTACTTACTACACCTATCCTACCTCACTCTAATACTTAGCCATAGACTACTGCACCTGTCCTACATCACTCTAGTTCCCTACCATAGATTACTACACCTATCCTACCTCAATCTAATAGTCATCCATAGACTACTACACCTATCCTCCCCACTGTAATGATCAGCCATTTACTACTACTACACCTATCCTACATCACTTTAATACTTAGCCATGGACTACTACACCTATCCTACCCCCACTCTAGTAGTCAGCTACATAGACTCCAACACCTATCCTATTCCTACCCCACTCTAATGCTCAGACTACACCTATCCTTCCCCACACCTTACAGACATATCCCCTTCATTTTTCATTTACCTGACTTAGGCTGGGTTCACATCACGTTTTATGCAATATGGGACCACAATACGGCTTAAAGGAGCTAAAACCAGGCACTCCCGTATCCGTGCCATATGCGGCCCGTATGTAATGTATTTCCATGAGACGACCAGAGTGAAGCGCTGACTCCGGTTGGCTCATTTTTGTCCCGTATGCGGTTTTTCCACCGGACCTAAAATCGTGGTGGACCAGGACCTAAAATCGTGGTGGACCACGGTTTTAGGTCCGGTGGGAAAATTTCTTATGGGACAAAAATGAGCCACCCTGTATTGCATAAAACTTGAGGTGAACCCAGCCTTACTGTTGCTTGCCAGCTGTCACATTGCCTCACAGGATCTGAGGTGACCCTGGGGAGATGGCTGCCATAAAGATAAGAAGCAGCAGCTACAGGAGGACCCAGTGGGGGGCAGGCCACTTCAGGACTCAGGCGGGGGCTGAGCCAGCAGCTCATTCTGCTGTATAGACACTAAACTGGAGATGCTTTCCAGCAAACTTTAGTAAGGTTGGTCGCTTGGCCCCCTGCACATCATACATAAATATTCTCACTTCCAGCACTCCTCATCCTCAGTCTCCTTATTAAGCCACCCCCCCATCCTCGATCTCCACATCAAACCCCCCCCATCGGTCTCATCATCAATGCCCAGCCAGTCCACTTACCCCCAGTTCCCCAGGTGCTGGTAAAATGTGTGGTGGTGGATGCTGCTGCTCCTGTGTGCGCTGCCAGGGATGTCAAAGGGTCGCAGGCAGGAACAAGTCAGGGGCAGTCAGCGCTGCTCCCCCTGCTCTGCATCAGCAATTTTAATGTCATGCATGGTGCTAATTGCTGATCTTGCTGCCATCACTGGCTATCATACCAAGCTGCCAAAAGTAGTGGAACGGCCGGACATGTTTTGCGGCCTGCGCCCCTCATGGGAGTGCACCCCCGGTGGGGGCTGGGTTCGCCAAAGGTACGTACGTGTCAGGATTCGGCAGGCTGGAGGTGGATCCTCTGTGTCAGAGAGGGATTGGCATGGACCGTGCCGGCGGACCGGTTCCAAGTTGCTACTGGTTTTAACCAGAGCCCGCCGCAAAGCGGGATGGTCTTGCAGCGGCGGTAGCAACCAGGTCGTATCCACCGGCAATGACTCAACCTCTCTGACTGCTGAGATAGGCGCGGTACAAGGGATTAGGCAAGAGCAAGGTTGGACGTAGCAGAATGTCACGGCAGGCAGCAAGGATCGTAGTCAGGGGCAACGGCAAGAGGTCTGGAACACTGGCTTGGGATACACAAGGAACGCTTTCGCTGGCACAATGGCAACAAGATCCGGCAAGGAAGTGAAGGGGAAGTGAGGTAATATAGGGAAGTGCACAGGTGAACATACTAATTAAAACCATGCGCCAATCAGTGGCGCACTGGCCCTTTAAATCGCAAAGCGCCGGTGCGCGTGCACCCTAGGGAGTGGGGCCGCGCGCGCCGGGACAGCACAGATGGGGAACGAGTCTGGTAAGCGGGTCCCGCATCGCGAATCGCATCCCGGCTGGGGATATTATCGCAGCGCACCCGGTCAGCGGGTCTGACCGGGGCGCTGCGAACAGGAGAACGCTGCGAGCGCTCCGGGGAGGAGCAGGGACCCGGAGCGCTCGGCGTAACAGTACCCCACTGGCTCTATGACATTGACTGCCTACCTTTGAGCTTTCTGAAATAATGACCCCTAAATCCCTCTCCTCAGATACTGAGGTTAGGACTGTAACAAATATTCTACATTTTGTCTTTGGTTTTTTAGGCCAAGGTGCATTATCTTGCTCTTATCCACATTACATTTCAGTTGCCAGAGTTCTGGCCATGGGTATCTAACCTACAGGGGACACACTACTTACAGAAGTCCTACCTATAGGGGTCAAACTATCTACAAGCTTCCTACCTACAGGGGGCACATGACCTACAGGGGGTCCCACCTGCAGGGGTCAAGCTACCTACAGAAGATCCTATCTACAGGGGCAAGCTACCAACAGGGATGATCCTACCTATTTCTCTTCAGCCCTCCTAAACCTCCCACAGACCCATTTACCCACACACTTTACTTTGTTAGACATCAAAGGGGGGGGGGGGGTCATTATTACTGTTTTGGACACCATGGATTATGAAAATTTAGGTGGATTTTGGAAAGGTGCAGAGCCTATGATGTTTGTCTGGCAGATTCTGCAGAGCTAAGTGATGGTTGTAAAAAGTTGTAATCCAGAAAACATTTCAAGGTAGCACTTCTAGATGATCAGCGAAAACATCACCTGTGAGTAATTGAACATAACCACACTGTAAAAACTTATAAAGTCTACTAGCTGAGTACCCGGCGTTGCCTGGTTTTTCCTTCCTAATCTTTGTTGGGGAGGAAACTCAACAAAGAAGGAAGCATTTGAATTCACATCCCATCCTAATATATTGTTGTCATATCCCCACCCCATATACCGTCCCCATATCTCAACCTCATATCCTGTCCTCATATACTGACCTCATATCCTGTCCTCATATCCTGACCTCCTATCCCGACCTCCAATCCCGACCTCCTATCCCATCCTCCTATCCCGCCCTCCTATCCTACCCTCCTGTCCTCATGTCCCAACCTCATATTCTGTCCTCATATCCCGTCCTTTTGTCCCATCCTCATATCCTGTCATCAGGTGGGACTGATTTGTGATGAAGATATTGTAAGCTGAAAATAGAAGGGGACATGGCTTTGTGAACTGGTCGTGATTTGAAACTGTGGAAATAACAAGAAAAAAATGGAGGACAGCGCCTCGTGTAATTCCGATGGGTCACGTATTGTATGAAACACAGCAGGTTCATGCATATATCCCCTCCGTGATGGGGTACTGGTGGATGGTCCGGAGCTGTAGCCTGCAGGTCGTGGACGGGATCCTCCTGGGAGTCGGCAAGTACATAAAGCAGGATACGAGAAGAAAAAAGGACCTCTGTGCCAGCGCTGCTCGGAACATCAGAAATCAATGAAGATGCCGATTGTATAGTCCAATGATATTTTAATCAAACACATACATTTGGGGGTGATACAAGGACAAGACGCGTTTCGGGAGTGAGCCCTCCCTTTTTCAATTGTGAATGTATGCAGTCCCGAAACGCGTCTTGTCCTTGTATCACCCCCAAATGTATGTGTCTGATTAAAATATCTTTGGACTATACAATCGGCATCTTCATTGATTTCTGACGTTCCGAGCAGCACTGGCACAGAGGTCCTTTTTTCTTCTCGTATCGTGATTTGAAACTGGGCTTAAACAGTGGGCATGTCTTTGTGAGATGGGGTTTGGCTTGCAAGCCGGACTGACACATTCACCAGGAGATGCAGAGCGGAGCTTGTGGAGTAAGATACTGGAAGTCCCATATACTTGCATGGGACTTGAAACAAAAGTCCATCTTTTATTTAAGGGTGTAGGTAAGGGTTAATTTAACTATCATATATTTTTATTTGACATATAAGTAATATGTGTACCAGGTACTATTGAAATATCTGCAGCCGTACGGAAGTTATGTGGGAACATACATTTCCCATAGATTTGCATGGGACTTTAAACAAAAACCCCGACCCTCACAAATGGGTGTAGTTAAGGGTTAAATTAACTATCCTATATTTTAAGTGGACATATCAGTAACATGTGACCAAGTATTATCGAAATATCTCCAGCTGTTTGGAAGTTATTCAGTAACATATATTGCCCATAGACTGGTATGGGACTTGAAACAAAAACCCTGACCCTAGCAAATGGGGGTGAGTAAGGGTTAAATTACCTATCCTATGTTTGTTGTTGACTAGAGATGAGCGAACTTACAGTAAATTCGATTCGTCACAAACTTTTCGGCTCGGCAGTTGATGACTTTTCCTGCATAAATTAGTTCAGCTTTCAGGTGCTCCCGTGGGCTGGAAAAGGTGGATACAGTCCTAGGAGACTCTTTCCTAGGAATGTATGCACCTTTTCCAGCCCACCGGAGCACCTGAAGGCTGAACTAATTTACGCAGGAAAAGTTATCAACTGCCAAGCCGAGAAGTTTGTGACGAATCGAATTTACTGTAAGTTCACCCATCTCTATTGTTGACATATTAGTAACATGTGTGCCAAGTTTCCCATTAATATCTTTAGCCGTTTGGATGTGATGCTGGAACATACACACATACATACACACACATACACACATTGGGGAACATGTATCATTGCCTTTAGACTACTTTTCATGTCTACAGACTTAGCGCAATTGCGTTTTTTTTGCATTTGAGCTGCGTTTTTTTGGGTGGATGATTTTCTAAAGTTGTCACCTGTTTGGTGTACCGTAGGCTACTTAAGCCAGTAGACTGGTATGTATGATTTTCTCAAAATAAATGTAGATTTTTTTTTCTTGCGCAATTGCGCTTTCATTTTTTTTTTAAATCAACTAAAATGTACGAGTGGTTGCAAGGACACGTAGAAAAGTGTAGGACGCTGGACGATGCAGGAGCCAGCCCTCAGCACTGCAATACTACAACCACTCCCATCATGGGACAGAATCTGTCCCATGATGGGAGTAGTTGTAGAACCGCAGTGCTGAGGGCTGGCTCCTGAACATCCCCCAGCTGCGGGACTCTATTGGGACTGTGAGGACTACTACTTCCATCATGGACAGACTCCATCCATGATGGGAGTTTTAGTCCTGGGGCTGAGGTGCAGATCGCAGCAGGTCATTCTGCAGAGACCCGCAGCGATCCGCATTTATTAACTTAAAAAGCCGGCGGCACATGCGGCTTCACTGCGTTGCTGCCGGCTCCTGTATACACTGTCTTAATTCATAATCCCCGCCGCCGGAACACGGGAGCGCTGATTGGTTAATAACTATTCACCAATCAGAACTCCCGTGTTTTGGCAGGGATTATGAATTATGACAGCTGTAGAGCAGCTGTAGTTATTAACCAATCAGAGCTCCCGTGTTCCGGCGGCGAGGATTAGGAATTATGACAGTGTATACAGGAGTCGGCGGCAGCACAGTGAAGCCACATGTAGCGCCGGCTTTTTAAGTTAAAGGGGTACTCCAGTGCTTAGACATCTTATCCCCTATCCCCCGTGTGATGTCACGCTCCGCTCCTCAATGCAAGCCTACTGGAGGGGGCGTGATAGCTGTCACGCCCCATCCACAGAATGTCCCATGATGGGAGTAGTAGTCCAAGGGACAGATCGGCAGAGGGACAGATCGCACTGGGTCTCATTCCTGAGACCCCCTGCGACCTTTACTACTCCGCCCCCTAGTTATTACATCATTATGGGGCAGAGCTACACAGTCCAGGCTTGAAGCCAGGGTGGTAAGTATGGCTCTGTTCTCATTATGCGTTTTGCATAATGGGAACAGAGCCTTTCTGGCAGTGGGTTCCCAAACAGGGAGACTCCAGCTGTTGTTTAACTACAGCCCCCATGATGGGAGTTGTAGTTTAGCAACATTTGGAGGCTCCCTGTTTAGGAACACACTGCATTATGTGCGCTCTCCCCAGAGAGTGCAAAAAAAAAAATACCAACCCATTTTTTGTGTTTTTCTTTTTTTCTCATTTCAGATGCGTGAATGCGGAGGACTACGTCAGATTCGGTGGACTGCGGCGATGACCAGCGTTTTTTTAATGTCAATAAAATGGTTAACGAGGGCTGTGGGGGGAGTGTTTTTTTTTAAAATAAAATTTTCTTTTTCAATGTGTCGTGTTTTTTCTAAATTAATTTTCAGACTTAGTAGTGGAAGCCATCTTGTAGACGGAATCTATTACTAAGCCGGGGCTTAGCGTTAGCACCAAAAACAGCTAGCGCTAACCCCCAATTATTACTCAAGTACCCACCACCACAGGGGGTGCCAGGAAGAGACTGTACCAACAGTACCCTAGCGGTAACAGGCTAGCGGTAACAGGCTGGCGTTATTTAGGCTGGGGAGGGCCAGTAACAATGGTCCTGGCCCACCCTGGTAACGTCAGGCTGTAGCTGCTTGGTATGGTAGTGTGCTGAGAAAGGAAATACGGGGAACCCTATGCGTTTTTTATAATAAATAAAGAAAAAAAATGCATAAGGTTCTCCATATATTCAGTATCAGCCAGATACCAACTGAGCAGCAACAGCCTGATGTTACCAGGGTGGCCCTTTGACGTCTTTTCAAAATTTGTTCGGTACCAACCAAAAAAAAAAAAAAAGGTTGCATTAGGGATGGAAAAAAAAGTATTTGACGAAATTTATATTTTTTATAATGGAATTTTAATAAATTTTTAATAAATGTGTGTGTTTCACTTTTTTATTCTCTACTTTTCAAAATTTTTAGGTAGTACTACTACTCCTAATATGGAACAGACTGTTCCATGATGGAAGTAGTATTACCGGTACTAATAGACATATCGCCCCAGGTGTCACTCCTGACACCCAATGCGATTGTCCATAATATAGCAGAGATGCGGAGCGGCTCTATACAGCGCTCGCATCTCTGCTCTGTACTCCGGCCGGTCAGTGATGTGAATACAAATTCGTATTTTCCGCCCAGAGTGGGGATTGGCCGAATGGTGGCAGCCAATGCCCGCTCTCAGTGGGAAATATGAATGAGTGATGTCCTATTCCTATCACTGGCCATCCGGACTATAGTGCAGAGATGCGAGTGTTGTAGAGAGCCGCTTCGCATCTCTGCAATAGATAGTCTGATAGTGACACCCACTGTGATCTGTCCTTAACTGCAGGTACTACTACTCCTAACATGGAGCACACTCTGCTCCATGCTGGGAGCTGTAGTACATGCATTAATAGACAGATCACAGCAAGTGTTACTTCTGACACCTGTTACAATCTGTCTATTAATGCAGGTACTACAGCTCCTAGCATTGAGCAGAGTGTGCTCCATGTTGGGAGCAGTAGTACCTGCAGTTAAGGAAAAATCACAGTGGATGTCACTCCTGACACCAGCTGTGATCCTACTGTATAATGTATAGATGTGGCCGGACACTCTTCTATGGTCCCCTGCACTGATGTATATATATATATATATATATATATATATATATATATATATACACCTATTCATATTTCCCACAGAGAGCTGTGATTGGCTGGAACCATCTGGCCAATCACAGCTCTATGCAAGAGATATGAATAGGTGTATATATATATACGGCAGTGTAGGGGACCATAGAAGAGCGGCCGGCCACATCTATACATTATACAGGAGGATCGTAACGGACCCCGGGCGATCTGTACTACTACTCCCATCATGGAGCAATGTGTTCCATGCTGGGGGTAGTAGTACTACCTCAAAAAAATTTTTTAAGTGAAACACACACACACACACTACATTTTTATTAATAAATTGAGCCCTGTTTTAAAAATTATCAAACATTTTATTATAAAAATATACATTTTGTTGGATACAATTTTTTCCATCACTACTGTATCATATATATGCAAATATATATATATATATATATATATATATATATATGTATACACATTTTTTTTTCATTAATGGTGCCCTATGAAATTTTATTAAAAAAGGTATCGCCATTACTTTTTTGGGATCGCTAAAGTCCAAAAAAGAATTAAAAAAATATCCTGCTAAAACACCAAAGTTAAAACTCACATGGCGTTTTTCTTGGCTTTTTTAATCCCATAGACTTCTATGGGAGAAAAATGCCACAATTTCAGGGGGGGGGGGGGGGGGGGAACGCCATAGCTTCTACATGCTTCGACTTTGCAGAACCGCCAAGGAGCTAAAAAAGGGTGAAAAGATGCCAAAAGGATTTAAAAAAACGCCAAACTGAAAAACGCAAAGTGGTACAAATTTTTTTTGCTATTTCTCATTAATTTACAGCTAACATCTGGCCACAGCATTTTTTCAATAAAAAAACGCCATGGGGGCCATTTTGGCATTTTTTGGAAAAAACTTACAAAAAAAAAAGTAGAAACTTAGCCTTAAAGGTTAACAAACTTTCTGAATGTAATTTTGAATACTTTGAGGGGTGCAGTTTTCATAATGGGGTCCATTATGGGGGATTTTTAACATAAAGACTCTCAAATTCACTTAAAAATGGAACTGGTGGAAATCAACCTTCACTGGAACATACAGCAGCTGATAAGTACTGGAAGGGTTAAGATTTTTCAATAGAAGTAATTTACAAATCTGTTTAACTTTCTGGCACCAGTTGATTTAAAAAAAAAAAAAAAGTTTTCCAGTGTAGTACCCCATTAAGGTCCGACCGCTGTGACACCCTGTGATATTGAGAATGGGGCCTGGAGTCTTCAGCTGGGGTGAATTGACATGTCGCATATGTAAGCGAACATTGCATTCCTTTTTTATTGGAGCTGCCATAGATGGCCAAGTAGGGAGCTTTGCTATCTCCATATCTCCAGCAATCCCATAGACAATGAATGAAAAAGGCCTCATGGATAGGTAATAAGTGTTAGAGTCTCAAATACCTTTTTCAAAAGGTTTTTTTTTATCCCCCCAGAAAATGATGGCATGTTTCCAGGGCTGGTGCAAGGATTTTTGACTTAGACTGGTTTTTCCCATCTAAATTTGTCGCATAGAAAGGTGCAGTCTAAATGTGGGCAGCTTTTTTGCGACTTTTGCTTTAAAGGATTTTTAGAACATGATGCATTCTAGTCTATTTTAGATGGAAAAATGCATTGGTGCTGAATTTATCAATAACAACTTTTCAGCGACAAGTCGCATCGGCTGAAAGCACGCTGAAATGTCAGACCATGCTGGAGCAGGCTGGAGATATTTCAATAATACCTGGTACACATATTACTGATATGTAAAATAAAAAGATATGATAGCAAAATTTACCCTTACCTACACCCTTTTATAAAAAATTGGTTTTTGTTTCAGGTCCCATGCAAGTATATGGGACTTCCAGTACCTTACTCCACAAGCTCCGCTCTGCATCTCCTGGTGAATGTGACCATCTGGCTTGCAAGCCACACCCCACCTCACAAAGACACGCCCACATTTTAAGCCCCACTCCTTTTATTATCTACCCTTTTTGTGCATCGGTCTGGCTTGCAAATCATGCCCAGTCCCACAAAGCCACACCCCCCTCTATTTTCAGCTTACAATATCTTCATCACAAATCAGTCCCACCTGAGGACAGGATATGAGGATGGGACATAAGGACAGGATATGAGGTTGGGATATGAGGATGGGATATGAGAACAGGGTATGAGGACGGGATATGAGGATGGGATATAAGGATGGGATATGAGGTTGGGATGTGAGGACGGGATATGAGGTCGGGATATGAGGTCGACATAGGAGGACAGGAAATGAGGTCGAGATAGGAGGTAGAGATATGACGATGGAATATGAGGATGGCATATGAGGTTGAGATATGAGGACGGAATATGAGGATGAAATATGAGGATGGGATAGGAGGTCGGGATAGGAGGTCGAAATATGAGGTCAGGATATGAGGTTGAGATAAAAGGGCAGGATAGGAGGTCAGGATATGAGGTCAAGATATGATGACGGGATATGAGGAGGGGATATGAGGTCGGGATGTGAGGACAGGATATGGGGTTGGGATATGACAACAGTATATGAGGACGGGATATGAAGTCAAGCTTCCTCCTTTGTTGATTTTCCTCCCCAACAAGGATTAGGAAGGAAAAAACGATTGTGGTGTCCCGGTACCGTATTGCATACCGTACCTTGTATGGTGGTCCCCAAAGTCAGAGTTACTACGTTCAGGTAGGGTCCCCCAGGTGGGACAGATAATTGACAGTTGTTACGGACCAATGAGCTTAAAGGGGTACTCTGGCGCTAAGACATCTTATCCCCTGTGATCTTGCACACCGCACCCCGTTTATAATCAGTACCCAGAGCGTGTTCGCACCGGGTCTGATCACCGGCGACCACAGGCCCGACGGCGTGTGACGTCACGCCTCCACCCCCGTGTGACGTCACGCTCCGCCCCTCAATGCAAGCCTATGGGAGGGTGCTTGACAGCTGTCACGCCCCCTCCCATAGGCTTGCATTGAGGGGGCGGAGCATGATGTCATACGAGGCGGAGCCTTGACGTCACAACGCTCCAGCTCGTGATCGACAGTAATCATACCCGGAGCGAACACGCTCCGGGGACTGATTATAAACGTGTTGCAGCGTGCAAGATCACGGGGGTCCCCAGCGGTGGGACCCCCGCGATCAGGCATCTTATCACCTATCCTTTGGAGATGTCTAAGCACAGGAGTACTCCTTTAAGTCCAGCCCCTGCCCATATAAGGGAGCTGAAGCCAATGATCACTCTCTTGGGTTGCTGCTCTCATGGATGCCGGACTACTAGGACGGATCTGCGCAACTTACAAAGACGAGCTAGGCCAGAAACCTGCCGGCCTCAGCCTGAAACTAAACCGTGAGTTAGAATCTCAATCCCCGCTAAAGCTAGCGTGATTTCTGTACCAAATCTAAACCCCTAAATCCAGTGGATCAGCGCAACAATTACCTTCCTAAGCTCAGTAGACTCACGAGGTCCCAACCACTTGTCAATATCTAATAGACTTTGTTATATGGACTGTTCCTGTTCATTACTGCATAAAATCTTCAGTAAAGGTTCCGACAAGTTTCTGCAAATCTCCGGTTGTGGACATTCAATTATTTCATACCTCCCTATGGCTCTTGGGAAGGGTGGCGGTAGGACAAGTATTACAGAGGAGCCCTCACCCTGGCATCACGAATAGAATGGGTTAAGCAAGCACCCTTTAGTTACCGCACAGCTACACCCTATATACCCTACACCCCCAAGCTACCACACGGGCAACGCCGGGTACTCCAGGATATAACTCAAGATCAGTACAGGATAAGTAATGTAATGTATGTACACAGTGACCTCACCAGCAGAATAGTGAGTACAGCTCTGGAGTATAATGCAGGATATAACTCAGGATCAATATAGGATAAGTAATGTAATGTATCAAAACCTGTAAAGAGAAAAAGTTGACCAGTTGCCCATAGCAACCAATCAGATTGCTTCCTTCATTTCTCAGAGGCCTTTTCAAAACTGAAAGAAGTGATCTGATTGGTTGCTATGGGCAGCTCAGCAACTTTTCCTTTACACAGGTTTTAATAAATCTCCCCCAGTGACCCTATCAGCAAAATAGTGAGTACAACTCTGTAGTGTTTACAGGATATAAATCGAGATTTTCCTAGCTTGTGACGGAAAATATAAGTTATATGAAGGAGGCGAGTATCTTGCATCAAATCTTTCTTTTTAATGCCCATAGCAGAAATCTTTTTTAAAAACAATTCACAACTTATATCTCAAAGAAAAAACTTCCGAACTACATCTCGCAGCAGCCCTTGAGATCCTCTTCACCCCTCCTAGCCCGACTGGCTCATATATAAAGGGCTGTCTGGAACCACTACTCCTCTTTCTTTATGCGGCTCTCAGCACGGCAGACTCCATCTTGAAGTACAGGAACCATTCCGACTTGGTGTTGCCTGACAACATGGTCAACAGGACCGCATGAACCTGAACGAACAGGAACAAAACCTCATGAACAACAGGTCAGGAACATATCAGCCTCCACAGAGAAGATGGAAATATTCCTCTTCAATAACCTGGAAGAGAAAAGAACACCATAATAGGGTTGGGTCGGGAGGGAAGATACTCGCCTCCTGTCTTCATATAACTTATATTTTCCGTCACAAGCTAGGAAAATCTCGATTTATATATCAGACAGGAGGCTCATATCTTGCAAGTTCAAAGCTGAACAATAACATACAAAACAGTACAAGATATAGGAGGAATCACAAAACTGATATGGATACATTTTCTTCCGGAAGGACATAAAACTGACGGAAAGTCGTCTGAGATGACCAGTCAGCAGCCAGAAGAAGATCCGACAGAGAACCACCGGACACAACTATTTTAGTAGCCATAGCCCCTCTAGAAGAGTGGGCGCCAAACAGGGAAATGTCAATCCCTGCCATCTTCATGGCTAAACGCACCCATCGAGCCAAGGTAGCCGATGTGACTGGAAGGTGAGGTTGGACATAAGAGATAAGTAATTGATTATGACTAGGAGAACGGAGAGGTGCTGTTCGTGTCTCATATTCTTGGAGACAACGGACAACACAAAGCCGGGTATGCGCCGGAAAAAATGGATAAAAGACGGACTGAAGGCCAGTCTTAGTCCTGCGCACAACCGAAAGCTGTACACCACCAGGCAAGAATTGTCGCCGAGTGATATCCAGAGCTCTAACATCCGATACTCGTTTTATAGAGACCAGACATAAGAGAACGGTCAATTTAATAGAAAGAGTCTTTAAGGAAAGATCATTATGGTCTTCCCATGAAGAAAACATATTCATCATGCGGGAAACATCCCACGTAGTTTGATATTTAGGACGAGGAGGACATTTAAATTTGATACCGCGCAGAAGTCTGCACACCAAAGGAAGCTTGCCCACTGGCAAAGAATCCACAGGATAGTGGTATGCCGAAATAGCAGATCTATAAACATTTATAGAGCTATAAGATTTGCCTGAATCGAATGAATCAGCTAGGTAATTAACCACTACCTGCACAGGTGTCTGAGCGGGATTAATTTACCGTTGATCACACCAACGAACCCAGAGTCCCCAGGCAGATCGATATATAGGCCTCCAAATGTAGAACCGAGGTAACTGGAGGTTGAGACAAGTTGCAAAAAAAATCCGTGTGTAACGGACCCGAAAGATCTCGCAGCACCAGGAAAACCAACCGATCCAGCGTCCAGTTGCTGGAGTCGACCAAATAACGGGAGTTCCAGTCTGCCACGGAGTTGGATACTGCTGGAATATATTCTGCAATAGGAATTGTCACGATGCCGGCTGGCAGGTAGTGGATCCTCTGTGCCAGAGAGGGATAGGCGTGGACCGTGCTAGTGGACCGGTTCTAAGCCACTACTGGTTTTCACCAGAGCCCGCCGCAAAGCGGGATGGTCTTGCTGCGGCGGTAGTGACCAGGTCGTATCCACTAGCAACGGCTCACCTCTCTGGCTGCTGAAGATGGGCGCGGTACAAGGGAGTAGGCAGAAGCAAGGTCGGACGTAGCAGAAGGTCGGGGCAGGCAGCAAGGATCGTAGTCAGGGGCAACGGCAGAGGGTCTGGAACACAGGCTAGGAACACACAAGGAACGCTTTCACTGGCACAATGGCAACAAGATCCGGCAAGGGAGTGAAGGGGAAGTGAGGTGATATAGGGAAGTGCACAGGTGATAACACTAATTGGAACCACTGCGCCAATCAGCGGCGCAGTGGCCCTTTAAATCGCAAAGACCCGGCGCGCGCGCGCCCTAGGGAGCGGGGCCGCGCGCGCCGGGACAGGACCGAGGGAGAGCGAGTCAGGTACGGGAGCCGGGGTGCGCATCGCGAGCGGGCGCTACCCGCATCGCGAATCGCACCCCGGCTGGCAGCGGAATCGCAGCGCCCCGGGTCAGAGGATCTGACCGGAGCGCTGCAGCGGGGAGAATGAAGCGAGCGCTCCGGGGAGGAGCGGGGACCCGGAGCGCTCGGCGTAACAGTACCCCCCCCCTTGGGTCTCCCCCTCTTCTTAGAGCCTGAGAACCTGAGGAGCAGACTTTTGTCTAGGATGTTGTCCTCAGGTTCCCAGGATCTCTCTTCAGGACCACAACCCTCCCAGTCTACTAAAAAAAAAGTTTTCCCTCTGACCTTTTTGGAAGCCAAGATCTCCTTGACAGAGAAGATGTCCGAGGAGCCGGAAACAGGAGTGGGAGGAACAGATTTGGGAGAAAAACGGTTGAGGATAAGTGGTTTGAGAAGAGAGACGTGAAAGGCATTAGGGATACGAAGAGAAGGAGGAAGAAGAAGTTTATAAGAGACAGGATTAATTTGACACAAAATTTTGAAAGGACCAAGATAGCGTGGTCCCAACTTGTAGCTAGGGACACGGAAGCGGACATATTTAGCGGAGAGCCATACCTTGTCTCCAGGGGAAAAAACGGGAGGAGCTCTTCTTTTCTTATCCGCGAACCTCTTCATGCGTGATGAAGCCTGTAAGAGAGAATTTTGGGTCTCTCTCCATATGATGGAAAGGTCACGAGAAATTTCATCCACAGCGGGCAGACCAGAGGGCAAGGGAGTA